>NC_141149.1:107051667-107359667 GCF_053477565.2 Lygodium microphyllum | reverse complement strand
TTGCCCATTCCCTTGTAGTGGATGATGTAGCATGAGAACATGATTCCATAGATACATGTGCTTTTTTCTTTGTCCACCCCATAGAAGGGCTTGCATATTAAGATCTATATGCACGTTCCTCTATCTACCCCACAACAAGACATACATATCAATATCCGTTGGACATTATAAACACTTAAGGTAGCAAGATCAATTCCACTCCATCATTGACCATTTTTACAAGCCTTTTAAGATTGCGTGTAAATTTATTATGCATAGATAGTGCAGTCCTAAGAAAAATGTTATTGTTGAGCATAAGCTCAAAATCTATTTGAAATGGCACATCGCAAGTTAAAGGGAAAACATCCTTCTTACAAGCTTTGAATGGAATGTGTCATTTATATAGACCATGTTTTGATTATATATTCTACCAAAGCATGAAATTATGACACCATATAGATTTTGGAATGCTTGAAAACTAATATCGATCATAACGTAATGGATTATATGTGAAGGAAATAAATAATCATGATTTGAAAAACAAAATTGGTGCATAAAAAATGATTTAAAGCATTGTGAAAAATGTTGCGAATAAGACGATGGGCAAAATTACGAAGACGCGTGGAGATGCAACGGTGGGGGTGTGGGGAGAGTTTCCGATGCCGGGAGCAATGACGAATGCCAGGTCCGTCGAAGGGGCCGGTGGCCCCCGCGACATCCCTGAAGGATGCTGTTGGGAGTGCCCATCCCCGCATCTTAATTAACCACCCGTTGTGTTACCGATTCCATTGCAAAACCAGTACATGGCTCATGGCCACACGTTGGTAGCTGACGTGTCTGGTACTCCTTCTAGAAGTGCATCTGCCCCTGTGGACGCAAGCCATTGATGACAAATCAAGGCACCTAACTCTTTTAGGCTTATTCACCTAGACGGTCACCAAACTTGATAGGGGCCTTTATCAATCCTAAATAACACTCTAAATATGTTGCATCCCATAAAAAATTCTTTAATTAATACCAGATTTAAGAAGACACAAAACTACCATGAATGGCCATGTAAGTAAAGCTTGTATTTACATTATCTACTATAACCGATTCTAGCCAACAGTCCTCAAGCTGATGAAATTAGCTTATCATTGGTGGCTTATTTATTGCCCTCAAACATCATAGATAAATCTCAGATCAAAAATCGTAATGATACTCCCTTGCTTAGACAATAAAAGTTCTTCCTAGGCATGACCTTATGGTTCTTCTTCTCTTTGGATATATGCCAACTTTGATCGATTGGAGACTCTAGAATTAAGCTTATGAATGTCATATCATATTTCCTCTTCGTCTATCAATATGAAAGCATAACTACCAACAAGCGCATGCATAGATCTTCCAAAAGCTCCATCCAAGTACATAACATATTGAGTATGCTTCAGCTTTTGGTGTACGACTACCATATACATAGCCTTCTACTTTTGCTTCTTCAACTCCCTCATCCTTCATGTCTTCATGAATAAGTACGTGTATCTTCTTTGATTCATTATTGTCCTTTTTTAACATCAAACAATGGCTACTTTTTCCTTGTAAATCAACGTGGCCTGTAACTCTTCCCTAGGTATAGTATGCTCCAATGACTTCCGTTAAACTTGGACTTGCATATGCTATTTATCCATCCCTATCAAAGGTAGTACAAGCAACACCTTCTACTCTTCTTTGGGTATAATAAGCTCTATCTTTTCAAGCTAAATTCTATGAAGTTTTTGATCATAAATTGGCTAGTTCTAAATTGGTCGATATTGACATGGTTGATCCTAATCTAGTTGTTGCTCGATCTTGACATGGTTGATCCTAATCTAGTTGTTGCTCGATCTTGACATGGTTGATCCTAATCTACTTGTTGCAAAAACATCTCTATGGCATGCTTTAAGTTCCATTTGCCTTTGCCTTGTCTCTGCCATTCTCTTGATCAATCATAGATGGCAAACTAGTCTCTAACTACAACATGCTCTCTTCAAACTCCACATCACTCTCATCGAAAGGGAAATAAAAGTAGTCTCATTGTGGCCTACTTTGGTGACTCATTTGTGCTGTCTTATATCTAGCCAGAGTAAGGTTGTATCACAACCAATACTACCAGTGTAGATAGAACTAGATCAGCTAGTAATATGGCAAATAATGGTATGCATTAGCTAATAATAGGACTACAAGGTAGCCACTTGGTGTTCTGATCTTATATTCTACTTTCTATATAGAGTGTGTGGCCACACCATGCCTTGTTGGTTATTGGTTCTATATATTTCATTAATGATTCACCTCTATTAAGGTTGATCACATAGTCAATATGGGCTACTTTGATCTGCCACAATAGCTACAAACTAATATTAGTCAATATTGATGGCAATATTACTAGTATGAAACAATGAAAATTACCCCTTCATAGGGCCAAAGTAGCTCCACTGTTGCATCCTACGTTGGCCATTCATATGCACAATTATATATAGGATACTACAACCAAATTAAATCATGCATGTTATAATGCATTGCTTAGGAGTGCCACCATAAATGCGATGCAAGTGTGTTATGGTAAGAGTCTTTATGATCTCTCTTGAAGGAGTATGTGTTGATATACACCCTCTTTGTGCAATCTCTTCAAACTCCCTTGTGACCTTAAGAGTTTATACCACTTGAGGTTTTCACTTAATTGTATGGCCTACTTAGTGTAGACCTAGCCTTCATCTCTTACCCCTTGACATTCCCATAATAAGCCATGCTACATAGCCTACTTAGAACACTCATATGTGTTATTAACTTAATCATATATTTATTTTACTTGTTGCAAAGAGAGTAGTAATTTGCTCATTTAAACTTTATATGAGCTTGTAGTTTCCTTTCAGTGTTTTAATCTTGTGAGACTATTGTACAATGTGTCATCATGCTTTTCAATTGACATTGGGGTTGTATTATCTTAGTTTGTGTTGATGTTAGGGTTTCTACTACGAGTTAACCCATGATGTTGAGATAGATAAGATTTGTCATTTCATGACATAAATTCTAGCTATCAATGTTTTAGTTGTGCGGTTTGCTTTGAGAATCAGACTGCTGCCATGCGTATTATTAGATGGGGAGTTTATAAGTATGCATCATAGTTGTGTAGACATGATAAAGATTTTCTCATTTGAGAAGACAAAGACTAAATTTGATGGTGATGGAGGTGGTTAGTGTTTTTTTAATTGGGTTCCATGTTTTCATTTTCCTCATGATTAGATACCTAGCAATGTGATTTTCTTACACTTGCTAAACTTGAAAACTATAAAGAAAACTCTTTACTCTATATAGACATAAAACCCTCGGGAATTCACTATATGTACACCCTCTATATCACATGCATTCAAGGCCTATTTATAAATATCCTTGCCTGTGAATTTTCCCTTAACAAAACATAACCTTTTGTATTCAATCGATAAGAAACTCCTTTATATGTGACCCTTTTGTATGTAAAAAATGTGTAAAAATGGTATTTTAAAAATCCTTATGTTGAAGTGGAGGTATATTCCACGGTGGATTCCATGAGACCATGGTGGATTCCATGAGTTTTTTCGGTGGATTCCGTAAAACTATATTTATTTGTTGGGGCTCATACACAAGGCGGATTCCTTGTGCGAGAAGTTGACGGGGACGCCTGTCCTTTTCGGACGTCATGTTAATTTAATGTGCACGTGGGTGATTCTGCAAAATACATATTTAAATTATTGGACGTTTATGAGTTTAGAGTGCACTCATATTAAATTAAGGTTAGGACAAAGTTCCAATCTATTTATTTATTTTATAAGTGAAGAATGCTAGGTATTCACTTTTGTTGGTTTAATTTTATTATTTTCTAACAATTGTGAATGCTTCAGTTGATATGTAGAGCAGGCAACGGTGGCATTGGGAAGCACCAGGCGGCGATGGCGTGTATTCAAATTACCTAGAAAAAATTATAATTTTTGATGGGCGCATGGCTTATCATTAAAGACGTAGCACTAATATTTACTTAGGCACGCTTATTTATTAAAGCGCTCGACAAACATTTATTATTTTATATGCGCAGAGGTGCTCGGTTTAAAATATTTCATTATTGGACTTTGTATATGGACACAGTCTGACTTTTTGGATGCCTAAACACTTTATTCTTTATTTGGGCAAAAGCAAACACAAAATCCAAAGCATGCTAATTGTAAATTGGGCTATTTTTGAGCTTGGAGATTAATAAATTTATAAATACATGCCTTGTGAAGTGCTCGAACAAGGCATGGGGGGAGATTGCACCCAATTGGTCTTTTTGTCTCATGTCGTGCAAATCTTTCTTCTTGCTTTATGAGCTTTTGTGAGTTCTTTGTTCTTGGGGACCTTTCACAATTCACTATGCGCGCATACAACATTCGATTTGTGCACCATGAACCCACATGGTACATACATATATTTATGACTAACCTCCTCATGCATAAAACTACATCAATAAAGGCAAGTCTCTACATAATTATAAATTTGCATCAATAATCATTACTAGAGGACAATATTCTATTGTTGCTGTGAACCATCAACTTTAGCAAGAATTCATTTTCTTTTATTTTCAAAAGAATTTATTTTTGTGCTAGCCAAACCTTTGCTTTATTTGGAGAAATTCAATATTTATACATGATTGCAATCAAGAACCATGGGAGATATCTACCCATGACATCTCTTGGTTGTCGGCCTTAGCTATCACATTACCACATAGTGAGCATTTTCCTTTCTCCATAACCTCTCTGTGACCTCATCTTGTGGCTCAATCCTTGAATATCACTTAGGTCCAAAGTAGCTTGCACTAATGTAGACAACTTTGGATATACAATCAATGTATCAATGTGATGGTCATGACATAAGCATAACCTATTATCAAGCTATAGTCCTTGTTTGAGAATGCATAAGATTTAGGGCATTGTGCTAAGACAAATCAATTCAAGATCTAGACTCTATTTAGCTTGTAGGGTGCATCAACTTCCACCATCAATAGCTTGTGCAAGTAAAAAACGAATTTTGGTTATGTACTTGAAATCCTCTTAGTTTATTACTAAAGTCCCTACCTATATTAAAAGGCAATGGTTTTTTATTCTACCTTGTCTAATGTACTCTTATCCTTGGTCTTCGGTATGGTCATCCATCTCACTTCACAAAGTCCATTTGCTCCCTTAAAATAGCATGTGTTGACACAAGCTATTTTTCTTTATCTTTATCATGTAGAAAATTTAAGGGCATGGCTTTTCATTAAGCATCCTTGTTACTTGGAATCAATACATATCTTTATCTATTGTAAAATATGTTAATGATATACTTATTTTGGTTGTGGTATAGGTTCAATGCGCTTCATTGGTTGTGATGCCTCCATGTAAGAGGTATTTTGATGTCTATAGGTTCAATGTGCTTCATTGGTTGTGATGCCTCCATGTAAGAGGTATTTTGTGATGTCTATGAATATTTTGTCTTCTATTGGAATGTTGAGAAGATTGTCTTCTATTTGACTCTTGAGGAGATAGTTTAAGTCAAATATATGTGCCTTGAATTTGGTTTTTGCAATCCCAATACCTCTCCACAAAGAGGAGGGGGCAAAAAAAGAGAAAGGCTGGGAGCTCAACTCTTGAAACAATATTTGAAGCTGTGGTTGAGCAAAAAGTTGTGCATGAGGAAGTTGATTTTGAGAGGATATGGATATGTTTGAGAGTGAGGATATTTTGAAAAGAACAAGGATTGTAAGGTATTATGGTCCCTCTCTATTTCTTTATGTTATCTTCTTCCATGTGCTAAGGTTCAAGGGCATAAGGATGATGTGTCGAGGTTGAATATTGCTTTTGATAAGGGGAGTTATCTTCAGAGAAGGGGGTGTTTATTGTTTCTATTTTACCCATACAAATGAATAGACACAAGTGAATGATGAAATTATAGATAGATGCGATCCAATTTGGAGAGAAATGAATAGGGATTTTGAAGAAGCACTTTTGAAGTATCTTGAATGTTTTGTTTGGTCACAAGTAATATGTATATGACATCGTTGTATGGAGGGAGGCCATTTCCAAGAGATTTTTTCTTTGATGAGAGAAGCATGTCCCTATGTTATCTACGATAATTGACAGGCCTCAAAAACTCAAGGAGATTGCCCTCCTTGTTGCTTACAATGGATGACCTTGTAAGTAATTTTGTTCTTGTTGTAAATCATACCTCTAATTGAAAGTGAGTAAACATTTCACTTGTTAGTAGAAGCGTGTTTTTTTTTGCTCTATAGTCTCAATACACATGCACTAGTCACTACTTAATTGAGGGATGAGCGCATGAGCACATACAACAAATGGTCACAACTTCATCTTTCATTTGGTGGCACAGTCTATGGGACCATATCACATTCACCATGGGATAGACTTTCAAAGGATCATGTTTGTTATAGTATATATATGGTTGTGGCTTCTTTAGCAAATTATGGATGGTTGCTGATTATGTACTTTACTACTACATGTGTCATGGTGTCTTGAGCGCTTCATGTGAGATGCTTAATGAGACATGTGTTTATTTGCAACAATTTTGATGTGGAAGATACCTATCATAATACCACAACTGACTATTAGTTTTCTTAGGATAAATTTTTGTAGAAGGACATGTAGGAAGTGGAAAAAATGATTATGAAGACTGAATTGCTTAAATGAAAAGAGACTTTTCCTTAAACAATCCATGAATTGCGTCAAAATTTTTGACAGTTTTACTCAATCATGAGTTGAGTTTTACACATTCTTTTCTGCTTTTGAACGTTAATTGAGGTTTTAGGGTTTTTTTTAATGTTCCTCACCTTTTATTTTCCATGATGTTTCATACCATTCACACTTGCTTTCAGCATTTAGTTTGAAGTTTTGAAGTTCAAGTCATGTTCTCTTTTTCTTGTCCGTCTTACCCCCCCTCCCTCCCCCCCACGGGAATGATAAGAATCCTTTTAGGATTGGAGGATGAAGGGTTCAGGGCATTTAAGAGTGTGCTTGCTGTACTTTACTTCATCATGAGCCAATCATAGAAGTTTGGGTTAGATTCCAAGTGGATGTGATAGTCCATGTCATGAGGTCTAATGCCTACATGCATAATGTAGGTTAGGACATTAGTGAGGAAGTCACTAGAGTTCATTCTCCTAGGCAACATGTAGTTCTTTCTTCATTGGGATTTGATCAAAATAGGGGTGGGCCATGACATATTCCTCTAGAGGTAATTTGCACGTGATGGCCAAGACTTGGAGTGAGGTAGGAGCCACATAGGTGGGGTCATACTTAGCAGTTTTGATTGTGCATCTCTATTTGGCATTGCTCATGATTTGGCAGCCTAGTCGTTCCCATTGAATGTTGGAAGAGAGGGAGAGAGACAGAGTAGAGCGAAAGATGAGCCTCAGCTCATTGTTGTTCTTCTTCCATTATTCTTCCATCATACTCACTAAAAGAGACTTACACACATAGGTTTGACTAACCAAGACTGGTTAAGTCACTGACTACACCGGCTTATTGAATGTCACACATGTGTACAACTGTATCCAGCTAATGTCGGTCACACACATAAATATAGATTGACTGAAGAGTAACGAGAGCTTGATATTCTAACACTTCCCCTCAAGCCCAAACCATTTGATAAACTCCAAGTAGCTGTCTGAAGTATATGAACTTTTCTTTACTAAGAGACTTGGTAAATATATTTGCTACCTGGTCTTCAGTCTTCACATGAATCAAGTCAATCTGCCCTATAAGAACCATTTCTCTGATGAAATGGTAGTGAACCTCAATATGTTTGGACCTAGCATGGTAGACAGGATTGCTAGCCAACATAACACTACTGAGGTTATCACAATGCAATCTCACTCTGGTTTCTAGCTGTATTCCCAAGTCTTTCAGTAATTTCATCAACCAAACTGCTTCGCAAGCCACTAAGGCAACTCCTCTGTACTCAGCTTCTGTAATAGACAATGCAACAATAGGCTGTTTCTTACTCTGCCAACTAATCATACTGTTGCCGAATCCAAATGCATAACCAATGGTTGACCTCCTGTCATAGGCATAACTTGCCTAATCAACATCACTAAACCATGTCAAGTCAAGGGATTTTTCATATGCATAAAACAACCCATAATCTGTAGTACCCTTTACATATCTCATGATCCTCCTGATTGCATCTAAATGTGGTTTGCAAGGCTTCTGCATGAACTGACTAATCAACCCCACTGCATAACATAAGTCAGGATAGGTAATAGTCAAGTATATCAAGCTGCCCACCATTTGTCGATACATGGTCACATTCTCTATGTCATTCCCAACATCAATCTACAGCTTGACATTCTGATCAAGAGGTGTCTCCATAGGCTTGCATTCAGCCATACCATACTTTTGTAATATGTCATGAGCATACTGCTTCTATAGCAGCCATATACCTTGAGGCGTAGAGACTACCTCAATCCCAAGAAAATACTTTTGTTCACCAAGGTCTTTGACTCAGAATTTAGCCTGTAAACATGATTTAATTTCAGCAATGCCCTCTTCATCATCTCCAGTGATGATAAGATCATCTACATAAACCACTAGAAACACATATCCATGATTTGTCTTCTTCGTGAATAGACTGTGATCTGCATCACCCAATCTAAATCCATGTTGCTGTAAATTACTGGTGATCCAATCATTCCATGCTCTAGGTGCTTGTTTTAGCCCATATATAGCCTTTTTCAGCTTACATATATGTGTAGGAAAGTCCGGGTGAACATAGCCTTCAGGCTGCTCCATATATACTTCCTCAACCAAATCACCGTTCAAGAAAGCATTCTTGACGTCCATTTGCCATAATTTCTAGCATTTGCATTCGGCCAAAGCAATGACAATCTTGATTGTTGCCATTTCAGCCCACTGGACTGAAAGTCTCCTCATAGTCAAGGCCATATTGCTGTGCATACCCTTTTGCAACCAGCCTGGCCTTATAACGTTCTAATGAACCATCTAACTTGCACTTAACCTTGTACACCCATTTGCAACCAATGGGGACGTTGCCTTCAGGCAACTCAACCAATTCCCATGTCTCATTTTCAGCCAGGGCTGCATACTCATCATCCATGGCAGCACACCAGTTATCATCTGTAACTGCATAATCAAACTTTGTAGGTTCTTTGTAACCTGTCACACTAGCCATATATGCATAATGGTGGGCTGAATAACTAGTGTATGTAAACTTGTCAACTGGTTTTTTGAATCTCTCAGATCTTCATAACTGTTGCTCACTCTGAGCTTGCCTCTCATGAGGCAGAACATAACGACTCTGCCTTGCTCTAGACATCATAATAGATGGAATGCCTAACTCACTATCCAAACTATCACTGCTGGATGACTCATAACCTGCTATAAGTGGACGTGTCACATCCTCAAGCATATTTTCTTTTCCCTTATCCAATCTCCCCCTCACTAACATATCCGTGTCAATGGTCGTAGGAGTACGGCTCCACAAGCGTCCTGACCAAGGACTTATTGTAGGTGACGCATCACTTGTAGGACCACTTATAGATGTACTCACTGTAGGTATATTTTCAGCATTACTAGTGCTGATTGATCCATCAGTAGCCATTGCAACAAGAGCACCATACCACGATGCCAGCTCATAAAAAACATATATGCTAATCAATGTCTCATGTGTAGATAGTACATAACACTTCTAAGCTTTTGGTCTTGTGCATAACCAAGGAACACACTCTTGACAACTTTAGAATACAATTTCTTCCTCTTTTCATCAAGAACATGCACATATGCAATGCTGCCAAATACCTTCAAGTGTGAAATATTAGGCTTATGACCATACAAACTCTCATATGGAGTTACATCATGAATACCTATTGTAGGGGTTCTATTCAGCACATAGACAATAGTCACTACTGCTTCAGCCCAATAATCATTTGGAAAAATCTTCTCATTCAGCATAGCTCTTGCCAATTCCATTAGTATCCTATTTTTCCTTTTCGCTACACCATTTTGCTGTGGTCTATAGCTGCAAGTTAGCTGTCTTATGATCCCATGTTTAGCAAGGTACACAGTAATTAGAGACATATTCTCCACCTCCATCTGATCTAAGACATGAAATTTTACAACTCAACTCATTTTCGGCATGCTTCTTGAAGTCCTTGAATGCATCAAACACATCATCCTTATGTTTCAGTATGTAAAGGAAAGTATACCTTGCTGAAATCATCAATGAAGGATACATAGTAACAAGCACCACCAAACAGAGCATTATGAGATGGACCCCATACATCTGAATGTACCAATTATAAGGGTCGTGAGCTATTCCGTACATGTCTCATAAATGGAAACCTTGCCTGCTTTCCAAACTGACATGCATCACATACATGTCCAAAGTCATGATACTTGAACTTAGGCAGTCCAAGCACAATCTCCTTCTACTGCATAGATTTCAGCTTTTGTACATTCACATGGTCAATCCACTTATGCCATATCTCAAAATCCCGTATAGCACCATCATCATGTGCAAACATGACTGCTTTCAATTCTGGAATTGATGCATCAAGAGTAAACATTCTGCCATCTCTTCGGCCTCTAGCAATCAATTTGCAGCCATTACCATATTCTTCAACAAAGCATCCATCTCTATTAAATCTCACCTGTAGATTCTATTCTGCTATCTGTCCAACTAACAAAAGATTCTTGGTTATTGTAGGTACATGTAGTACATCATGCATGCTCTTTTTCTTGCCATCAAGCATTAACAATGGAACAATGCCTGTGTGCTGAATGTCACGTTGGGTGTCATCCCTAGTACACACATAACCGTGTGAACCTACAACCATCTCATCAAACCATTCTCCATGGGGCATCATATAATTTGAAGCCCCTGAATCAATGTACCATCTCTTATCTCTATTCTGCCTAGATGCATTCTTAGACACATGCTGCATGGCAAACAATCTATCAACCTGCTCATCAGAAACTCCGCTAGATGAAGCATAATTTCGATGTTGTCTACCCTTGGCTTTCATGTCATCCTACTTCTTATGACAATCTTTGGCTATATGCCCATATCTACCGTAATAATGACAGTCCTTGTCCTTGTTGGACTGATCATTTGACTGCCAGGAACCAAATCCACCACCTCTACCATGGGGTGATCTCCCTCGGCCTCTAAAGCCATTAGATCCACGCTGGCCCTGTGCATTTGTGCCATGCTAGGCATTCTGTTGATGCTGTCCATAAGCATTTCGAGTGCCTCCTTGACCTCGAAAAGAGCCACGGCCTCTACTACCTCTACCATGCTGGCTAGAGTAAAGAATAGTGTCTCTACTTTGAGACATACTAGAACCTAGCCCAAGCTTAACTTCCTCATGCAACAGCAAAGAAATAAGCTCATTCCAATTAAGGGATTTAGCTCTCATAGAAATAGATGTATCAAATGCTTTATACTCTTTGCCAAGTCCATTCAATGTCACTACAATCATATCATCCTCAAACACTAAAGATCCAATGGTGGCAAGCTGATCCGCTATGTTCTTGATCTCTGTAGTGTAGGCCTGAATGCTTCTGCCATTCCTAGACATGTTATTGAACTGTTGCTTTAGCTGAATCTTTCTTGCATGTGTTACATTTCCATAATTCTTCATGAGTATGTCCCATGCGTCCTTTGGAAAACTGCATCCAATAGTCTGTATAACCATAGCATCTGATATACATAAGGAAAACCAATGCAATACCTTGCATGCTCTCTCAGTCCTCCATAGCTTATGAGCCTTTTTCTGATCATTTATTGGATTCCTTTCATGCATTTCAGGTTCAGCCTCATCACATGTACATAAGTCCCAATAACCTCTGCCAACTAGAAAATTCTTCATACAGAACTTCCATAAAGCAAAATTTTTGTTGTCGAGCTTTTCTCCCACAATTTGAGTGATACTGTCAATGCCTTGAGCATTTGCCATAGTTGCATCTTAGGTGTTCAGTGATGTACACAACCCGTAAGTATCTGACTCCTTTTCCTACAGTTCAAGAACAATTTCCTGCTATTCAGGATAGTTTCCTATAATTCAAGACAATTTTCTTGACTACCTGCTTGCTATAAATTGTATTCCAACAATGAAAAAACGCAGTCAATTGAGCATAAACCAAGCTCAAATCAGTTCAAAACATTCTATGGTAGTGGCAAAACATCCCAGCAACAAACTATATCCATACAAGTACCAATGTTTGTACTGTATGCAAGTAGTAGTACCAAATATAGCCAGCCCACTGCTATAACTAGAAGTATTTTCTTTGTTAAAACAAGAGTATTCAGACCTCAAAACAGCCCCAAAACATCTCATTCAGTTGCCACTCTATGCAGGAGTTAATACATGTTCAACCGATCAGAATACATTGTATGTATGTCAAGTGAAGATGATAGGTATCCTTCATGCAGGCAATAACCAATCAATATCTTGGTATAATCAGCAACAAATTAGTCCAAACTTTAGACTTTCAGCACTTACAATATCCCAAAAAGTATCTACCACTCAAGTGGTATGATCCAAGCATTTGTCACTAGCAAATAAGCATCACAAATACTTCAACCCTATAGATACATTGTTTCCAAATTTAGGACAGCAACCAGTTCACTATTTTCGGCCTGCAAATAAGCTCCAAAACTGAGCATTTAACACTCCAATATCATGTTCAAATGCATGATAATAAGGGCGTATACATTGTTAGGATGAAAGCCACCAGTGCCCTAGAATCACCTGTTGTTTACTACAGTAAATAGCCAATTTGCACAGGTCTGTGCTGAATATCTCAAAATCTATGAGGAACTTGAAAACACTTTTTGCTGCAAAGTTGAAGATCACGTTGAAACAATTAGAAGCCACGGGCCATTTCTCCAAAAATCATTTCTGTAGCAAGATATAGCTTCTGCAAAAAAATGGGTTGCAGGCATAGCCTCCTTTGATGGCGTTTTCTTCAGATTTAATGTCTTGATGTCAAATGGCCACTGCCAAGCCTTCAGGCTTCAGGTGTTCAAGTTCTGATACCATCTCAGAAGAGAGGGAGAGAGATAGAGTGGAGTGGAAGATGAGACTCAGCTCATTGTTGTTCTTCTTCCATTATTCTTCCATCATACTCACTGAAAGAGACTTACACACATGACTAACCAATACTAACTGTGGTTAAGTCACTGACTACACTGACTTATTGAATGTTGCACACATGTACAATTGTATCCAGCTAATGTCAGTCACACACATAAAGAAAGATTGATTGAAGAGTAATAGGAGCTTGATATTCTAACATTGAAGACGCAGAGCATACCACTTCAAGAGGAAGGAAGAGTCAGAGTCGGCTAGCTTTGTTAGCTCTCCTAGTTCTTGGCCTGTTTTGCAGGTCCTTGCAATATGGTGTGATTAGTCATTGTGTGCAAGCTTGGTCTTGAGAGATCTCATTGTCAATCAATTCCTTTGCTACCTCGGGAATCTTAACGAACAAGAACTCATATTTCTCCCAAGTCCATGGCAAGGAGCGTACTTCTCTTTACTAATGTCTCATCAAGGAGGCCTAAGTCCAGTCATTCATAGTTCTTGGCTAGCGTGGTGAATGTGGTGTCCAAACAC
Organism: Lygodium microphyllum; assembly: GCF_053477565.2. NCBI lineage: Eukaryota > Viridiplantae > Streptophyta > Polypodiopsida > Schizaeales > Lygodiaceae > Lygodium > Lygodium microphyllum. Next base: position 107,346,040 of record NC_141149.1, on the reverse strand, counting down.
CTGATGCAAGTGACTAAGTCATCCCTTGTATTTGATGCTAAGTCCATGGCCAACGTAAGGATGTATTGATGCTCATAGGAGGGTCTAAGGCCTATGGGAGGTTGGGGTTTGATTGAGCTAGATAGCTCAACTACTGATGCTTGCCTCATGGGTGGTTCAATGGGGTGTCTGTTGACCGCTGTTTGATAGCTCGGTCATGTGACTTGGTTGTTGTGTTGTTCTTTGCTTGTGGAGAAATTGGGACACTAGCAGTTTTAGGTTGAGTTGGGGCTAGGGCTGGATGATTGCGGCTTTGGTTGATAGTGTTCTTGAGGTTCTATGGATTTGGTGCTTTTTGCGGTAATGGATTTCTCCTCCCTAGTTGGCTCACTGTTTTGTGAAGATGGGCTGGAGGGCTTGGATTGAGGAGCACCCATACCATTTTTAGATTTGTGTATCCACATCCAGTTGTTACCTTTGTTAGTATCCTTGAGCATGCAATGGGGCTTTAGGGACCCATCGCGGCTTGACTGTTCATCTACTTTGGTGGTGCTAGCTTTGCCTCCTAGGCCTAGGACGTGATATTCTGTGGTCATGGATTCATGGGGGTTTGCTTCTAGGTGGCTGCGGTTGTTGTTTGGGCACCCATTTGAGCTCTTGCTCAGTGATCTTTGTTGTGTCTTCCTTATGTTGCAGCCAACTTGTCTTCACAGGATGGGTCAAGTTACAACCCCCCTCCTTAGACCTTGCATTAGGTTCCTCTACCAGTGAGATTGTAGGCTTTGATGAAGTTGTGCTGCCTTTGCTAAAATCCATCACTATCCAAACATTGCCAATGGAAAGATGAATGCGTTGCAAGTCATAGTTGACATTGTAGTGTACTCGTTCTTGAATCTACATCCTAGTAGCGATTCCTTACCAGTGGCCTTGGTGTTAGGCATCATGTAGAAGATCATAGGTAGGCTTTCAATCTCAATAGAGACCACTATTTTGCACTTTCCCAGTAGCGAGTAGGACTGTCCTTCTAGTGGATTAAGTTTGGCCATAGGTGGGGTTGACCAATGAGGGTTCAATGAGCATGCATAAGGATGTTATAGTCAAACCCCTCGTCAATGAGTGCATCAAAGATGTGCATCCTCTAGGCGGTCACTGATATGTGTAGGTACGTAGGTACCACCACTTCCTCACCCTCTTCCTCAATCTTACTGATGGTGGCTACTCTTACATTTGCAGGGGGTTCTAACATTGGAGGCGCTCACGGTAGGTGCACTGGTGTTGGTTGATTTACTAGAGTTCGTGGCTATCATGTAGAGTGGTACTGATGGCACAATTGTTGAGCTAGAGGACGGCTTCCACCTAGGGTAGTCAGAAAAAAGGTGAGTGATTCCACACTAGCATTAGTATTTTCTTGATTTGCTTGCTCCCTCTCGGGGGCAGCGCAAGGAGACATGTCTTGGGTTGGTTCCTGGGTTTTCCCTCCTTAAGCTTCTACCTCTCCCCCTTCCTAATGCCATCACCAACACTGGTCAATAGTCCATGAGGACATGATTTCCCTCTTCATCGCATGAGAGTAAGGGTTCACATAGGACTCCTCATCATTAGTCTCCTCTATATAGTGGACCAAAGCGTTGCTCAATGGATGGGTTAAATAAGGTCCAGGTGGCCTAGGTATGCATGTGGATTGATCTCTATCCTAGGGATGGTTGGCTTTGTATTGTTAGGTGTTGGGAGGGCCAATGGGGCTCCTCTCCTGAAGAAATTCGGGGGTCTATTTCCTAGCTAAGGCTGACTGTATGGTTGTGAATATAGGAGTCTCCATGGCAGTCTGTAGTGCATGGCATTGTGACCGAATCTAGTGTAGTTGGCGCAAGGTTGGGATCTTGGGTCTTAACACTTAGCCAGAAGGTGATTTCCATTGCAATATGCACATTGGACATGCGACCACGTAGGCCTTCTCATCGTCTCCTATAGCTTAGCCAACTCTAGCTTCATGTCTTCCAACCCTTGGCTCTGATCAACATTTTTTCCTTTGTCATGGGTGCCTTGGTTGGATTTGTCACTAGTGACCAGAGCTCTACCTAAGGTTCCAGGAGTAGTGATGTCTCGAGTTGTGGGTCTTGAGCTCCTCTCTTTGAGCAGATCATCCACTTGTATGGCTTCTTCAAAGACCCTAGCTAGCATGTCTCTTTGCAGGGTTGAGTTGCTCACCAAGGCCTTGTAAAGTGCTTTACTTCGGATTCCACTTATGAACACAGAAGAGACCACTCATTCGCTAGGTTTCTTTGCGGCTAGGATTCTCTTGAAAAGACTCCGCACATGGGGGACTTAGTCTTGGATATCCTCCTTGTCCTTTTGCTTGACATTCATTAATGTAACTATGAGGTTGTCAAAGTATCCCGCCTCAGAGAAACTCTTGAGGGTGTTGAAGTCATTGCGTTCAACATTGTCTAAATTAGTGTACCACATCTGTCCTTTATCACTTAAGCATAGACCAAACGCTTGTGAGCACTGGGCAAGATTCGTGAGGCCATTAGCCTCGCAGACCTGCTCAAATTTCTCTACAAAATTATATGGGTCGTTGCTCAGCTGGTACTTGTCTAGTTGTTTCGCAACCTTGGGGATCCTCGACTGGCTCTTGGAGCCCTGGGTAACTCCTAATACTGCCAGCAATGATGTTGCTAGTGTTGCAACGCTTTGCTCCGCTGACAAGTTGTCTATCAATCACTTTGTGAGAAGCTTGCTCAGCGTTAAGTCTGCCTCTAGTGCTTGCTCTCTTTCTACATTTGGTCATGTTTGGTTTCTATTTGCTAGTGGACTTCTCGCATTTCTATGTCTTGTCGCAATCTCCTAGCCTATTGTTGCTAGTGGTATTCTGCTATGCCTTGCAGGACTTTCTCCATTAGCTTTCATTTCTCTTCAAGGTATGCTATGATGTCTTTTGATGGTCTGTGCCATGGTAGTCTACCTTGGTCTGTGCGTCGTATATGTATTCACCATTTGATGGATTTCGATTGGGAAATCTCCTAGGCCGAGCTTCTCATTTTTGTGGTTTACACATGGTTCTGCCATGTCCGTGGGGTCCTGCTCTACTAAGTTATCGATGAGGTTGATTAGGTCGGACAACGTTGCACTCCCAATGGTGTTGCTTCTTTGAAGCTTCTGGCCTTCCGTGTTGTGTGTCTATCACTTGGTCCTACCAATCGGGGTTGCTTGATCCCCTATTTAGGTTTGTGTGTCACCTCCTATTGGTGGGTTTGTTCTGTTTATTAAGTTTGAGTGTGTTCCTTTTTATTGATAATCAATCCTCAATTTACATTTGCTCGGTGTGTGCATGGTGCTCTTTTCTATGCACTGTGTTGAATTAGGCTTTTATTTTTTCCAAGTGCACTTCAAGTGTTGAAAACAATGTGGGTGCAAACACATGATGATAAGTGCAGCTTCCCCACTCCGATCTAAGTTCTTGGTCGAATAGGGCTTTACACTTAGTCATCATTGGCCGCTTTCTCTAGTCTCTAGGGTATGTGCTACATTGTTAAGATTGCTCAGGGTCAAATGGGGATTTGGGGTCCATCTCACGACTTTAATAAGGACTAAAAGCTAGAGTGAATGTCAGGTTCACGTGTTGTTGTCCAATTGTGATTTTTAGGGTCAATATTGTTTGTAAGGCTTTTGGAGCCTTCCCCGGTTGTGGGAGGTATTCTCCCTTGCTTAGGATGTGCTAGATTTATCAAATTCTCCTGTCAGGTTTTTGATTCAATTTTACAGTGTCCAATTCTCAAAATAGGACATTTGATTTTAGCTGTCCGATTTCAGAATATCTGATTCTAGCGTGTCCAAGTGCCAAGCATTCGATTTTGACCAGGTTTGATTTTAGTCTGTTGTTCGAGTGGCTGACTTCGATTATCCAAATTGGATGGGGTGTACGCCTGATCAGATAGGCGAGGTCTGATTTTTGGGATCGGATGAACAATGTCCGATTGGCCAAGTCAACTTAGTCCAATTGTTCGAATTCCAAGAATTGGATGTTCGAGTCTTCGATTCTGGGAATCAGACCCTTGTAGACCGTGCTCGATTCTGTCAGCAAGCAAATAGTGGCAACAAAAAATCGATTCGTGGGCAACGATTTTGGCCACGCCCACACGCAACGAACTCTAGAATGCAAGAATGCATACATAGGGAGGGTTCTATGTACTTGATGCGCACAAAAAACTCTTGGAGAAGCTGATTGATTTGCCCTAAGCTCCAAGTCTCTCACTCACCCTCAAGCTCTCTCTCTCTCTCTCTTTCTTCTGCAGAAACTAAAAATGAGTCTTCCACCCCCCTTCCTTGGATCTTAAACCCTTGTCCTAATGTCCAAGTGCTGTCCCATTAGTGCTCAAGCCTTGTCCATGGAGTGCAAGCCTGATTTTTCCCTATTTTGGCTAGTTTTACATAAAAAACCCTAAAGCTTTTTCCTTTGATTTCTTGCTCCTATCCTATTCTAAATGCAACAAGAATTAAAATACAAATACTAAAATGAATCCTCCTACTTTTCTACTCATCAAAAACCCAAAATACTTACTTATTTTAAAGATTAAAAACCCAAATCTCCTACCTATCTCAAGCACCGGTTTGGGGATGCAACCCTACTCCGATGCTCGATTTGAGGCATGTAATATACCCCCCTTAAATTTTTTAAAAAAATTTAGTACAAAATTTTTCATCCCTCTCTCTCTCCTCATCAACAGCACGTCGAGGAGAGAGAGAGAGGGAGTGAAGTGAGTGTTAGGGGGGCATGCAGCCCCCCTAGGTGGGAGGGGCGGCGGCCGTTCGCCGTCTTCCCCCCTCCACCATATAAGGGAGCCTCCCCCCTCCTCTTTGGTGTTCAACCGCAGGTCCTCCCCTCCTTCGTTAATGGATGGTGGCCTCCTCCTCCTCGGCTTCAGCAGTAGCCCCCACCCTGGTTGTCAGAAACCTTCCCCTCCCTCCTGCATTGTCACGTCCCCCCCTCTGTTTGCGGCAGCAGCAGTGCCCCCCTGTCGCCATTGTCAAAAAATCCCCCTCGGTGCTCAACAAAGGAGAGAGAGAAAAAGAATAAGAAGAAGAAGAAGGGAGAGAGAGAGGAGAAGAAGAGAGGAAGAAGAGGGAGAGAGAGAGAAGGAGAAGAAGAGAAGAAGAGGAAGAGGGAGAGAGAGAAGGAGAAGAAGAGAAGAAGAGGAAGAGGGAGAGAGAGAGAAGGAGAAGAAGAGAAGAAGAAGAAGAAGAGGAGAGAAAGAGAAGGAGAAGAAGAGTAGAAGAAGAAGAAGAGGAAGGGAGAGAGAGAAGAGAGAAGACAAAGGAGAAGAAGAAGAAGAAGAGGAGAGAGAGAAAGAGTTTGGAATCTTCCAAGAAGCTTCCAAAGCATCTCCTTAATCCGTGACCACATCAATTCAAGTGCAAAGGCCGTGAGGATTGGTGGGAAGTTGCTGGACAATTTTCAGGAAATTCCTGCGCATCTAATAGCTATCCCCACACACGAAGGCCACTAGATTTCCACGAAAGATGGCACCCAAGAGGCACGCAACTAGCAACTCTACAGGAGTTTCTACCCAAGGCGGAGGAGTGGCTGCTAACGGGATTTCGAGTGTCAAGAATCAGGTTCATGATCCTGCACTCCTTGTCGATGAACTCAATATGTTAAATGATTACGTAACCTCCTATATACAAAGTTCATGAAATATTAATTGAATAAATTCATAGGGAATTTTTGCATTAGACACTCTCATAAAAATTGTTTCATTGCATTGTTTAAGAAGGTTCTCTTGAATTTAATAAAAAAAGTCTAGCGCATGAGTTGCATGAACAATTGCAAATGCGGGGTGATTTCATGGAAGTCAGTTGCACTAATGGAATGACTCAGTATTACCTTCGTGTCCCAAATATATTAATTATGCTCCATCGTGTATTGAATTGGAAATGTCATATCCTAGGGTCTTCTCTTGAGATTGATAGAGAAATGCATAAAGTATCACAGTCATATTAGGTGTAGCATATTCTTCAAGAAAATTGAAGAGCCATGAAAGGAATTATGCTACCCATGACTTGGAGCTGTTGGCTGTTATCCATGCTCTCAAACTTTGGAGACATTACTTGCTAGGTAAAATTTTTTCCTTAGTAACGGACCACAAGAGTGTTAAATGGATTTTCACTTAGAATGAGCTCAAAATGAGGCAATGTCGATGGATCGAAGTGCTGAAACAATATGATTTTGAAATAGAATATAGGCCAGGAAAAGAGAATGTAGTTGCCGATGCACTTAGTTGCAAGGCATTTTTAAATTCTCTTATTTTGCAAGATCTGTCAACAGTAAGGTCTCTAGCCACAAAGGTATCAATGCCAAATAACCCGATTCTTGAGCTCGCAAAAGAAGGGGCATATCAGGACCCAGTCTATCAAAAAAAAGGCTAAGGGAGATCCCCCTCAAGGATCAAGACGCGAAGCTAAAGATGAAGTATCAAGAATTCTCTATCTGTAGTGGACTTGTCTACTTTAGGACAAGATTATGTATCCTTGCAAGCCAAACTCTCAAGCAGAAGGTACTTTGGGAAGCCCATGACTCCCCTTTCTCAGGACATCCTAGTTATGCCAAGACCCTTAATACGGTCAGAAAGAGCTATTATTGGGAAAGGCTCAAGGGAGACGTACTCAAATATGTCATGGAATGTTTGTCTTGTCAATGCATTAAGGCAGAACATGTTAAAATGCCTGGGAAATTGCAACCACTTGACATTCCCCAAATGAAATGTGAATTCATTAGTATGGACTTCATTGTTGGCTTACCCCAAGTTGAGGGAGGATATAACTCTATTATGGTTGTAGTAGATATGCTCACCAAGGTCGCACATCTCATCCCTGTCTCAAGACGAACTATAAAGCTTCAGACATCACAAGATTATTCATCAAGGAAATATTCAAGCTTCATGGGTTACCCAGAAGAATCATTAGTGATCGTGACTCTCTTTTCACATTACAATTCTGGAGGGCTATCTTTGAGGCTATTGGAACTCAACTCTATTTCAGTACAGCTTACCATCCCCAAAATGATGGTCAAACAGAACGATTCAATCAAGTCATTGAAGATATGCTTAGGCAATACTGCTGTCGTGAACCCAAAAAGTGGATTCAATACTTACCACTGGTTGAGTTTGCCTACAATGCTTCTTACCAACAAAGTATTCAGATGACCCCTTTCCAAGCATTGTATGGGCATGATTGTCATACCCCTTTGAACTTCTCAGACCCAACCTTGAGGGTAGAAGCTTCAAGACAGATGCTGGAAGACATGGATGATCAAATCAAATCAATAAGACAAGACATTCAAGCTGCCAAGGATAGAAAAAAAGGCTTACGCTGACTTGAAACGACAAGATAGATACTTCGTTGAAGGCGATATGGTCTTCATCCATGTATGCCCTAAAAAGAGTTCACTGTCCTTGGGAGAGTATAAGAAGCTAAGTCCGAGGTATTGTGGACCTTATAAGATCACTAAGTGCCTAGGACCTAATGCTTACAGACTATAGCTGCCCGCAACTCTAAAGATTCATAATGTATTCCATGTTAGCCTATTGAAAAAGTATCTACCTAATCCGAATCATGTACTTTGATAACCAACAAATTGTAATGCCTAGCCAAGGAGTCCTTGAGCTACGGCCTGATAGAGTCCTAGATGTTAGGGAGAGGCATTTGAGATCAAGGACCTTGAGAGAATACCTCATCCAGTGGAAAGAATATCCCGAAGAGGATGCCACCTGGATGGATGAAGATACTCTCAACCAACAATACCCCCAGGTCTTCTTGAGATGAGGACATCTCGATTCCTCTAAGAGGGAGAGGATGTAATATACCCCCCCTAATTTAAAAAAAAATAGTATAAAATTTTTAATCCCTCTCTCTCTCCCCACCGATAGCACGTTGGGGAGAGAGAAAGAGGGAGTGAAGTGAGTGTTAGGGGGGCATGCAGCCCCCCAAGTGGGAGGGGTGGCGGCCATTAGACGGCTGTCTTCCCCCCCCTCCACCATATAAGGGAGCCTCCCCCCTCATCCCTGGTGTTCAGTCGTAGGTCCTCCCCTCCCTCATCAACGGACGGTGGCCTCCTTCTCCTTGGCTTCAGTAGCAACCCTCGCCCTGGTCGTCAGAAACCTTCCCCTCCCTCCTGCATCGTCACGTCCCCCCCCAGTTTGTGGCAGCAGCAACACCCCCCCTGTGGCCATCATCAGAAACCCACCCCCTACCGTAGCAGTGCCCCCCTTGTGGCCATCATTAGAAACCCAAATGCCCCCCATCGTGCTCAGCGAAGGAGAGAGAGAAGAAGAAGAAGGGAGAGAGAGAGGAGAAGAAGAGAGGAAGAAGAGGGAGAGAGAGAAGGAGAAGAAGAGAAGAAGAGGAAGAGGGAGAGAGAGAAGGAGAAGAAGAAGAAGAGAAGAAGAAGAAGAAGAGAGAAGAAAAAGGAGAAGAAGAAAAAGAAGAGGAAAGAAAGAGAAGGAGAAGAAGAGTAGAAGTAGAAGAAGAAGAGGAAGGCAGAGAGAGAAGAGAGAAGAAAAAGGAGAAGAAGAAGAAGAAGAGGAGAGAGAGAAAGGAGTTCAGAAGCTTCCAAGAAGCTTCCAAAGCATCTCCTTTAGGAGGTGTTTCATCCGCAAGACCCAGCTTAATTTTTCCTTAATCCGTGACCACATCGATTCAAGTGCAAAGGCCATGAGGATTGGTGGGAAGTTGCTTGACAATTTGCAGAAAATTCCTGCGCATCTAATAGCTATCCCCGCACACGACGGCCACTAGATTTCCGTGAAAGATGGCACCCAAGAGGCACGCAACTAGCAACTCTGCAGGTGTTTCTACCCAAGGTGGAGGAGTGGCTGCTAACGGGGTTTCGAGTGTCAAGAATCAGGTCCATGATCCCGCGCTCCTTGTTGATGAACTCAATATGTTAAATGATTACGTAACCTCGTATATACAAAGTTCATGAAATACGTATCGAATAAATTCATAGGGAAATTTTGCATTAGACACTCTCATAAAAATTGTTTCATTGCATTGTTTAAGAAGGTTCTCTTGAATTTAATAAAAAAAGTCTAGTGCATGAGTTGCATGAACAATTGCAAACGCAGGGTGATTTCATGGAAGTCAGCTGCACTAATGGAACGACTTAGTATTACCTTCGTGTCCCAAATATATTAATTATGCTCCATCGTGTATTGAATTGGAAATGGCATATCCTAGGGTCTTCTCTTGAGATTGATAGAGAAATGTATAAAGTATCACAATCATATTAGGTACATGCAAGGAAAACTTCTACATGCACGGGAAAGATTCTCGCATAAACAAGCAACATGTTAAGTCGCATGCATTGAAAGGACCTTCGCATGTGTTGTACAAAACTATTGCTTGTGACTAGTATTTATCATGGGTTTCTTTCATACCTTAATTGCATGATCATGAAAAGATAAGAGCATGGAAGGGTAGACATATCTTAAGGGTCTTTCTCTCGAATTGATTAGCGAAACCAAGTGATATGGTTGTCACATCCATACTAGATGCATACGAAGGAACTATTGCATGCATGGGTAATATCAAGATTACACGCATAGAAATATTGCATGAAATTAATGTACATTAGAATGCTTGAATTCATGCTTTGTACATTGGCCTTGAAATCATTGAGTAAAGTCAATACTTGTCTTAATCAACATAGTTAGACAAGCTCAAGGAAAGGGTTAGAAAGGGGCAAACATTAGTGCATGTGAGTACTATTGAAAAAAGGGGGTTAAGATCAGGTATTCTTGTATCACCAAAAGTATCCTTGGTCAATTAGGGATTGAAGGAAAGATCACATAGATAATTCAAGGGATCTAGGAGATAACCAGTAAGTTGACCAACTAAGGACAATGGGGTTGTCCATGGTCTATTTTACAAGGAGACCTAAGGTAAGGATAATTAGGTCGGTAGGGTACAAACCCTAACCCAAAGATAAAAGGGAAAAAGGCAACCTAGCTTGGCAAGCCCTTGGGATCTTGCCAAGTCGCTAACAATCCAGGATCGAATGCTGGGAGCATCCGGGAAAAAGGAATCACACCTTAGCAGTTGGTCGTACAAATGACCTTTGAGATGATCGTGATTGTACACTTAGGTACATTGTTTGAACTTCTTTGCTGAAGGAACTAATTCAAGGCCAAACACTTAATGCTTTAGGTTAAAAGCCTGGAGGGAGAGGCAAGATCAATTACCTCCGACTATCTGCCTGGCCCTATCCAAGGGGGTTGTTAGCCGCGCTGGGCATATGGATCTAACCCACCGTGAGAGGTCTCTCCATGGGTGCTGCTTGGAGCAGGAGGACGCTTGGGTGCCAGGGGAGGTGCTGGCTGTAAATTCCTTGATTTCGAATCTTGCACAAGAGGCCGATGTGACTCGAGATGGGATCTCGAGGCTCGTGTACTAGTCTACGGGGGGAACTTGGAGCATCAATCCTATAGATTGTTGGGATAGCCTTCGGGCAGGATACTTGATGTATTCCGGGACTATGATAAATAAAGATCAGATATTTGAAAAAGGGAACTTGCTTGACATTGTTTTTGTGTCAGTGCTTAAGTTACGTGAAGGAACCAATGATTAAATTGATTAATTAAGGAAGATGCTTTTGCATGTCAAACATAATGTGGTAGGTAATTAGATAACTAAGCAAACTGAGGAAAGTGCGGTGGACGTGACTTGGGTTTGTCCTACGGAAGGGTGGTCCCGGTTAGCTGGGAACTTTTCTCAAAAGACGAGATAACAAGACTATGAAGACCTAGCATCAGTAGAGCTAGAATCCCGATTTATGCTGTTTTAGGGGAAAGGAATGGGACTATGCCTTATGGCAGAGAGGTTGAGCTTCGCATCCCTCTCGTTTCCCATTCTCCATGAACCAAGTGCAGCATAAATCCGCTTCGAATCTGTTGTTCCTACGCAAAGTGGATCATATGGAGCTCAACGCTAGCTACTCCCTAGAGACTTTGCTGATAGGAAAGGAACCCTGAGTTCAGGTCGATCCTAAGTGGGAACGGCCAGACACTTTTGCTCAAGGCAGACTCGGGAAGACCTAGATCGCAAACCTTGTGACATTCCTTGCGAGTGCTAGGCGGTGCTTTCTAGACCCTCTTCCCAATGGGCTGCTAAGACGTGTCCCACAATCGGACGAGCGGACATGTTACAAGGCATGCTAATGCTCAAGCTTGAATCTGTTGGTCCCGGCAACGGAACCAAAATGTAGTGGGAGCTCACACTCAACTGCCAAGACCCACGGACTACTTATTTCTTCAAGTGTTTCAAGTGAGCACAAATGGCTATCGCTCACCTAGCCGACGTGCTTCGATCCTGCGGGGATGTAATGAGTCTACCTTGATGCTTGAATGAGTAGCCTCATCCCTCAAGAAACTTGGTAGCTCCACGATTTGAGATGATGGAGAGCTTCTTCTCCTTGATCCCTCACCCTCACACACTCACTCCCTCACACTCTCATAGTCCCTCTCTCAAGCACACACAAGCAAGTAAGATGGAGAGAAGAAGGGAAGAAGAAGAGACTACTTTAGCCACACACCAAGAGTGAGCTTTTCATTTACTTTTTGAGTTTGTATACAAAACACTTGCCCCTTTGGGCACCCATTCTCTTTTTTACATGATCAGCCATTGTGGCAAGGTCCTCTTTTCCCATTCCCTTCTAGTTGCCCTTTCTCTTTATCTACGCTAGTCTATCCTTTACAATTTGCAATGGGGGGAGCATGTCACTCTTTTACAAAATTTTTATGGGTGTACACATTTTCCTTTGACTTAGCTTTTGAGGCTGCCCTTGCACTTTTGCCCGTTTCCCTTCTTGCTTCTTCCTTTGCGTCTGCATTTGGAGTTTTCTTGGACTTCTTTTTTTGTGGTTTGAACTGGGGTTAACAATGGGAGTTTATCAATGTTGTGGACATTGATGAGGAGGATGCCATGTAGAAAAAGACAAATATTGTTAAAGAAGAGGCCTCAACAGTAGCTTTCTTGAGTGTCTTTGAACTAATTTATCTTCAACCAAAAGGCAATAGCTTTCATGTTGCATTTAAGAGTGCAAAGAAAAAAATGTTTGTTGATTAACTCTCTTCAAACTTTGAAGATTATATTGCCTTTGAGTTGTCACCTACTAGAAATTTCTCTTCGATGATTGGCATGGAGCATAAATATGATGGACATATATGTGAATATTATTGCATTTTTTGTAAATAACCCCTTTGTATGGTACCTTTTTGTATGTAAAAATATATAAAAATGGTATTTAGAAAATCCCCAATGCTAAACCCTTATCACACACACACACACACGCGCGCGCGCATGTGCACATGCACGCGCACGCACACGCACACGCACGCACACGCACACGCACACGCACATGCATGCGCACACGCACGCGCGTGCGCGCGCGTGCACACACACACACACACACACACACACACACACACACACACACACACACACACACACACACACACACACACACACACACACACACACACACACACACACACACACACACACACACACACACACACACACACACACACACATTTATGACTAACTTCCTTGAGAGATTACGAAGCTTGCATATGTGTTTGGTTTCAAGTAGAATGCAATTGATCCTACTAGTCATTTGCATTGTTAGCATTTGGATTGGCCTCACATGTTGTTTATATGAATAGTTAATGAAACTCATTGGGTTGGGAAGTTGAAAAAGTGCCCACACTATTTGAAGATGTGGGGTTAGTGTCGTCGCTATCACAAGCACCACCAAGACCCTACGGATCCTTATCAAGTCAAGCGTTTCAAGTAAGTGGCAATGGCTATCCTCTTGCATAAGGATGTGGTGAGCTTATCATTGAATCTGATCGTTGTAGTCCTCTTGCTCAAATCCTTGGGCACGCAACCCATTTCCATGACCGCAGTCGTCTATGCTAGCCTTGGTCCTCTTTTCCACTCTTTTTCCTATTCTTCCCTATTCTTATGGCTCTTTTACATATGCCTTTTCATTTACAACTTGCACAAGAGGGAGCTTGGCACTCTTATACAAGGACTAAAATATGCTTTATCTCTTGTGCACCTAGTTTTTTATTATAAACTTTTCATGTGCTTCTTGGTTTTCTTTTTTCATTAGACTATCTTCTTATGCTTCTTCCTAAGCCTTGTTTGTGCCTTGTGTCATTTTGCACCTTGTGTCATTCCGGAGCTAACATTACCCCCTCCTATAGCTGAGTGCTAGTCCCATGGCATTGTATGGTATGGATTGGAGAGTTGAGGGTGGTCTGGGAGATGATACTTGGGGCTTTTGGAAAATTGGTCATCTGGATAAGCTTGTGACATACAATTGGAGATTGCTGGTGTGTTGAAGACATGCTGACTGATTGAAGAGAGTCTCCATAGTTGTTGGCTAGTTGCACAATTACAAAATGTACATGTAAAGGAAGTATAGGTGCACTACCTAGGGGTATGTTTGCCTTACCGTGTAGTGCATTGTACACGTGGTGGTGGAACTAGGAGATGGTTCGTCGCCTGAGGTGTTGTCGTATACTTGAGGATCTAGTTCGTGGATGGGGGAGGTGCTATACATGACTTAGGGAGACAAGTATATCACAATGTCCTACCCTTGATGTGCCCTAAGTGTGTGGAGTGGGGAGGTGCTAGGGATTTTATGGTCCCCAGATGTAGTGTTCATGGCACTCATACATCACAAATGATAAAATTTTGTTTTTCCTTTTCTCTCTCTCTCTCTCTCTCTCTCTCTCTCCTTTTCTTCTTTCTTTCTTTCTTTCTTTCTTCTTCTTCTTCTTCTTATTATTATTTTATTTATTTTTTAAAAACAAATAAGTTATAAGGGATGATGCTAAGTTACATCCCATTTTCGTGCAGGGGCAGAGCTAGGTGGAGGCTTAAGTAACCTACTTAGGAAGGATCGAATTAGAATATAGCCTTTTAACTTAACCCTCACATTTAGAGGTATAGTGGACAAAAGTGGGTGGTTACACCCTATGAATCGACTATCACTCATGTCCTCTAGGAGGTTTATACAAAAAGCTAGCAGTAAGGTAGCTCTCATCATGAGCCTAGTCATAACACAACTACGTATGCATGCATTTATATAAAAAAAGAGGGGTTGTAGTCGCTCTTCTTCTACTTGTAGTCGCTCTTCTTCTATTGTTTGATGGCTTTCGCTTAAGAAGTATCCTTAGGAGATGTAGATAGTTACAAGTAGTGATGAACACCAGATCTGGACATGAAAAAAATTCATTGAGAAAGTGCGCAATAGATGGGTGAATATTTTTTTAAATGAAGATGATGTACTCCTCAGGGATCATGGCATTAACATTCTAAATTTGAAGAAAATCGTATCTTCCATGCACCTTCGGATCAAAATCTACTCTGTAGCTCCTTGGGTAGGGCATGTAGGTTGGATGATCTCTTTTATATGGCAATTTATTATAAAAGACAATCCGTGCATCTATACTAGCATCCCATATGTTCCTTCTCCATTTTGGCTAGGATTCATAGCCCTTGACTGCTCTAGGCTCATCCATCACTTTATCTTCCCTGTACATAGCGGGTTCCCTCTGCCACAACATTGGTTGCCTTGCTCTTTTCTCTAGCCACCTTTTGCCCAATCACATTGAGAGCTTGATCACCTCCCTCACTACCCTTAGTGATAGCACTCAATCAAGGGATCATGGGTAGGAGAAGATAAACTCAAATGGGTTGCAATGGCTTTCATACTGCTCCCATAGGGACAATTCTTGTGCCCACTTAACTAGTAAGCATTCTTCTTGTTGAGAGATAGGTATTTCAAACACTATTTGAGGCTTGGCACTAAGATTTCTTTATGAGAGCTCCGCCAGTTTCCTCCTTCTGCATCTCATTTCCACAGTTCTCTCTAGGAAAGTGGGGCCTTTATCATGTACTTCTACTTGCAATTCTATTTGTGTAACATCCCCCCCCCCCGTGTGCCCCCGTGCCTCCCCCCAAGAGAAACTCCCCCCCTTTTTGATTTTTCTAAATTTTTTTGAAATTTTTTTTCCCTCCCTCTCTCTCCCCTGCCATGAGCATGGCGGAGAGAGAGAGAGAGAGAGAGAGAGAGAGAGAGAGAGAGAGAGAGAGAGAGAGAGAGAGAGAGAGAGAGAGAGAGAGAGAGAGAGAGAGAGAGAGAGAGAGAGAGAGAGAGAGAGAGAGAGAGAGAGAGAGAGAGAGAGAGAGAGAGAGAGAGAGAGAGAGAGAGAGAGAGAGAGAGAGAGAGAGAGAGAGAGAGAGAGGGAGTGAGCTGTGTGATGGGGGGCATGCAGCCCCCCAGATGGCGATGGCACTGCCTTACAACCTCCCCCTCCACCTATAAAGCTTCCCCCTCCCTGGACTTCAGGTAGTCTCCCCCTCCTGGTTCGCGAGCACAACACCCTCCCCCCGGCTCGACAGGCAGAGTGAGCCCCCCTCCAGCTTAGGCAGCATTCCCCCCCATCAATTGGTAGATCGCCACCTTCCCCCCCTCCGCCTGGGCATAGAGCGCCCCCTCCCCATTGCGTCAGTGCGCCCCCCCTGGGAGGTTTCCAATAGAGTACTCCCCCCCCTCCTCATTGGCCAACGGCTAAAACCCCCCTCCCCCCGCCCCCGTGAGCAGGAGAAGAAGTGAGAGAGAAGGAGGTGAAGAGAAGGAGAGGGAGAGAGGAAGAGGAGAGGGAGAGAGCGGGGAGGAGAAGAAGAAGAAGAGGAAGAGGAGAGGGAGAGAAGAAGAGAAGGAGAGAAAGAAGGGAGAAGAAGAAGATGAAGAGGGAGAGAGAGAAGGAGGAAGAGAGAGAAGGGAAAAGAAGAAGAAGAAGAAGAGGAGAAGGAGAAGAAAGAAGAGGGAGAGAGAAGGGAAGAAGAGGGAGAGAAGAAGAAGGAGTGGGAGAGAGAAGAGAAGAAGAGGGAGAGAGAGAAGGAGGAAGAGAGAGAAGGGAGAAGAAGAAGAAGAGGAAGAGGAGAAGGAGAAGAAAGAAGAGGGAGAGAGAAGGGAAGAAGAGAGAAGGGAAGAAGAGGGAGAGAAGAAGAAGGAGAGAAGAAAGAGGAGTGGGAGAGAGAAGGGAAGAAGAGGGAGAGAAGCAGGAGTGGGAAGGAGGAGAGAGAGAGAGAGAGAGAGAGAGAGAGTTGGAGAGTGAAGACGGTTCGAGAAGCCACACTCAAGCCACCCCCTCATTGGCAAAGGATCCCTTGCCCGCGACCTTTCCCTCTCGAACTGGTCATCTTGAAGGCTGCTTAGGCCCAGACTATCCAAACCCCGAGTAGAAATGGCTCCCAAGAAGAAAATCGCAGGAAGCGTAGGTGCCAAAGCTACCATTGGTACCGATAATGCGGGAGAGGCGAGCGGAGCGACCAATGCAACGAATGCCCCTACGATCACAAATCAAACCCAGGTTCTTTAAGCTTTATAAATTTTTACGTATTATTTCTCGTGGAAGAAATGAAGGGGTTAGCTACGTGCATGGAACAAGGACGAGTCGTAGGATTTTTGTTTACTCTAAGCACTCGGTTGCATGCGTGAAATGGTAGAGTATGGAGTTTGCATAAGTTATATGCATGAAATGATAGCTTTACACACATAAAATGATAAGGTTTTCACATTTTTTTACATAAAATAATAGCTTTTAAACCAGTTCAGTGCATGAATAGTCATTTAGAATTCATGCTTTGGGATCATGACTAAAAGAAACACATAAAATGATAGTTTCCGATGGATAGAAACCTAGACCTTCATGAGATCCAGTGCATTAGGAATAAGTATAATTGCATGCAAATTGTTTTATCGATCATGTTGTGGACTATCACAAATGGATACGCTCCTAGCTTAATTGAAGCTAGTGACCTAACCCTAAATGGATTGTTGACCCAAGTTATGCTTGGTTGTTTGAAAAGGTTGTAAATCCCTTGAGCAAGTGTTTTGATACATCCAAGTTAAATTCTGATTGTGCATGCAATGGGTTTGCGATGCCTTGAAGTAAGAGGTTGTGCATTCAACTGTTTGTTAACGTGGTTTTGGATGTTAACCCAAGTGGGGTGTGTTTGATGATTGCATGGCCAGGACTGAGATGACTGATTGCCATGGAAACAAAAGGGATGTTTTCCCTAGTGATTGTTTTTAAGCTGGGTGCTTCAGCTGAGGTTGATTTCCTAAAGGGTTAATTAAGGAAGGATGGTGCTAGCTACCCCCCGCGAACCGCCAAACCCTAACCAAGGGGGTTGTGAATCCGCGCTGGGAATGTGGACTGAACCCACCGTGAGAGGTCTCTTCATCAAAATTACTTGGCGTAGAAGGACGCTTGGGTGCCAGTGGGGGCTCTGGCCGTAAATCCCAATGTCTCCGGGCCCTGCACAAGTGTTCTATGTGATCTCGAGGCCTTGATACAAGTAACAAGGTGGAATCTTGGTAGGATAAACCTTTGGGTTTTATTGCCGGAAGACGGAAGGGTTTTTTCTGTGGAGGCAGAAAGGAACACTTAACTCTCTCCTGTATGGGCGGGAGACAAACATTAATCTGAAGATAAGTTAAGGAAGCGTTTGATCTTGTTTTATCTTGTTTTCATGTCGATGCCCTAAATTACGTAAAGGAACCTGTGATTAGTGGGTTAATTAAGGAAGCTGCTTTTATGTGTCAAACATAACGTGGTAGGTAATTAGATAACTAAAACAACCCCCGAGGGAAGCGTGGTGGATGTGAGCAATGGGTCTGTCCTATGGAAGTGTGGTCTCGGTTAGCCGAGAGCTTTCCTCAAAGGAAATGTTAACGAGAAATGTTAGGAAAAAGTCAGTCTATGACCTTAGACAATGTTGGCTAGGAACTCGGACTTCAGGTCGATCCTAGTGGGAATGGCTGGATAAGTTCCGTTGTTGGGTAGACTCGAGAGACCCTAGTTGGCAAACCCCGTGTCATTCCTTGGGAGTGCCGAGCGGCGTCTTCTAGATATATCTCTTGATGGACTACTAAGACATGTCCCGCGATTTGAGGAGCGGGCACGCTACAGTTGGTATCAAAGCAAAACTTCATAATGATACATGATTGATTAATGTTTGGTTCATAGACATATCCTAACAAAAATAACCTAAGTGGTATGGCTTGATTGTCAGGCTCCTTCTGCAACCACGAATGCTGAGATGCAAGAGAAGAGGTTCCTTCTCAGGCAAATTAAGCCACCTGAGTTTGATGGCAAGGGAAGGACTGTTCAAGCTGACGACGAGATCTAGATTGAGTCCATGGAGGACTATTTTGAGGCAGCAAGAACTGCATCTGCTAACCAAGCCATGCTCGCCAAACTTAAGCTTACAGGTGAAGCGAGACTTTGGTGGAAACAGTGGTGCAGAGACCAAGCGATCTCGGAGGGGACAATCACTTGGGAGAAGCTTAAGGAAGCTGTACAAGGGAGGTAATTGCCACCTGCCTACCAGACACAAAAGATGAACGAATTCTATGACTTGAAATAGCTAGGATTATCCCTTAAAGCATATTATTCAAAGTTCGTTTCACTTCTAAAGTATGCACCCCTAATGGATATGACACAACAGGTGTCAAAATTCTGTGTTGGGTTGAATCCACCCATAAACACTCGATTGGAATCGATGCGCCCAACGGACTTGCAAGACACATTATTCCGAGTGAATCCAATCGTCCAAGAACTTAAATCAGGCAACTATGATGAAGAAGACTCACGAGATCAAGATAAGAGGTGCCACAAGTGCGAAGAGATAGGACACATCCGTAAGAGATACCCCAACCGCCGATGTTTCCACTGCAATGAACTAGGACACATCCAAACAGATTGTCCTGAGTTGAACCCTGAGAATCAGGAATGTGCGATCAAACGAAGTCATCTAAACTCTACTTTTGGCTCATATTATGAACCACATGATGATGAAGGCTTGGAGCCTGTTGTAACCTTTGACTAGATATCCTAAAAAGATCTTCTTGAGGTAATAAGTCTTGTACTTGGAATAAATCCTATTGCATTCTATGAGTTGTGACAAGTTGTTATTTTAAGAATTTGAGTAATCAAAGTAGTGCAGCGGAAGCGTGATGGGCCCTAATCCACAGGCTCTAAGGCCCAGTAGCGGAAGCGTGATGGGCCCTAACCCACAGGCTCTAAGGCCCAGTAGTGCTTGTCTCCCCTAGGTCTTTTCGAGATGAGGACATCTCGATTCCTCTAAGGGGGAGAGGATGTAACATTCCCCGCCCCCCCTCCCCCTTGTGTGGCCCCGTGCCTCCCCCCATAGAAACCCCCCTCCCCTTTTTGATTTTTCTAATTTTTTCTAAAAAAAAATTCCCTCCCTCTCTCTCCCCTTGCCGTGAGCATGGCGGGGTCAGAGAGACAGAGGGAGTGAGCTGTGTGATGGGGGGCATGCAGTCCCCCAGATGGCGGTGGCACCGCCTTACCACCTTCCCCTCCACCTATAAAGCTTCCCCCCTCCCTGGACTTCAGGCAGCCCCCCCCCCCCCCCCCCCCCCCCCCCGGCTCGGCAGGCAGAGTGTGCCCCCCTCCAGCTCAAGCAGCGTTCCCCCCCTTCAATCGGTAGATCACCACCTTCCCCCCTCTGCCTGGGTGCAAAGCGCCACCTCCTCATTTCCCCCCTCTGCCTGACACAGAGCGCCCCCTCCTCGTTGCGTCAGTGCGCCCCCCTTGGGAGGCTTCCGGCAGAGTACTCCCCCCCTCCTCGTTGGGCAACAGTTGAAAACCCCCCCGAAGAAGTGAGAGAGAAGGAGGTGAAGAGAAGGAGAGGGAGAGAGGAAGAGGAGAGAGAGAGAGTGGGGAGGAGAAGAAGAAGAAGTGGAAGAGGGGAGGGAGAGAAGAAGAGAAGGAAAGAAAGAAGGGAGAAGAAGAAGAGAAGAAGAAGAGGAGGAGGAGAAGGAGAAGAAAGAAGAGGGAGAGAGAAGGGAAGAAGAGGGAGAGAAGAAAGAGGAGTGGGAGAGAGAAGGGAAGAAGAGGGAGAGAAGAAGGAGTGGGAGAGAGAAGAGAAGAAGAGGGAGAGAAGAAGAAGAGGGAGAGAGAGGAGGAAGAGAGAGAATGGAGAAGAAGAAGAAGAAGAAGAAGAGAAGGAGAAGAAAGAAGAGGGAGATAGAAGGGAAGAAGAGGGAGAGAAGAAGAAGGAGAGAAGAAGAAGGAGAGAAGAAAGAGGAGTGGGAGAGAGAAGGGAAGAAGAGGGAGAGAAGAAGAAGAGAAGAAGAAGAAGGAGAGAGAGAGAGAGAGAGAGAGAGAGAGAGAGAGAGAGAGAGAGAGAGAGAGAGAGAGAGAGAGAGAGAGAGAGAGAGAGAGAGAAGACGATTCGAGAAGCCACACTCAAGACACCCCCTCATTGGCAAAGGATCCCCTGCCCACGACCTTTCCCTCCCAAACCGGTCATCTTGAAAGTCACTAAGGCGCCTGGACTATCCAAACCCCGAGTAGAAATGGCTCCCAAAAAGAAAATCGCGGGAAGAGTAGGTGCCAAAGCTATCGTTGGTACTGGTAATGTGGGAGAGGCGAGCAGAGCGACCAATGCAACGAATGCCCCTACGATCACGAATCAAACCCAGGTTCTTTAAGCTTTATAATTAATTATATATTATTTCTCATGGAAGAAATGAAGGGGTTAGCTACATGCATGGAACAAGGACGAGTCGTAGGATTTTTGTTTACTCTAAGCGCTCGGTTGTATGCGTGAAATGGTAGAGCATGGAGTTCGCATAAGTTATATGCATGAAACGATAGCTTTTACACACATAAAATGATAAGGTTTTCGCATTATTTCACATAAAATAATAGCTTTTAAACCAGTTCAGTGCATGAATAGTCATTTAGAATTCATGCTTTGCGATCATGACTAAAAGAAACACATGAAAGGTGCATTAGGAATAAGTATAATTGCATGCAAATTGTTTTATCGATCATGCTGTGGACTACCGCAAATGGATACGCTCCTAGCTTAATTGAAGCTGGTGACCTAACCCTAAATGGATTGTTGACCCAAGTTATGCTTGGTTATTTGAAAAGGTTGTAAATCCCTTGAACAAGTATTTTGATACATCCAAGTTAAATTCTGATTGTGCATGCAATGGGTTTGCGATGCCTTGAAGCAAGAGGTTGTGCATTCAACTGTTTGTTAACGTGGTTTTGGATGTTAACCCAAGTGGGGTGTGTTTGATGATTGCATGGCCGGGACTCAGATGACTGATTGCCATGGAAACAAAAGGGATGTTTTCCCTAGTGATTGTTTTTAAGCTGGGTGCTTCAGCTGAGGTTGATTTCCTAAAGGGTTAATTAAGGAAGGATGGCACTAGCTACCCCCCGTGAACTGCCAAACCCTAACCAAGGGGGTTGTGAATTCGGGCTAGGAATGTGGACCGAACCCGCCACGAGAGGTCTCTCCATGGAAAGTACTTGGTGTAGGAGGACGCTTGGGTGCCAGTGGGGGCTTTGGCCGTAAATCCCAATGCCTCCGGGCCCTACACAAGTGTTCTACATGACTCGAGATGGGATCTTGAGGCCTTGATACTAGTTACAAGGTGGAATCTTGGTAGGATAAACCTTTGAGTTTTGTTGCCGAAAGACGGAAGGGTTTTTTCTGCGGAGGCAGAAAGGAACACTTAACTCTCCTGTATGGGCGGGAGACAAACATTAATCTAAAGATAAGTTAAGGAAGCATTTGATCTTGTTTTTGTCAGTGCCCTAAATCATGTAAAAGAATCGGTGATTAGCAGGTTAATTAAGGAAGCTGCTTTTATGTGTCAAACATAATGTGGTAGGTAATTAGATAACTAAAACAACCCCTGAGGGAAGCATGGTGGATGTGAGCAATGGGTCTGTCCTACGGAAGGGTGGTCTCGGTTAGCCGAGAGCTTTTCTCAAAGGAAATGTTAACGAGAAATGTTAGGAAAAAGTCAGTCTATGACCTTAGACAATGTTGGCTAGGAACCCGGACTTTAGGTCGATCCTAGTGGGAACGGCCGGATAAGTTCCGTTGCGGGGTAGACTCGAGAGACCCTAGTTGGCAAACCCTGTGTCATTCCTTGGGAGTGCCGGGCGGCGTCTTCTAGATATATCTCTCGATGGACTGCTAAGACGTGTCCTGCGATTTGAGGAGCGGGCACGCTACAATTTGTGGCAGCAGGATTGGTATGTTACATTGCTCTTCCTCATTATTATTTTGCTCAAAATCAGGCCTTTCTTCAAGATTTGGCTCTACAAGCTCTTGAGTAAGAGGATATACTTGCTGCTCTTGTTTCCCAAATCCCAACAATTCAACAAGCTCTTGTCTAGACAACCCATCCTTGATTAGATTTTGCCTTCACTCTTCTATGCTTAGGCTGGTGGTGCTGGCTCTGGGTGTCTTTTCATGGAGTCTGTATTTTAATGCTCTCCTTGTGAGTTCTAATTTCCTTTTGAGCCCTTCAATTGTCTCTTCTCCTTCTATGGAGTGATATGTAGCACTGTGTTAAAAAAGCCTCCTGCTATGCCAATATCCATGTCTCTATCACTTTTACTTTTCCTTTAGCCATCCTACGTTCACTTTTTGATAGCACTAGGCAATGTACTAAATCCATGATTCTACCATTAGACACAATATTAGTGAGTTTGGGAATCTCCCAATTTCCATTTTTTGAATACTAAAAAGGTGGCACTCAGATAACATACCCATAAGTTTCTCAAAACCATATGATGTGACCTATCATTGGAAAGCACTTGAAAAATGGAATCTATTGAGCTATAGAGCGCTTGATTTGGAGTTGTAGTGTTCAAGTTATGAAAAATCCAAAGATTTGACCAAGTGTCCCAAACTTATGGGACATTCCCATATTCCCCAATATGGTGCTATTATTCCTTTCTGGCCATCCTTCAACTCTCTCTTTCATCTATTCAAGGCTTTGGTTTTGCTCTTTAAGAGGGTAATCACCATATGCTCTTACTCTTTTCATATCTCAAGCATCCTTTCTTTGTCTTGGCTCTGGTGTTCCACCTACTCGCTAAGGATGCCCTACTCATGGAGTGTTGCCTAGAGTTGATTATGCAGCTCCATCATCTTCTTCATGGCCTCTTCATCTTTTTTGCATCTTTGTGGCATGCATCTCTTGTCTCAAGTCCTTTCTTTGCCACTTCAACTCCTTGTTTTCTAACTCTAAACATTTATTTTCCTTGGAGTTTAAGACACATAGTTGCTCTAAAGCCATGCGGCTTTCCCTTTCTTCTTCGTACAGAACCTTTAGATTTTGTTTACCTTGTGTTACCTTCAAGGCCTCTTTTAGCATCAGCACTTTCTTGGTGCATATGGTCATTTGCCTTGCCTTTTCTAGTCAAAAGGCTACAAAAGCATCCTTTTCTGCTTCTAGCTCGACAAGCAAAAATTTTCTTTCCTCATTCATTCTATCACACTAGCTGTAGAGCTCTTTCACTAGCTCATCATACTCTTCTATCTTGCATACTGCCAACGGTAGTGAAGTGGTGGATACCTCGAGGCGTGGCACCTTCGGACCTTGGTAGGATTCCGCATTGGCTTTGCTTTTGCTGATCTCTTGGCTCCTATCATTGGGTTCCCTTCTGATGCTATTGGTGCCATCTCATGCACTTTGCCTTGTATGCATTGCACCCATGCCATCATGTTACTTTCTTTAATCAATGGCTCCTTGTGTTGGGGTAGTTGTGCTAGCTATGACTGATGGTATTGCATGTATGGGGACCTTTTCCTTACCTTCTATCATTGGTCTTTGTTTAGCCTCCTTTTGTCTCTTTTAGTGTTCCTCTTTGAGATTCCTTGACTCTTCTTCAGCCCTCTGCAAATGTCTACTTTCTCCATTGGTGGATCTGGTCTTCTTGATGGAAATCCTCATCATAATTCTTTACATGTCCCCTTGGTTGGATGGTGCTAAGATTTTCTCCCCTTGCGTGCTAACCATTCTCTTACTTGAGATTCCTTGCTGTTGAGTTTTGTAGTTAGCTTCCCTCTTCTTAGTGCTTGCTCTACTTCTTCTTGTAGAAACATGTTAGCTTCTTCATCCCCAAGGCTCCCTACGGAGAAAGAGACATGAGGGCTCACTAGAATGGGTGAGTAATGCTCATGGATTGGTGATTGTTCTGCTATTTCCTTCCCTTCCTCTTCTCTGTCCACCTTCCCCACAACCTCTTGGATTAGGGATGTTAGCACTCCTCCGAAACCTACATTTGGCCTTTGGTGCATGTTTTTTTTTTCTGACTTAGTCCTCGTCACTAGGGATTCTCCACTCGTGGCTCTTAGAGTTGATGCCAATACCTTAGCTGATGCTTGAATTATTATTGTTCAAGCATAGGAGTTCAGGTTTACTTCATCCACCAGTGCCTTGGATGCAGTGCTCTCGAGGAGTGGTACCCCTATTATGTTCATGAGTACATAGTATCTCTGGCTCAAAAATAGAGCATGCACCATCTTGGCTTGCAATCTGACAATAGGCTCGGGGATGTCTATTATGTTGATTCCATCATTTGTATACACTTGTTGCTTATTCATCCCCAGCATACTGTACACATCTCTCCTTGGCCTCTTTTTTAGCTTGTCTACCAACCCCAGAACTTTCTCAAGCGACTCCATGGGCTAAGCACAGCTTCCACACTCCTAGTTATGTCTCATTGTTTGATCGTCACTGTACCACTTTTCTTTCTCACATCGAAGGATCTGAGAAATTCTGTGCACCTATTGTGATCTATTTGCTGGTTGACCTTCTCTAGATACTTGGCTAGATTGTATTGCTCAACAATTTGCATGGCCACATCCTCAATTTCCACGAGTTCTTCCAAGTTGTGTATGCTTCAATATTGCAACTGATTAAACACCTGCATCTTTGTGGCTAGGTGATATTTGTTCTGTTCTTCCTCGGAAAATGGTAGCTCTGCCATTTGGATTCCTATCAGAACACAACAACTCATAATGAGTTCTCTTTGAAGGATAAATTTTTCTTAAAAAATGAAATAGTTAGAAGAAAACATGATCAAATAGTGAAATGTATAAGCCAAGGAATAAAAATCTTTCATATCAATCAATCCATACATTCCATGGAAGAACTTTGAGAAGCATTTTGTTCATCCTTCTTTTTGGACTTCAATCATGTTTCAATTCATATTCACCTTTCACCTTACTCCCTCCCCTCTTGAAATGATGAGAATCCTTTCTAGGATTGGGGAATGGAGGGTAAGGACATTTGATATACTCTTGGTGTGCTCTAGTGTTTCAAGAGCCAATGTAGAAGTTTAGGTTATACTTTAATACATCATGGTAGTCCATGTCTTGTGGGCGAATGCCCACATGTGTGATATGGGTTAAGACATCTCAGTCAAGAGATCACCTAAGTGCATTTTGCTAGTAACATGAAGTTCTTCTTCTATCAAGATCCTATCTAAGTATGGATTCAACATGACATTGTCTTCTAATGGTCTGTTTCATGTCAAGGCCAGTACTCTAAACGAAGTTGGGGCTAGGTAAGTGGGGTCATATTTAGAAGTCTTGATGGCGCGTCTTTGCTCTGCATTGGTCATGATTTGACAACCCACTTGTTTCATTGACACGAAGAAGTATCATTTTCGTAGAAAATTGGGTTTAAATTTAGCCAACCTTTTCAGTTCATCAAGCTCGTCGGGAAACATTGGAACTTTTCTTTTCTTGAAGGACGTGATTAACCATTGGTTTAGGACTTTTTCTTGAGAAATTTCAGTAAGTGTGGCAATTAGCACTTTTGCAATAATGGGCATTGGGGGGAGAGAGAGAAAGGGTGAAGAAAAAAATTAGAAATAGATAGGGAAAAGAGAAGAGAGAAATATGAGAAATGAATTGTTGAGTGAAATCACACGACAACTTTGCTTGCTGCTTTGGGGCAAAACTTCTTCTCCTTGTGCCACATAGGCTTGGGAGCTTTCTAGTTAGTTGGAGATCTCTAAGAGAAAGCTCTAAATAATACATAGAATAAATGAGATTTAGAATTTCAATGTAAGAGAAACAAAATAAATTCATGCCCAAATCTTCTGCAATTGGCCCAAGGCCTTGATCTAGGATCGGGACATTTAGAAGGTAGGTGGTTCCCTCCACAATGCACACATTGCATGTGAGGTCATACTGGTCTTCATGTTGACTCTTACAGTCTAGCCAGCTTTGATTTTAGGTCACTGGTCAACACTCTTCCCTCTTTCTTATTCACTAGGGGCTACTCGTTCACTAGCTGCTGTAGCTCTCTTGGTGTTCCTAATTGCATTGCTACGTTGCTACGCAACCCGAGAGCTTCTCTCCCTGAGCAAGTCATCTACCCATATGGCTTCCTCAAAGACTCTTGCAAGCACATCCCTTTGCAAGTTCAAGTTGCTTGCAAGGGCCTTATAGAGTTCTTTGTTATAGATTCTATTAATGAATATGGTCTCTCTCATTGGGTCACTCAGCTGTAGGTATCCTCTTATAGAGATTCCTTACATGTGTGACATAGTCTTGTATGTCCTCTTTATCTTTTTGGCTGACATTGATTAGCTTAACAATGAGGTTGTCAGAGTATCTTGCCTCTAAGAATCTCTTGATGAAGGGATCCTTCAACTGGGTGACGTCATTACATTTTGGGATGTCTAATCTAGTGAACCAAGTATGTCCCTTGTCTCCCAAGTAAAGGCTAAATGCTTGTGCTTGTTGAGCGGGGTCCGTGAGGTTATTAGCCTTGCACACTCGCTCAAATTGATCGACAAAGATGTAGAGGTCATTGTCGGCCTGGTATTTATCAAGTTACTTTGAAACTGTGGGTATTTTTGTTTAGCTCCTGGAATTTGGGGTGATTCCAACCCGGCTAGCAATGATGCTGCCAAGATTGTCCCACTTTGCTCATCAGCACTGCTATTGCCCATCAATCTTTTTGTGAGTAGCTCACTTACTATAAGGTCAGCTTCCAAGGCTCTCTCCCTATTGGCATTACCTCCTGTTCTATTCCTACCTGAGAGGGCTAGGATCTTGTGAACCTAATTGAGCTCTCTCTTCTGATGCAACCTCTGAGCCCTCTGCTCCTAGCTATAACTTGCAATGCACCACAATGTTATCCTTGGCATCTCCTTTCTTCCTCAAGATTGGCGATGATATTGGCTCCTGGTCTCTCATGGTGCACTATCCTCACTTGTTGTTTGTATTGTGTGATAAGTTGGCAGATGTTGTTTTTGGGTGCTCATCCATGTTAAGGTCAAGGTCAACGAGCTCTAGACTATTCTCATTCGAGCTGATGCATGGCATAGTAGTTGCCTCCTGACCCACTAGTGCATCTATCAGGTCAATTAAGCTGGCTAGAGATGTATCCCTAATCTTGTGGTGAGCCTTTCCTTCTCTCGACAATGTGATGATTCGGACCCCTCTATGTCTTTATCTCTGGTTTTCTGGGTTCCTTGTTTGATTCTTGGGATTGTACTCCTACTGTGGGTTCGAATCCCCTTTAGTGTGTTCTTGTTAACCCAACAGTTTACAAATGTGCACTACTTATACACTAGTAGTGTGCCTTGATGTGCACTGTGCAAAATCAAGCTTTCCAAGTTTCACATGTACTCAAATGCCTAAATTGTTGAGTGTGACCTTTGATGGAGTCAACTACATCAATAAATTTCCTGTTCTTGATGCTTTTGGAGGGTTCTTGACTACTCCTAATGGTTGAAATTGGGTTCTCGGGGGTCACGATAGGTGGTCTAACCAAATGAGTCAATTTGGATCTCTACTCAAGTAGCAGCCAATGGTCGATTCTTTCAGTCCCCACATGGACTGTTAGGTTGAGGTTTTTTCTTTTCTTTTTTTTTTGAGTGTAAATAGTCCTATGGTTTCATCTACTAGCTGGGACTTCAACCTCATTAATGGTCTATTGGGAATAGGCCCTACAAGCCCTTGAAGGTCAACAATAAGTCGAAACAGGGTTTTGGAAAATTGGCCCGAGTCTTAGATTTGGTCGTCCGAGTCATGGGTTCAGCCATCCAAGTGGACTTCTTAAAGGATTCAGCCATCCAAGTGTTCTTAAAGGATTCAACTGTGTGAGTGGTCAAACCTCAGACTTGAATGAGGGGTGCCGGTTTGAGCATCTGAGTGGCTATCCAAGGCCAAGTGGTCAGGTCCATCTGAGTCACATTCAAGTAGTCACTCAAATGACTTAGACATCCAAGAAAAGTCCTTCTTTTTTTCTTATTTCCTAGACCGTAATGTCTCAAATTTGATCAAAATGCATAACTCCTACTCTAACCAATGCACACAAAGCTTCCTAAACCTAAACTAATCCACAAAAGAAATCAAATAGCCTCTGACTCACTTGCTTCTTACTTAAAACCAAGTGTTGTTTCAGAGTCAAACTCCTACTTTGTCACTCGATTTAGATTATGCAAGTACTCAAAGCTCAAATATGTTAGTCCCCATAATGGAACCAAAAGCTCAAATATGTTAGTCCCCGTAATGGAACCAAAATGTGTGAGCCTCTCGCTCAACCGCCAAGACCCATAAACTGCTTATTATTTCAAGTGTTTCAAGCCAAGTGCAATGGCTACCTCTGACATAGTCATACATGCTCTCATGCCTACAAGTGTAGTGAGCTTACCTTCATGCTCGCCCCATCGAGTTGCCTCCTCCCTCAAGCTCTCAGATGGCTCCATGATCCAAGGTGCAAGCTCAAGCAAGCTTGATCCTCAAGCTCCGTGCTCTATTGTTGCACGTGAGACAAGAGCTTCTCCACCATGGTTCCTTACCCTCACACACTCCCTCCCTCACTCCCTCACACTCCCTCTCTCTCAAGCACAAGCACAAGCAAGAGCAAGAAGAATAAGAAAAAGAAAGCTAGTTTTGGCCACACACAAGAATGATCTTCTTTGTTTATTTTTTGCCTTTTTATACATGTCCTTATCCCTTCCTTGGGTGGCCATCGCCCTTTTTGGTTCGGATTTTGTCCCTTTCTCTACTCTCTTTTCTTTTCCTTCCTATTAGTATAGGCCTCAACCCGCACCTCTCCTTCTTTACTATCTGCATTGGAGAGAGCATGATGCTCTTTTACAAAGTGAATTACAATACACCGAGTGCTTTTATTACTAGAATATTTGGTGCACTTATTATTGTGTGCTTCCTTTTACATTTGAGGCTTTTCTTGCACTTTTTTATGAGCTTGCCTCTCTCTTCCATTTTTCTTGCCTTGGGGCTATCTTCTATTTCTGACTTTTTGGGGCTTTTCATCTTGAACTTCTGAAGGTGTAACATTGTTGATGAAGATGTAATTGTACATGAGTCATCATAGTTTTCTATAATTTCAATCGAAGACTTCTAATGCACTCTCCCTAAGGAAAGTTCTACTCTTTTTTTTTTGTTACACACTATACATTTCAAGGGTTTGGGAGATGGAACAAAATCCAAGTCATCTTGAGTGTTGTCCTACACTTGAGGACCCAAATTGTGCATAGGTTATCATTCAAATACCTACATGAATAGGCATGTATTCTTAAGTGGCTAGTTAGATAGAAAACGGTTTCATTATTTCTTCTTATCGGTGGGGTTGATGGACCAAGGAACTTAGAGGTGAAAGAAGTGTCACTGTTGAGAAGAGAGCACTTGAAGAAATTCATGTGAGACACGATTGATTGATTGATCATC
This sequence comes from Lygodium microphyllum, assembly GCF_053477565.2. Lineage (NCBI taxonomy): Eukaryota > Viridiplantae > Streptophyta > Polypodiopsida > Schizaeales > Lygodiaceae > Lygodium > Lygodium microphyllum. Next base: position 107,316,418 of record NC_141149.1, on the reverse strand, counting down.
AGTGTATGGTGGAGTCATCAATGTGAGGTCGGGTCTTTTGCCTCTTGCAAAGGCAAGTTATGACAATTGGTCCCTTTTTAAGTGCCCATCCTAGATTGCTTTTGCTATTGGGCTTAATTACACTCAAGTGAGAAAAAATTAAAGAGAAGGTGCTAGTGACTGAGAGGCTACTTTGACTATATGCAAGTCAAGCTCCCTATGTATGTCATATCCTTGATCCCATGAGTGAATATGGAAAAATCAAGAAGAGGGGCTACGGGTTAGCCGTCCAAGGCCATTAGGCATTCCTAACTTGAAGACTCTTAGGTGTGGTGCAATGATTATGTGTGCATCTTTATTTTCTCTTTCTTTGCTCTTTTTTTTTCTAAATAAATATATAACTACCATATAATGAGGCTTCCAATATTGTGAGAATGGGGTGCTAAAGCTTAGAAGACAGCCAATAATGCTTGATATGTTGGCCTTCGTATTGGTTGCTCATTGGATGAATCTTGAGCCTTTACAATTAATGAATCATAACTATTGATGGAAATTGGAGCTCTTAAATTGATTTGCACATCCTTCTGAGAAAGCATAGGCCCTTGAGGTAGAAGTCAAGATATATCCTTCATACAAAATGTAGAGCCTCGAGTTGATGGTTCCTTACTGGATTGAGTTGATAATAACTCTTAGTGGTCGTATAGCATATCAAGTTTCTTTCTTTGTGGAATGCCACTTGTTACCTTTTCTTTGAGTGATCTCTAACAATTATTCTCATCTTCTTGCCTTTTACATCTTGCTTCCTTTGCTTGTGACTTTGATTTCAAGTGACCTCATTCTTGGCCTTTGATTTCATCCCTATCTTTTAGAACCTATCTAAAGGCCAATGTCGATAATTATAGACTTGGTTTTTTGAGTTTATGGAGTTGTTGTGGGGCCACGATGTTTTCATACCTTCATGCAAAGGCAATCTACCAACAACTGTCCTGAGGCAGCATTGTTACATTCCAAGACTTAACTTGTGAGTTCTCTCTTGCCTTGGTTATGCTGTATCTATGTCTCCTAGATGAGGGTGTGCTGGAGTTGCTAGTGAACTTACTTAATGTCAATATGCACTAATGTTTTGGCAAACCTACTACTAACAAGCATCAAATGAAAACAATGTACAATGGGACTTAATGAGTGATAATGTAGTTTCTTATGGAGCACATTTATTTGCATGTGAAATCATTTAACATCTTTTGCATGGTGGCCTATCGTAATATTTCCACACAATAAAAGTTAGTTGGTTAGTTTGAAAGTTAGTCAATTAATAAGTTAGTAAGATTACTAACTAAAGACTAACTAAGGTAAAAACTAACTAACATTAATAATTAAAGATTTTTATTTAATTAAAAATATTTCATTTAAAAAATCGAGAGTCATAAATCCGATATTTTTCTCAGATTGACAAGAACCATAGCCACCCTTCACGTAAGTTACAACGTGAACAAGGCTTATGAGCTATATTAATCATTAGTATTAATGTGTATAGTTTGGATGATCCAAAAATATTAGATTTTGGGCAAAACTAGTATGTTTTAGATATTTTAGATATTATCCTAAAAAGATATGGAGATTTCTAGAATTGGATGTCATTTAAAAGAAAAGACAAGTGATGTTTTAGTTACTTTTGGGGATTTATAAAAAGAAAAAATAAAGAGAGAGATTTGTGAAATTGCGCGCCATGATCGTAGTCCACAGATAGAAAACAACACTTCGAACAGAGAAAAGAAGGAATGAACTGAGAGCTTTCTAATCAAGTGTGTCTTCAGGTTTCACCCCCCTTTCGGAGCCAATGGAACCATCAGATTTATGATCTGAGCATCAGATCACCGATCTTTCCAAGATCCCCCTCCACAAAGAGCTCCACTTCTCAGCCACAAGCCCTCTTCTCTAATCGACTATAAATATGAGGCATGGGGAGGCACAAGAGAGCATAAGGAGACCCCGAGAGGCTGCGAGAGAGAGGTAGAGAGAAGGATATCCCTCCAAGAGATTGTGAGAGAGAGCTTGTGAGAGAGAGAGAGAGAGAGAGAGAGAGAATAGTTAGTGTTAACCCCAGCACAAAGAAAGCAAAAGAAAGCGGGAAAGACGCAGGGCAAAGGCGAAAAAAACAAAAAGAAGTAGCCCGACTGAAGTAGGAATAGGAGAAAAGGCCAAAAGCGCAAGGGCAACCTTAAAGGTCCAAGGCAAATACAAAAGGGGAAAGGCGCATTTTAAAATATAAAGGCGCACCCTGAAATCTTGTAAAAGAGCGCCGGGCTCTCACCCGTGCAATTTGTAAATGTAGATGGGCGGTGGAAAGGAATCTAGGAAGATAGAGGGACAATGGGAAAAAGGGCCTAGACTAATGGCCAGCCATGTAAAAAAGGGGGACAACCGCCCATGGAAATTAAGGGCATGTATATAAAGTTAAAAGGTAAATGAGAAGAGCATCCTCGTGTGTGGCAAACAGCGTCTTCTTCTTCTCCTCCTGTTTCTCACCTTCGTGCCTCCTTGCTTGTGCTTGTGAGAGGGACTGAGAGCGTGAGAGTGTGTGAGGGAGTGATCGTGGGAGGGCAAGGAAACTTGGAGAAGAAGCTCCCCGTTCTCCCTCTTCATCTTCTCCTCCCATCTTCTCTCCTCTTGTCTTGAACGTGGCTATGGGGGATGAAGCTCATAGGAGAGGGATTGAGGTTGCTTGAGCTCGCCTCAAGGATCGTGGAGCTGCAGGGGTGCAAGAAAGAGGAAGGTACTCGATCGAGCATCAAGGTAAGCTCACTACACCCACAAGGTAGGCGTAGCGCGACGGCTATGTGAGAGGTAGCCATGGCTGCTCAGTTCGAAACACTTGAGTAATAAGTGGTCCGTAGGTCTCAGGGTAGAGCTCGAAGAGCTCCCACATTTTGGTTCCGTTGTCGGGACCAACGGATTCGAGCTTTGAGTGCCGCGCACAGCAGATCGAGCATGGAAGTAGGGTTTGCAGCCTGAACCAGTGCTCGAGATAACTAGGAGACTTAGGAGGTTTTAATCTGAGGAACATGCAAGTATTTGGGTTTGTTGGAAGCATTAGATTAGGACTACTGTTCTGCATTTCTGTTTTTCATATTGGCTGCACTAGATGGAGGTTAGATTAGGGTAAAACCAGATAAAACAAAGGTTCTGGCTGCTGCTGGAAACAGAAAAACAAGGGACCAGACTCAAGCTTCTAGGTGAACCAGGGACAGGGAACTGGCTATAAGGTTTTGCAGTGCTGGGAAAGAACCTTAAGAGGCTTGGGAGGCCAGGACAGACCTCATTTTCTTAGTTGGCTTTGTTGTGTGTGAGAGAGAGAGAGAGACAGCTTCTGGTCCACAGGACAAGGAAACGCAACCCCGATTCCAGGTGCATTCGATTCGTGCCACTTCAGGTGAGTCCAGTGAGTTCCAATAGCGCTCTAATCAGTTATGGGATGCTTTGTGACGATTGCGTGCAGAAGACAGTAGGGAGGATTCAAACGCGCCGGAATCGCGCCCGCCGCTGACGTAGTCGGACCAACTCGCAGTGGTCCGATTCCCAAAATCGGACCACCCGAGTTCTGGAGTCAGACCGTCCGACTCCCAAAATCGGACCGTCCAATTGCGAGTGAGTCGGACTAGTCTAGTCTGATTGCCAGGATCGGACCAGCCCGATCGGATGCACCACGTGGCACCCGGGCTGCCCCTTATAATCCGACACCCAACTGTCCGCTCGGACCAACCTGTCCAATTAGACACCTTGCCCGATCGAAGGAATCGGACCCACCCCTATCCGACTCGGACCAATCCAGAATCGGACCAACATCGTCCGACTGTTAGAGTCGGACCGCACCGGTCCGATTGCCAGGGTCGGACCGTCTGACTCTCAGAGTCGGACCACCCCGGTCCGATTCCCAGAATCAAACCATCTTGCCAGAACACAAAGATAAGGATCTTTTGCTGACCTGACCACAGACCTGACCCCAGGATGCAACCCTGAACACCCCCAGAACCCAAGTTGGTCATTAGAACCTCAGAGATTAATCGAATTCAGGGTGCGGAAAGACCATAGAATAGCCGGGAACCGAGTGGGAAACTCAAATTAGACTAAGAACATGGGTAGAAACAAGGTGGAGTTTGCATTAAACTCTTTTTGCATCGGCATTTCACTTTTGTGCTCCACTAAACCTGCACAGCAAGAAAAGAGAAAAGCCTATTTTCGCACCAAGCACCACAAAAGCACTAAGCACAACATGCGAGTAAGGATCGACACTGCTTTCAAATAACAAGGAACACATTTGGATACCTAATAACATTAAGGAACCCACTAGTAGGAGGAGACCCCAAGACTTAGACAGGTGCCTGAGCACCCCACTAGTAGTGCCTGGAGAAAACACAAGGACACGGGAAGCAACAAGATAGAGGAGTGGAAGCTACCGGAGCTGATTGGATTCATCGACGACCTCGTGGAGCTGGAAACAGAAACAATGTCGGGATCAAGAGGCGATCAAGGGGAAGACCAATTAGACCTAGGAGAATTTCCAACTTCGGTCCAAGAATTGGTCCACGACTACGATCTACTCACCAGAACTGAGATCTAAGGTAGACCTGTAGAAGAAGTGGTGGCTAACCTGGAAGAAGAGAGAAGAGCTATCAAGAGAGCATTGGAAGGCATAATTGCCTACAACCATGAGCAAAGGGCTAGAAGGCTGCAGCAGGAAGTGGATAAGTACGAGGCTAGAAGAGTGCTAGACCTAGCAGGGGCAGCCAAGTCTGGACCGAATGTAGAGAGGGAACGGGCAGCAGAGGCTGGCATGACGTTGAGCGAACTGGTGGCAAAGCGACTCATGGACAATACATCCATGGAGCAAAGTGCTACTGCCCTAGCCACCGCGCTACTGTCAGGATTGGGAGTCACGCAAGGGGCTAAAGGGCAGGCTAGAATCCCTATAGTAGCGAAACAACTAGCTCGATACGAACCTAGCAGTGACTCGTATAGCTTCATGGAGCAGTTCGAGCAAGTATGTGAGGCAAACGGTCTTATTGACCTTGCACAGAGAGCCCAAGCCTTCGGCCTGTGTTTAGACGACAAGGGGAGGACCTGGTACTCTAGTCTGGATGACGCAGAACGTACAAACTTCGCTCGCCTTAAGGGCCTCTTTATCAAAAGGTTTTCAGAGGCAGGGTATTCGAACAACCTCATTGTTAGATTAATGAATAACAGTCAAAGGGAGAAGGAGGACGTTAGGGATTACGTTACTCAGGTGCGTAGCCTCTACAAGAGAATCCCTGCCAACGAGCGACCTACCGAAAGGGCAGTGTCTACAGTGTTCATGAACGGGATTCGAAGTGAGAAGTTCTACAAGGCTCTGGCCAGTAACTCCACCTTACAATGGGACATGCTAGCTCGAGTCTTCGGGGAGGCAATACGTGTAGATGATCAACTTAGAGAGCGAAGCATGAGGGCTACCAACCGGGATAATGTAAACCAGAGGGACCCTAAGAGATCAACCCCCTTAGGGAAAAAAGCAACTGCTAGCGCGCAGGACAAGGGAAAGAGTGCAGACCATGACCAAGGGATGGCAGAGATAAGGATGGAGATTGCGCGGTTACAAGAGCTCGTTAGAAAGCCGGTGAGATCGCATGTACAATGTGTGTACTGCTGCAGCAATCACCTCCCACTGGAGTTCCAAGATCCTAGATCTCGGCTGTGCTCAAATTGCGGTAGATTCGGACATGATGCAGCGCGTTGTAGAATGCCGAGGAGACTCCCATATACGCAGCAGTACAACCCTCCATACTTAGGCAATAGGCCACCTAATTTCTTGGGCAGGGGAACCCAGCTAGCTCTTCCAGCACCAACTGACCCAAGACCTGTCGTGCCTAGGCTGGAGATGAACCCGACTGGCATACCTAGGCCACCAAGGCCTTTTGTGACTCACCCACCTAGTGACGCTCCTGTCCACTTTGTGGAGGAGCCCAATGAGGAAGAGGCATATGTCAATCCTTATGTATCCTACGACGAGGAGGGCAACCCAGTCCTGATGGACTACCGGCCAGTACCGGTGATGGCCTTAGGAAGAGGACGAGCAGAGGCTTTGGAGGGCCAAGCCAGGATCCGGTCACATGCTGGACTTGCGGCCACCCAGGCCACATTTCATCACGCTGCCCAAAGCGAGAACAAGCTAAGAAGGACAAAGCGGATCTCCAATGCACAGAGTGTGGAATCACACACCTGTTTCCTAACTGTCCTAGGCGGAAGCCATTAACGGGTGCTGCCAACATGCCATCGGTGCCCTTGGGGCTCTTCGGAGTTGAAACTTTCGGTAGTGAGGATATGCCCATCCCACTACATGCTATGACGCGAGCTCAAATGAAACAAGCAGGCATCTCCTTACCAGGGCCAAGCAACCTTGATGCAACTTCAATAGGGAAGAAAAGCCGGAGGAGACGGAAAAAGAGTACTGATGCAAAAATAACCCTTAAAACCGAGGAAACGATTACGCTAGTGACGGGAAAGAGGGCCACAGACGCAGAGGCAGAGACCTCGGCTCCTAAGACAGCAGAGCTAGGGAGTGCCAAGGTAGGAGAATATACCCATCCCAAATGACAACTCGAAGCTATAGCCAAGGTCAAGGAGTGGGTCAAGGACGCCCAAAAGCACCTTGAAGATGCTGAACCCATATTGGAAGACCCTATGGACGACTTCTCCAGTGTTAACACACCAGTCTCACCCTCAAAACCACCGGCTGGGAACATGCCTCCACCCCTAAAGGTGGCTCAGCAGCAAGGCCGGGGGGAAGCTTACCAGGGCAGACAGGATGCATGGCCTAGAACTGCCAGCCTCAGAGGAAGACAAGGGTCCAATATCCTCCTCACAACTTTGTTGTCCTCCCCAGTAACTCTAAGCCTGGAGGATCTACTTAGGCAAAATCACTCCTTGTGGCAGGAGTTAAAAGACTCGATCGAGGGACACGCGGAACTGGTGGGCACTAATCCGCAAGATCACAACGCAGTTACACAGATCCCAAGTCTAACTCTACACACAGATCCTAAGTCTTTGCACATCAATGCTTTTTGGGAGGGCACTGAAATGCACGCAGTTTTGCCCGTCCTAGCCTTAGGGGACATGACTCGGAAGGGAATTGTAGACACAGGTGCCGGTGTTAGTGTGCTAAACCATGCGATCCTAGAGGCATGGGGAAACCCTCCCGTAGAGACCGCTACATTCAACGTCACGCTAGAAAACGGCATGAAGGTAAGACCATTTGGGGTCTTAAAGAATTGGTCGGTAAAGATTGCCAGTGTGCAATTCTCGGTAAAATTTATTGTCATGAAGGGAGTGGATTACGACATACTATTAGGCTGACCTTGGATGAGGAATGCACGAGTCATGGAGGATTGGAGCAATGGATTGATTTTCCTAGGGAACAGAACTAGTGCAGTGAGGGTAGAGATGGACACTTGGACGACGACGTCTGTTGACCTGGCTGCCATCTCAGCCATGCTAAAAGGCAACACTCAATTGACCAAGCCCTATGGATCGCTAGCTAGATATATTCCCTGCCCTGAGGATGAGAGGGATTGGATGCACGTGCTGGCAACCATTGACCTATCATTCTCGAATGAGGAAGGACCACCTCAGCAGGCTGCTAAAACTGCCACAATACCAACTGAAGAGCCAGTTGTGCCACTTTGCATGATGGTAGGAAGCTCGCTCAACCCAGGCAAACCGGAACGTCTCGCACCCCCAACAACAAACTAGAGCTTCAGGAGATCGTAGAGTATCTGTCCGATAAATTGAACGGCAATTTGGCCGCTAACTTAAAGCCTCTACGTGACCTTCTAGCTAAACCAGAATGGAAATGGAACAAAGTCCATGACCTGAACTTGTTATACAACTGGGCTTTAGTTACTGACGACAAGGAGTGTGAACAGGGAAGTTTAGGGGATGATGAGCAGTCAGAAGAACAGGACCTGGACGATGAGGAGTATGAGGATTGTCGCTTTGCGGGAGAAGAGAGTGAAGAAGAGACAAGCAAGCAAGAGAAGAGAAGAAGAAGAGAAGAGAGGGTCCACTTTGCCATACATCAAAGAATGAGCTCTCATTCATATTTATGGACCTATTGGAGGGATTTTTGGAACTGAAAGGCCCTTGTGTTGGATATGGTCCCTGGTGTTGGAGGGATTTATGGACCTATTGGAGGGATTTTTGGAACTAAAAGGCCCTTACGTTGGATGTGATCCCTGGCGTTGGAGGGAGGTTAAGGGGCAGGTCCATCTTTGAAATTGAAAATGACGCTAGATGAATCCATCATTTGACTCTCTGTGTCCGAATTTACTTGCACTATTTCCAATTAGCTTCTTCATTCACTTTCTGATTGTGGTTGTTGCATCTGCCGCCCCTTGGTTGGTTATGTTTTGCCTGATGGCACATGGTGTAGAATGGGAAGGGCATTTCATGGATAATGGGGTCTTTGAAGCTGGTGGTGGGTTCGTTGGTTGTACTTGGAAAGAAAAGGAAGGTGCATTACTTGTGGGTGTGTGCCATTGTCGTGTGGTGCATTGTGCACATGCTAGTGGGATGGAGCTTAGGGTGATAGGTCTAACCACAGGCGAGTGTTATCTCCTTGGGCGTGTCCTACCCTTGATGTGCCCTAGGCATGACGTGGGGGATCAAAATGAGGCTAGAGGGTTAGGGGCAAAGCTGGCCGACTGAAGTCACCGGATACTCCTAACTTGAGGACCCCTAGGTGTAGTGGGTGTGATCGATACTTTTTTTTTTCAAGTTACACAATTTTGACAGAAGTTAGTCCTTGTCATTGGAGTGAGGTGGAGAAGGGGAGATTAATAGATTTACTAAGGAATCGACAGCTTTGGAGATATCTCTTGAGGTTTAGGCAGACTTGAAGGGTGGTCATGGAGATGAATGGATGATTGCAACGGGTGAAGCAGCTATCATTCATGTCCTCTAGTAGAGCTAAGAAAAATGAAGGCAATAGAGTGGCTCGCATCATTAGCTGAGCCATTGCGCAACTATCTATGGTGTTAGGATCAAAATGGAGCACTAGGAGGCCACGCTCCTACAGGGTGGGGTCTTGCCTAAGGAGTATCCTAAGCAATCTAAGGTAATTACAAGTGGTAATAAAGGCAGGGTCATGGCATGAAGAGAATTTGTTAGTGAATTGGATTAGAGTATCATACAAGTTTTTTGACATGAAGACGAGGGCATCTTCATATGTAGTACAATGAGGATTATAAATTACAGGGAAGTCATAACAACTGTGGACACTGGATTCAAAATCCACTCCCACCCTTCGAGGGTAGGGCATAAAGGTTGGGTTGTTCCGCTCTCGAAGGGTTGAGTGTTGCAAAACGCCATCCAAGTGTCCAAATTGGTGTCATAGATCCTTCTTCTCCATGTAGGTTGGCATTCATAGCTGCACAAATTGTGGTACTTCAAAAACTTTATTTTTCCAAAATTCGGCATCTTCTGTGGCCCATAATGTGGGGTTTTGCTCTCTCACCTTCAGCCATCTTTGTCCAAGCTTGCTTCCGATATTAATCACCTCCTCCACCACCTTGATAGGTAACACTTTACACAAGGTGGCAGGGAATTGGAAGTTGAAGTTGAAGGGACTCCTGGCCATTTCTTGCCTCTCCTTGATTATGAGGTCGGTGTTGAAGCTTGCTGGGGTGTCATCCGCACGTGGTGGGATAGGTGCCTGGGGTGCCCCCACTCCCTTTGCATTCCATTTTCTCATTGTCTCCTCCACCATTTGCTTCCTTCTTTCTTTCACTGCCGCCTTTCTTTCTGCAAAGGCATCTGCGTGTTGTTGCTCTTCACGTCTCGAGGAAGGAAGCAATGGGACAAGCTCATCTTCATGTGGTCCCATTTCAAAGTTCACGTCCACCTCACTTTGCTGGCTTGGCTCTTGCTGCTTCTCTTCAAGGAACCCGAGTGCATCCACTTCCTGTGAGGTTAGGCCCGCCAATAGGAGATAATGGTGTTGTTCTTCCAAGCTTGGGCGAACTCCACTAGGTTGTGGCAGCATCTATAGTCTTGCCTTCAGTGCCCTACGAGCCATTCCCAATTTCTTTTTCATTTCCTCCATGGCCTCTCCCTCCTCTGCCTGGGTGACGCCAATAGGTTTTCTAGGACGGCGCGTTGTTGGGTGTGGAAGCTCACTTGGGCGGCCTCCGCTCTGCTTTCAGCAAGTATCTTTTCTTTTTCTGCTTGAGGGAGGCAAGGTGCCAAGGCTTTTACCCTTTTTTTTGTTCTAATTGGCCCATTATTCCGCCCTCTTGTTGCTCTTTCTGTGTCGAGGTAGCTTCTAGGTTAGTCTCTCCACCTCTATTTCATACCTGTGAGCTCTTTCCTCCCTCAGCTCCTCCAGCTCTTCTGTGGCTTTAGTGAGTTTTTCCATTTGAGCTTGCAGACCTTCATAGAGTGCCACAATCTCTTCCTTGTGCTGCTATAGGTGTTGTGTGGCCTTGGTTTCTCAATTCAAGCGGACCTGCCATTCAGCTTCTATATCTTCCTTAGCTTGTAGCTACCCCCATCCCTACCCTCCTCATGCCTACTACTACCACCGCCATCTCCACTTTCAATTCTATGATCGAGGTGGACACCAGCAACCTAATGGCTTGGGTCAAGTACTTTGTGAATAAGGAAACGGACCAAGGAGCAAGAGAAGGAACCCCCCTGGTAGGGACCAAAAGACCGAATGTGGAAGACACTGAGTCAATTCGAGAACCTAAGAAGCAAAAGGTGGCAAGCTCTACAACCTCCATCCCCACAATAGAGAGGCCACCCAAAGAATATGATGAGTACATCAAAGAGCTCCTCTCTCAACTAGAGAGAGCCAAGGAGGAGAAGAGAATCTTGGTAGCAAAGCTTGAAGTTGAAAAGGAGGCCATGTCGGCATTCCAGCTGGAGAGACACGCCAAATGGCCATGGCCCAAAGGGAAGTCAATGAGCTAAAAGGGTGATCGGAGCCTTGCCCTTGCCTTCTTGCACTGCAGGTGGCACGAACTCAGGCACATAGGCACTTGAGCTCGGCCCTTCATTTTTTATGGGGCTTGTAGGTTCTGGCTCATCGTACCTGGACTGCTGCTCCATGGACCTCCACGTGGCAAGGGCCATGTCTTCCTCCTCTTTTTTCCTTAGCTTCTCCTCCTCCTCTTACTACTTTTTCTTTCACTCCTCCTCGGCGTGTTTGGACTCCATGCAAGCTTTTTGCAAGTCTGCCCTTTCTTCTTTCCTCCTCTCCTCCTCCTACTGTTCTTGTGAAATTTTCTCGTTTGTCCTCCTAGCCTCTCCCCGGCTAGTTTGATCTTTTTGTTCCTTGCCTTCTTCTTCTTTACTCAGTGTCCTTTCGCTAGACTGTGCCTCCTGTTCCTACTAGGGTGGCGACCTGCTTGGTGTTTCATCCACCCCTTCTTTTCCTTCTTCTTGCTCATGTCCCAGGACTTCCCTAATGATCGCGATGAGGACCCCACCGAATCCGATGGTTGTAGCCTTTGAAGACAAAGTGTTCCTTTTAGCCTTGGTGGTAGGAGATTCTCCTTTGGCGGGGGCTTCCCTCTTGTTGCCAATGCTTTAGCTGAGGTCTCAATGGTCTTCCTCACAAACCCCTTGAGATTGATCTCATCCGGTAACCTTGCTACGACACTCTCTAGCAGGGGGACATTGATGTGGCTCATTATGGAGTTGTATCTTTGGCTAGAAAATAGTGCGTACACCATCTTGGCTTGGATTTGGATTTTGGGATCAGGAATATCCGCCAAGCTGATGTCGTCATTGGTGTGGAATTTTACCTTGTCCATCCCTAGTAAGGCATATATGTCTCTTTTTGTCTTCCTTTCTAATTTGTTCGCCTCCCCCTCATGGCGAGTTTCCTCCCCCTCATGCACAATTATAGTGCAACGGTTTTCTGTGGAAAGTCCTTAGGAACTCTACACAATGGAAGTAGTCCACCCCCCGCTCATTGATTCCATGTATTTTTGCAGATTGCATTGCTCGATGATCTACCTTACTGCCCTTCTTCAATGGCCACATCATCTAGGTTGAAGATATGCCAGAATTTGAACTGGTTGAAGTCTTTCGTTTCCACCAAATGTCCATATTTTGCCTCTTCTTCCTCTAAAAAATGCAATTTGCTAGCCTTTTCTTGGCATGCCATGATGGGTGTCTATCATGAAGCCATATTTGCCATTAGTGGTTTTCAGAGTAATTGCAAGCAATAGGAAACAACTACATGCTTGTTCAACTGAAATGCTTGCATGCAAAAGCAGACTTTTTCCTCCTAGTAGTCTACTGATTTTAACTTTTATTGACCTTTTTCTTAATCACAAGTTGTTGCATTTTACCATTGCAGTGTGTGATTTTCCTTTATTGTTTTCTTTATGTGTTTGGTTTGATTCACCTTAGCCCTCCCCCCTTTGCAATGAAAAGAATCCTTCCTAGGATGAGAGGGTTAGAGGATGAAGGGCATTTAGCGCACAAGCTTAATGTTTACTTTCACATGAACCAAGCGTACAAACTCAGGTAACGAAGCATATCTATCCATATCGAAAGGGTGGATGCCCACATGTATAATGTAAGTGAGGACATCAAGTAAGAAGTCACCAGATGCCACTCTGCTAGCAACATGCAACTCCTCCTCAGTGAGGATGCGATCTAAATAAGGGTGTTATTTAATGTGGTCTTTCATGGGCTGATTATAGAGAGTAGTCAACACCCTATACGAAGTTGGAGTGACATAGGTTGGGTAGTATTCAGATGCTTTGATTGTGTGTTGTTTTTCAGCTTTGGTCATTATTTGGCATCCCTCTAGCTCCCATCACAATCATAGAGTGTACCATTTCCGCAAGAAGGGGGAATTATTGTCGGCAAGTTGTTGCAACTTCTTGATTTCCTGGTTTGTGGCCATGATCATGCTCTTGCTATATGATGTGCTGAGACATTGTTTGACTGTTGTTCCTTGGATACCTCAGTTGTCATTTACTCCGCAGTTGCTTTGGAAGCTTTAACGAATAAGAATTCCAACTCTTTCCAAGAGCAAGGGAGTGTTCGCACTTCCCTTGTTATAGGTTCTTCCAAGAGTCCTAGATCTAGTCTATCATAGCTTTTATCCAGTGTCATGAAAGTAGCATCCAAGCATCGGAGGCAAGAAACCAAGTCGTCCCCAGTATTTTCAGCTAAATACACGGCCAAGGTTAGAATTGAGCACCGCTCATACGAGGGTCTAAGCCCGCTAGAGAGGTCAGCAGAGCTAATGGTTGTCACTTGGTTTGTGCATGAGGTTGTAGCTTGGTCTTATGTTCAATAGGCATGGTTGTGGATACGGTTGACGTGCTACTCGGTGTGTTTGAGAGTTGAGGGGGGACATCACAGGGACTAGATGTGGTTGATTTGTTAGTAATAGGTTGCGATTTTGGGTGATATATTGGCTTATGCCCTATTGAGCTAGGGTTTAGAGGTTCCATGGATTAAGCTACTTGAGTCGCTCATGATTTGAGTGGTTCTAACGGGACATTTCATGTGGTCAAGCTTAAAGATGGCATTTGAGTAGTGCCTTTGGATGTTTGGGCAAACCCAAGTGTTACCCACATAGTAGCCTTGCTCTTACAATGAGGTCTTGGGGACCCATCATAGCTTGTGACCGTGTGTCGATGTTTATGGTTCAGCCTTGGCTTCCTAAATTTTGAGTGAAAATGGTTAGCCTTGTGAGGCCATGGGTTTTTATTCCTAGGTGGTGCTCTCTATTTAGGTGCCCATTTGAACTGGGGTTCATGGGCTTCAGTGTTGGTTCTAGTGGTTTGCTGGCCTTGAGGCTGGGCAAGCTGTGACAAGTCACAATCCCCCTCCTGACACTTGGTGGTGGCTTTCTCTATTGGTGTCTTTGTGGACGTGTAAGGATTCACACTGCCCTTGCTAAAAGCTATAATAATGTGGATGTTACCCACGGCTAGGTGGATGCGTTGTGACTCGTAGTGACATTGCAACAAGCTTGCTTCTTAAAAGTTCGTCCTAGCAGCGATTCTATGCCTACATCCTTAGTGTTGGGAAACACATAGAAAATTATCGGCATGCTCTCAGACTCGATAGAAACTACAACCTTGCACTTTCCCAGAAGTTTGTAGGGTTGGCCTCCATAAGGGGTGAGACTAGCATTAGTGGCCTGCAACTGCGGTTTGCCAATTTGGGTCCAATGGTCATGAGTCAAGATATTAAAATCAACTCCCTTGTCGATCAATGCGTTGATGGTGCATGTGTATTGAGCAGTGACCGCCATGCGTAGGTAAACTGGCGGTACTACTTCCTCATCCCCATCGTCCACCTCAGTGATAGTGGCTACTCGTACATGGATAGGGGGTGCTAGCATTGGGGGCTCATGCAATGGGTGTGTGGGAGGGAAATATTTTTTTATGCAACTACCATTAAAGAAGCCTATCCCCTCATCCTCTAGGGTTTCTAGTTCGACGTTGCCAATTTGGCTGATGGTTCAAACCTTAAAAGGTCCTAGCCCCCAAAACTTCAGTTTTTTCTTATGTCCCTTGACTAAATATAGCAGTACTAAGTCACTCTGTTTGAAGCTACGTTGTTTGACATGCTTGTCAAAGTAGCTTTTCCGTCTTGCCTTCTCACATATGAGTGCATGGGTGGCTGGGATCTGGGTTTTTGTTAAGCGTTTGAGTTCAATCAAGCATTCTGTCCATACCCCCTTCCCATCCCATATTTCTTAAAGGGCAATCCTGGGGCTTGGTATGAAGAATTCCAAGGGAAGGATTGCCTCTGCACCATATGTCAATCTAAAGGGGGTCTGTCCTATCGCCGTCTTGTAAGTCGTGCGGTAGGCCCACAAGGCCGCCATCAATTTGTTATCCCAATCACTGCGTGAAGTAGAGATGACCTTGGTCAGAATGTTTATTAGGATTTTATTTGTCGATTCAGCTTGACCGTTTTCCTGTGGGTAATAAGGTGAGGATTTTCGATGGATGATTAGGAAGGAGGATAGGAGGTGAGCTACCCATTTGCAAAGCTGATTGCTAATTCCCCAGGAGGAAGAGGGACCAATGTCTAGGTGTGGTTTTGAAGAAGATCCTTGTATTTCTCGAGCATTGCAGCTTGCCACTAAGAAGCTTCATGACTTTATAATGCTTGGTTGAGGGAGGGAAAATTGGGTGGCTGAGGAATGCTATTAGGAGGTGGATTTTGGGCTTATTCAACAAAAATGTTGGCTTGAACATAGGGGTCATTCAAGCTCTTATAGAATGGATTCGATAATGACATGACTTCATCATTGTCGGAGTTGATAGAGTTGCGGAGAGTGATGAGCATGGAAGAGGAAATTGGAGATGGAGGATTGAGAGTAGTGGCAATCAAAGCAGCAGGAGGAGAGTTATTTGAAGTGGAAGACATGGGAGCTGTTTGTGTAGACTTTTGAAGTGTGGAGATGGAGTTGGAATGTTCTTTTCCTCTTGGGTTTTATCTTGTGAGTGAATGAAGATAAGAGAGGAGATTGTTGAGGAGTTGAGGCTAGTGAGAGTGGACTGAAGGCCACTGTGATTGTCGTTCTCTAAGTAATGTGGCCTGATATAGCTAGAGTGGTAGTAGCATGGGGCAGTTGAGGTGGAGATAACTATGAACGGGTAGTTAAAGAGCTCAAATTGCATAGATAAGATGGAATAATTGAGGAAATGGGGGTTGGATCAGTTGTTGCAACGAAGGGAAGATAGCTAGCTACCTCCATGGACTACTCACACTGAATTCTTGGTGCCATATACTAAAAAATCTTGCCCTTATGATTTTGTTGAGGCATCCTTGAAGTAGGATTTGAAGTTTTTGCAAGTAAGGATAAAATTGCAGCATGTGTGAGGGAACAAATAGGAGATGATGGCATTGAGCATGGCACCAAAAAATGGCCACCGGCATGCTGCCACCATGAGAGCTAGAAGGAGAGTTAAGAGTATTGGTTATTACTTGTGGGATAATTAAATTTTGGGTTTTGAAGAGTTTTCCCACATGTATTAAGTTGTTGGGAGGCCTTATGAAGTGGCATGTGGGTGTGAGAGAACCGAGACCCACCAATGTGAGTGGTAGGATGAGATGTGTGTGTGGTAGATGATGAAGTGGATGTAGTGGGCCCATCATTGGAGTTGTGTGTGGCAAATGATAAATTTGAAGATGTGGTGGAAAATGGTATAACTAGATAAAGGGTTAGAGATTGAGGTTTTATGATGGTTGAAGAGTCTAGGAAGTGATTGAGTTCACTGAATATGGCACTCCTGCCATAAAGAAAGACTTTGTCCTGTGGGTCATAAAAACAATAAGCTTTCTGACCATAAGGCTCACCATATCCAATAGATATAAGTTGTGTCGCTTGGGAAGAGAATTTTTATTTGTGATTTGTGTTGACAAGAAAAGTAGTGCATCCAAATATCTTCATATGTGATAGGTCAGGAGGGTGGCCAAACCAGCATAGGGAGTGTGATTGTGAAGAGAAGTAGAGTACATCCTGTTTTGAAGATATGTTGTTGTAGGAATTGCTTGCTCCTAATATTCTTTTTCAAGATGTGCTATTGACAGCATAGCTCTTGGAGTATTTTTAGAGTCAGCTTTTACATTCAGCAACTCCATTTTGTTGGGGATGATATGGTATGATAAGCTCATGTTGAATTCTAAAGGCTTTGCAGCATTCTTCAAACTCATTGGATGTGTACTCTCCTCCATTATCTGTCCAAAGAGCTTTGATTTGTAACTCATTTTTATTCTTGAAACTTGGAAAAGACCTATGACTTCCTTATGAGAAAATATACAACAATATATCCATAGTAATCATCAATGAGTACCATGATGTATTTTGCTCCAATGAGAGAAACACGATTGATGGGACCACAAATATTGGAGTGTACTAATTGAAGGGGTTGAGTTGCAATGGAGTGAGATTTGAAGTAAGGAAGATGGGTGACTTTGCTGAGAGCACAAGCTTGACAAAATGGAAGTTGAGAGAGAAAAGAGGGGATGCGTAGGACAAGTTTCTTATGGGTAAGTTATTGGAGAACATGTTGAGAGGCATGACCAAGTTGAAAGTGCCATAGACGAGAATCTTGTGGTATACTAGAGAGTGAGGTGGAATTAGTAGAAGCATTTGTAGGAGTTTGGAGAATTGAATAGCCAAGTGTGTAAAGTTAACCTAATTTTAGATGAGTGTGAGAGAAGGTGAAAGTAGTTGCAAGATACAATGGTCATTGTAGAAGTGAGCAGTGAGAGAATCTTGAGAAGTGAGCTCACTAATGCTTAAAAGTTTTTTCTTAAGATTTGGAACATCGTAGAATTTATGTACCTTGATTACATGGCTGGATGGAATCTCCACTTGAACTTGGTAACGTAGCCTTGAGCTTGCTGGATGTTGTTGTCCCCCAAGGCAACACTAAGTGGAGTAGACATCTCTTTGAACTTGGTACCATAGCCTTGAGCTTGCTGGATGTTGTTGTCCCCTAGGGCAACACTAAGTGGAGTAGACATCTCTTTGAAATCGACCAACCATTCTTTGTGAAAGGTCATATGATGAGTCACTTGAGAGCCTAGGAACCATGTGTATTCTTCTTTGGAGTCTAGATGAGGTACCCAAACACTTGTAGCTAAGTTGATGACGGTATCTAGTTGATCTTTTATGTCATAATTCCCAATGCTAACAAAGTTTCCCCCTTGTGTGATGTTTGTTGAATCTATTTTTTGTTGACAATCCTTTTCTATATGACCTTGTCTTTTCCAAACATTACATATGAGATGATAGTGAGGATCTCTAGAGATGGATAAGGATTGGAATGACTGATGAGAGTTGGGTTTGTGATGAGGATTTTCAAGGATTCCTTTGAAGTTGGACCAAGGAGAAACGGATGTCCATTCTTGCAACTCCATCTCATTGCATCCAATTTTACTTGTCTGCTCCTTTTTGTTCAAGATAATTTTCCTTGCCATTGATAATATTCCAAAGGTTTTGGTTTGGGATAGGTAAAGTTTCATTCTCAGCTTCTAGACTTGATAGTTACTGCCATTTAGTTTGTCAATATTGATGTGTCGGTTGTAAGAGGTATTGGTATTGACGAGAGCCATTGGAGTAATGACATTAAGGGAGGATAAGCGATTTGTGATTTTGGAGAAGATATGATAAGCTAGATAACTAGAACCTAGGGCTCAAATACCATGAAGTGAGATGCAAGAGCTAGAGGATAAGTAGATGAGAAGACACTATGCACAATGTGAGAAAGAGATAGAGACAATGTGAAAAGTAAAGTGAATTGCAGTTGTTGATTTCATTGCTAGTGGCTATATATATACATGGACCATTAAATGAGGTGGGTGAGCTCCTATTCTAAGTATTTGAGATATTTACAATGAGGATAACTATGGGATCCTTTTGTCTACATGTTTGCATATCGTTATCTTATCCAGAATTTATCCTAACAATCCCAAGCACCTACAAAACCTTTGATGTCCTCCTCCCTAGTGGGGGCATGAGTTGGATGTGAGGAGAAAAGGGAAAACCCTCAATAGTTGATACACTAGAGACAAAGGAGAAGAAATTCAAGGTAGAGCACTTACTAACC
Source organism: Lygodium microphyllum (assembly GCF_053477565.2). NCBI lineage: Eukaryota > Viridiplantae > Streptophyta > Polypodiopsida > Schizaeales > Lygodiaceae > Lygodium > Lygodium microphyllum. The sequence continues at coordinate 107,297,804 of NC_141149.1, read as the reverse complement.
TCTCCAACCAAATACCAAGGATATCTCCTCTACACCCATCTCTAAGTTTGTAATGTTCTAAGATTGTCACCTCTATCAAGAGATTTGATAGGAAGAAGACTAGAAGAACCAAATGTCAAATAAATTACCCAAGCAAGCTAACCATACCATGAGTAGATCAGTACAATGTAATACTTTAAAAATCAAGAAGGGAAAATCTCATTATATGGAGCAAGCAATTCATATAGAAAAGCCAACTTTGATTAGTTAGAAGGATGACATATACAAATTATGAAGAGCTTAAGACTAGCAAGCTTAGATTGGTAAACCAAATAGAGAAATTGAGGACTCTCAACAATTTGAACAAGTGAGTTGGTTCAGTGCATATACATGTAAACTATTTGCACGTAGTCAATACAAGGACTATATATGCTAGATAAAATCTTGTGTACATTATAGATTATATTGAGTGTCCTTACTACTAGTCATGTATTTCTACAATAAATTTCATCAAAACACAAAAGATGAAATAATTTATTGTAGAAAATGAGACAAATGAGATAAAATTTCGATTTATGCAAATGTTTCTTGTATAGATAAAATTTATACAAAACCAACCTGTGCTATATAGCACAATATAATGTAGATTATAAAAACTATTACATGCAAAGTTGATTGCTATAAAAAATTCTCTACAAATTGATGAAATAGCTTGTGTAGAAGGCCAAAACAAATCCAAATAAAAAACTTGACTTGTTAACACTCGTTAAATCTTTTCACAACAATTAGAGAAAGTAAAGAGACAAATGATAGCAAATGTCAAGTTTCCAAGCTCCAAGATAGCTCAAGTGCAAGTCAAATACAAAGCTCAATGTCCATCATAATACAACCAAGAATGTAGCATCCATATCAGAATACATCTAGCAAATGGCTCATGTATCATCCAATGATAAGAGACATGAAGTGTCTCAAATGAATGCTTGCTATGAGAAATGATAGTCAAAGTCAATGAAACCAACCTTCAATCTTAGCCCAAGAGCATTCCGAAAGCATAATCAAGTATGTGGTATCAACCATAGACATCAATGTAGAATGTAGAGTAGTCGGTAAAAGCATCAACAAGAAATAAGCATGAAGTTTCTCTGGTCAAAATAGCATCAGTCTTGCTTATTATAGGAGTGAATATGTAAAACAAAGAAAATGAGTGCTCAAACCAGTCCAAGAAGCATCCAAGACAATGTCGTGAAATCCCTCAAGCATTAGGGTACCATATGAGCATCAGTAGACATAAACAAAAGATGCAAACTTTGAGAGTATGATATTCCAAATGTTATTATAGCAAACCATCATGTATGACTGAAGTTTGGAATCTCAAATCCAATGCCACATGCTCAAGATCAATGTTGGGAAATTATGTTAGGCCTTTGCCTAATGCCCAAGAGTGTTTAGGGCTGTAAGAGATGACTGGAAGTGGGGGTCGAGTTGGGAAGAGCAGACTAGAGAAATTCATGTTGAATTTTTCACTTGTTTTGCTAATGCCTTTGATGAGCACAATGTTGTGCTACTGAGGGTTGAAAGGTTGTTGATGGTGCTTGAAGTATCCCTTGGAAGGTCTTTGACAAATGTAGAAAGGCCTGAAAAGAAAGCTGAGCATCAATGGCTACCTTGAGGAGCTAAAACCATGGCTGCCATGAATGAAGAGTTGAAGCTTTTCAAATTTGGGCTAAAGTAAATTGAAGGGGAAGAGCTCCTCAATGTAGGTGAAATGGCTCTAATGCCAGTTGAAGGGAGTGAGCCTTGAAGTGGAAGCACGGAGTGGAAGTAAGAGCTATGGTGGAAGGAGAAAGAGCAAGAGAGAGAGATAGACAAAAGATGTGGGAACTCCAATAGTTATAATGTGTGATCGGCCTTCCCTTTATTCACATGTCACTAAAAGAATAAAGAATGAAGTGATAGTGATGGCGAGTGCTTGCCACCTATAGTGTATAGGTGTGCAGGTAACTAATACAAACACGATGCGGATGTACTGTTAGTGTAACTAATACACAAGCAACTAGGCACATGTGCCTTTAGTCCCAACAATACTTTCTTCATGCAATCTCTTAGATTTTAAGGGCTCATGTTGAATAGAAGCAACATAATCATGAGTGAACATCACAAGCTAAAACTCTAGAAGGCACATAATCATCAGTGAAAGTCACAAGCTAAAACTAGATAATCTAATCATCAAAAGAAGGATCAAACCTTTGCTTAAAATCACCCACCCATAGAGTGTTAATAAGTAAGTGTTGGGATTTTTCTAGCTTATTGGACCAAGGCTATTGGTCATTGAGCCATCTTAGCAATTCATTGACCCTAGTTGACTTTGATTAGGAAGATTCAATACCTAGACTAGCATGGCTTTTAGGGTAAGTCATTCGATCCCAAGAAACAACATGCAGACCCTTACGGCCATCGAAAGACTAGTAGAAGCTTCTAAAAAACATTTCTACCTAATTCCAATTTGACTTACTTAAGTGAAATAATGACACAATAAAATAGTCATTGGAGTTAGGATAGATATAGTAACTCTGAGTTGGACCACCAAACCAAGAGACAACTTACTCTTTTGTCGAAGCTTAGCCTAAAATTTTGTCATAAGCCAATCAAATCACGGTCTCATAGAGATAGAAATTCCCAAAGAAGCACCTAAGTAACAAAAGACCTACTCTCTCTTTATAACCTTACATCTAAGAGAAGTGTTCTCCTCACCTTCATCAAAAATGTCTATAGTCTTCTCTTGTTGATGATACATGCTAAGATAGCTACAAATTATTTGTTAACAATGAGTAATTCTTCAAGTGATTGACTTTCATCTTTGATAATATTGGAAATGTTGTTAGCAAACATTTGAGAGGTGAGCACTTTACCATTTTCAATGGTAGCCATTTGATAGCACCTTGCTAGACTTTGATACTTCTTTATACAAATAACTACTAAACATAGCTTTTACCATTTAACAAAATATACCACCAAATACACACTATGCAAGAATCTATAAGAGAAATTCCCAGCTCGCTTAAGATCCATATTGATTAGCAAATGTTTTATCTTTTGATCTATTTTCAAAAAACAAATTTAGACTTGCATGATGAATTTTCCTTGAATGCACAAATCCATATTGAGCTAGATGGAGAAGCTTGGGTAGCACAAATTTGGACATTTGAACCAATGCTTTAGAATTTACCATATATGCCACATTCATCATAGTTAAGGGCCTATAATGGTTCAAAGTTCTTATTACTTCCCTCTTTGGATGAGCTTTATTAAGCTTGTATTTTCTTCTTTTGGCAAGCTTTATCAAGCCCATATTTTCTTCTTTTGGCATGAGACCACTACTCCTATATATGCATCCAAGAGATTGCATAAGTCAATGTCGAAGACATCCCACAAAGCAATGATGACTTTTGAGAAGGAATTACCATTTGAGAATGGGCCTTTTTTTTCTTCATTTTCTTTAGGATAAAGAGGATTTGTTCAACAAAAAAGGGCATTTCTATTGATAGAGCCACCTTGTTTTCCACCATGGTCTTGATATGGCCCAAAAAGGTATATAGGAACTCTTTGTAATCCTCAACCAAATCTAGGTGAGAACCCATGATAGAGGATAAGTGTCTAAGAAATCTTTGAGATACACGATTTCGTCTCTTCCTTGCTTAGCCTTTAGAGCTTTAAAAAAAGACCCATGTGCTAATTTTTTCCACAACCATGTCATGGGCCTTCAGTTGAAAATTTCTAGAGTAGTTTTCTTCCCATTGCTACCTTAATATAGCTATGTTGCTTGCAATACTAAGTTATAGCATCAATACCAACTCTCCACCTATATAAAAAAGATTCAAACAAACAATAGTAGCTTATTTCCTAACATTTAGTTTGTTCAAAAAATGTCTTATTGTATAGGAAGGATGCATTAAACTTAAAGGAGGAGGGAGGGAGCTTTAAAAAGTTTCTCTAAAACACAACCATTAGCCTCATGCTAATCAGTATTAGGACATGTTTTAAGGCCTAGTAGTGGCCAAGGACTACATATCTAATGTTAAGAGATAGCCATTCTCCATCTACACATGTGCATGTCCTATCAAGCTTTTTTGCTCCCCTCCAAGTTTCTCCAACTTGTTTATCACGCCATGTAATTGATGATTAGATTCAGCAAATCAATCAAGTCAACAAGATCTTTGTTAATGCTCATTGCATGCCAAGCAGATAGTCTCTTTCAATCATGTCTCCTAAACCATGTGACTTGTCACACAAGTTTAGAGTCATGTTTCAATCACCATAGAGGATGGTGGAGGTATTTTGAATTATTTTGCCAAGCTACCACCAATACTCAACTTTGGTTCTTGAAGCATCAAGAGCATAGACTAACATAACATCCATGCTTTCTCCATCCACACAACTAGAACATAGACTAACAAAATTAGTATGCCCATTGCATGTGGGTTGAAACTCAACACCCATCCTAATTTCTTGAATAGAAAGAACATGTGACCTTTGTTATCTAACTAGTTGCATGCATGCTTGCTTCTTTCCCCTAGAGCAACACCCTCTTATATTGTAGTTGATCATTGTGATCCTTGTAGTGGCTCTATCCATTAGAAAATTTAATTCAAACATTAGGATCCAAGTCAGCCACTAGGACATAGACATTCCCTGTGGGCTTCTTGAGAGAGGTCTTCTCTCCCATAGTTTTAGGGGCTTTACATTTGACTTTAATAGTGCTAGGGGCTTAACTTTTATAGCTAGATTTTCCTTTCTCATTTGCATCTTCTCCCTATCAACTCCATGGCTAACCTATTTATCATTGCTAACTAAGGCACCAATAGGCACCTTGTTGCTTTCTAGTTTTTTTGACTCCTTGCCACCACTATTCAACATTTTTTAATTAAATTTGTCAATTGATCTTTTGCTCAATGCTCTCCTCCACCACTACAGATTTGTTGACCTCATATTTCTGTTCCATGAGTCCTTCTTCTTTGTCATCTTACATGCCTTTTTAGGAAAATTTCTTACAAAACGACCTGAATCATAATAGTGATAATATACATCAGGGAATTGAGAAAACATTACTTCACAAGCAATTTAACATGTTCCCACTATTGTAGATCTCCAAGAAGTTAAGAGGTTTCACCCTATGATCCCAGAAAATCCATGCCCTCATTCACTCCAAGGGTTAGACAGTGGCGAGCAACATAAAGTACCTTGCCCAATGCTAAAGAAATCTTTTAACATATGTTTCAAAGATTGGGTGTAGGTTAGGAAAACTAGCCCAAATAGGAGATTCTGACAATAGGATCTCATTCGGAGAAACTGTAACTGACCATGGGAGTGCATGGATCAAATTACCTCTCTAGTCACCATGATAGGGTCCAATCCATCTCTCTTTGAGTTCCTAGTAGGGATTAATAAAAGCTATTTATAATAAATATAATATGATAATGAGCAATGAGCTTGATATGTTCAATTGAGCTACTAATTGAACTCTTTATCTATTGCCACCCTCCCCACGAAGTAGAAAAGAATGGAAGCAATAGTAAAGTCAAAATATCTAGCACAAATCAACTTTGTTTGCAAAGGAATATTTTATTTATGGGCTCTATTCCTAGTGGTTAGCTCATGCCCTTTTCCCCCTAAATGTAGGCATACATAGCAAAGTCAAGGGGGACAACATATGATGATGCATAAGGAACTTACTACCAAATAGATTGTCTTTCCTGGATTGACATTCACTTACTCAAAATGAGACATGTGTTGTGGTCTTATGTTTTTCGTAGCCTTTTTTGAAATGACAAGGTTATAGTTGGTAGCATGCTTTGCCTAGTAGTAATATAAATGAATTGTAACTACGGTTCTTACATCAATGTGTAATCCAATCTAGCTTATGTGCAATGAATTTCCACTAGGCATTAGGGAAACCTTGGGCTCAAATTTGGGCTTTTTAGTTGTAGAAAGAGCAAGCCTCTCAACCAACAAGAAGAGAGCTTCTATAGGGTTAAAATAGACTCATTATTTTAATGTTTTATCCCAATTTTATAAATTTTTAATATAATGCATCTCTGACTCACAAAAAGCAAGAGGCATGTTGATACTTTAAGATGATTGATGAGATCATTTTTGTTATCCTCACACCCCCTTCCAACCCTCCTCCCATTTTCTTGAAGTTCTCAAATACTCCAATGAAATGCCTTACCCCAAATAATTTGCACATAGAGAATCATTATTTTCTTTGAAACTCAATGTATGTCTATTATCCTCACTTCTACTTTCCTTTCTTTGTCTCTTTTGTTTCGTATATTTTGTAATTAATTTAATGGAAGTCAAACACCATAGTTGTTCCTACTTATCTAACTAGAGTGCTCATAATATACAAAAATTTTGATATTAAGAAACATAGATGGATTGGTACCACTATCTCCATGGGCAGCTTAGTAATGTTACTAATAAAGAAGAGGAGAAGATATGAAAATGAATTTATTGACACCTACAAGGGCCAAGTAAAGAGTTAGGGTTGAGGGGTTAAGGACAAGAATCAAGGAAGTATTTGGCTCAAATTACGACCTAGGGAAGCCTACATTTTTTCATTATTTGAGCTCTTGTTGTAGTTTGGTTCAAATTATGAGTTGGGGAGGTCGTATTTACAATGAAATCCAACAAATCATCACGGTATGATATGGCCTCTCCCAAAGTTTTTAGGAGGCTATATCTTGTCCCACTCGTAAATTTTGCCTAATTGGCCTATACATACTACACATAACCTCTCTAAAAGCACTACCTAACCACCATCAATATGAAAACAACAAGAAATACTAACAGAGGTTACATTTTCAGCTACCTCACCTCTTTGTGTCTAGTGCACCTACAACATAGGTGTTACCATTTAGAAAATCACTTACAACAAGAGATTATGAATAACAAATAGATAAATCTTTTGTGTTGAAGAATATGATCAATTGTATGTCATCACGGCCATGTAACTGCATTTTGATCCAAACTCCTAACCTATACTCTTTAGCTATCACCACACTCACAATCTTGCTACCACCATACTCTCAATCTAGTGCGCAAATCGGATGCCGTATGCATACGTAGCGAGCGCCAAAAGCTCCCCAAGAGCAAAGAACTCTTATTTTTGCTCAAAATCCAAGAGAATAGACTTGCACGATATGAAGTAAGAAGACCAATTGGGTACAATCTCCCGCCATGCCTTGTGTGAGCGCTCCACAAAGCATGTATTTAATATTTAATTCATCTCCAAGCTTAAAAATAGCCCAAATTTACAATTAGCATGCTTTAGCTTTTGTGTTTGCTTTTGTCCAAATAAAGAATAAAGCGGTTGGGTGCCCTAAGAGTCGGGTTGTGCCCAAATGCAATGACCAATAATGAATATTTAAATTATGCGCCTATGCGCATACAAATTAATAAATATATGTCAAGCGCTTCAATAAATAAGTGCATCAAAATAAATAATGGCACCACGCCTAAGACGCGCGCCCATCAAAAATGATAATTTCTTCTAAATAACTTGAATACATGCTATCTCCCAGTGCTTCCCAGCGCCATCGCCACCTGCTCTACACATCAACTGAAGCATTCACAATTGCTAGAAAATAATAAAATTAAACCGACAAAAGTAAATACCTAGCAGTCTTCAGCTACCAAATAAATAAATAAGTTGGAACTTTGTCCTAACCTTAATTTAATACGAGTGCGCACTCTAAACTCATAAACGTCCATTAATTTAAATATGTATTTTGTGGAGTCACCCGCTATGGAATCACCCACTTACACATTAAATTAATGTGACACCTGAAAAGGATAGGTGTCCCCATTGACTTTTCGCACAAGGAATCCACCTTGTGTACAAGCCCCAGCAAATATTTATAATTTTATAAAATCCGTCGCAAAACCTCACAAAATCCACCGTGAAATATGCCTCTTGGCATCATATCCCCAAGGTGGGATAGCAATTGTCCTCAATTGCTATGAGCTCAATGTGGAGCGAGCAGTGAGAGTAAGCACTTAGGTCACGAGCGTGCATCCATTGGGCCTCTTCAATAGGATGATTTTTAAATCTCACCAAATATCTAGAATATCTACGAAAGTTGGTATCTAAAATAGTCTCAGGTTCAAGGATTTTAGTTTCTTCTTCTAACAAAGGAGGATTTTCATAGACATGGTGGACAGGTAATTGGCCTTTGAAAGGTTGTAACAGACTTATATGAAAAGTGTCGTGGATTTTCCAGTGTTGGGGTAGTTCTAATTTAAAGGCATTGTCATGAATTTTGTGAATGATTTTAAAAGGTCCATAAAATCTAGGAGCTAACTTTACAACAGGGTGTTTCTCAACACTTTGTAGTCTTCGCTTTTCAATTTGTAACCAAACATAATCATCAACTGTGAAATTCATAGCTTTTCATTTCTTGTTTGCTTTTTTAGTATATGATTGATGGGCTTTCACAATCATATCTTTAACTTCATAAAAAATAGTGCCATGCATATTGGCAATATCATCAGTAGCTTTAACTTTGTTCGACAATGAAGTAATAGGTGTAGGCAATCTATATCCATAAATTATTTCAAAATGTGCTTTTCGTGTAGCTGTATGTGGAGTGTTATTGTATGCAAATTGAAGTAAATGCAAGTGTGTATCCCATGTTTGTGGTTTTGAAATTGTGTATGCACGTAAATGATCCAAGATTGTACTGTTTGTAGCTTCTGTTTGTCCATTTGTTTCAGGATGAAATGCAAATGAAAAAACAATCTTTGTTTCTAAGTTTGCAAACAAAGTAGTCCAAAGATTATTGCAGAATCTAGAATCACGATAAGAAATAATAACTTTTGGTAAACCATGGTTAGTGAAAATAATTTTCAGAAACAATTGAGCAGCTTGAGATGTAGTTAATGTTTTCTTGCACGGAATGAAATATGCATGTTTGCTAAACCGATCTACAATAGTCCAAATCATATCATGATTAGCTTGAGTGTTAGGCAAACCAATAATAAAATCCATTGAGATATGTTCCCATTGTCTTTTAGGAATTAGTAAAGGCATTAACAAACCATGCTGCTTACCATGGTGTCAGTTAACTCTTTGACAAATTAAACACTCAGATACAAAGTTAGAAACATCAGATTCCATCTGTGGCCAATAAAAATCTTCAATCAATGTACGTAAAGTGGAAATAATACCTCTATGGCCTTGATATGGGGGATAATGAATTTCGTGCAACACAAATGATCTAAATGGAATAGTTACACATAACCTTTTCTCATAAAACATAAATCCATCAACATACGACAATGAATCAATTGGAATCCAGTTATTGGCAATTAATTTATTCCAATCAGCTTGAAAACTAGGATCTTGATCATAGATATCTTTCATAGGGGTAAGAGAATCAAAAGATATCACAGAGATATTATGAATAGTTGGTCTTCTACTCAAGGCATTGGCAACAATATTTTCTTTTCCGAGTTGATATTGGATAAGAGGATGAAAATTTTGAATAAAAGCAATCCATTTAATATGTCGGTGAGAGATTTGTGACTGACTAAGGAGATGTTTGATACTTTGTTAGTCAGTTTTAATCATGAATTCAGATTCCATTAAATAGTGATTCCATTGACGTAAAACTTGTACTACAACTAGCAATTCCTTATCATAGGTAGAATACTTGAGTTCAGAGGGTTTAAGTTTGCAGCTAGAGTAGGCTATGGGATGGGAATCTTGCATAAGGACAGCTCCTATTCCAGATCCACTAGCGTTAGTGACTACTAGGAAAAATGGTCTATTAAAGTCAGGGAGTTGCAATACAGGAGCATGTGTTAAGGCATGTTTCAGTAAATCAATAGACTTTTGCTGATTTTCAGACCAATGATATACAATACCTTTCTTTAACAATTTTGTCAAAGGTAATGCAAGCAATGAAAATTTTCTCACAAATTTTCTGTAAAAGCTAGCAAGACCTAAGAAAGAACGTAATTCATGCACATTTTTAGGTATCAACCAATTCAAAATTACTTCTATCTTTTTAGGGTCAACTTTAATATCTTCAAATGAAACAATATGTCCTAAGTATTCAATTTGGGTTTGGAAAATTTCAATCTTTTTAGGGTTTACATATAATTGATTATCTTTCAATAATTTGAAAACCAAATATAAATGTTCATAATGCTCGTTCTCATTCTACGATTGAATGTGGCTAGTGCATTAGTTAAACCAAAAGGCATAACAAGGAATTCATAATATCCAAATTGAGTTCTAAATGCAGTTTTGAAAATGTCAAATGTGTCCAGTCGTACTTGATGGTATGCAGATTTAAGATCTATTTTGCTAAATATTGCAGTCCCTTGTAGTTATCCATGAGATCGTCTACCCTAGGGATCGAATATCTTTTTTTGACATTGATCTTACTTAGGGCACGATAATCAATGCACATATTATAAGTGTTGTTTTTCTTTTTAACTAATAGGACAAGTGCACCAAATGGAGAACTCCTGGGCCTAATGAGTCTTCGGGATAACAATTCTTCAACTTGAGCTTGAATTTCTTTCTGTTCAATTTGATTATGTCGATAAGGTGCTTTACGTGATGGTTGAGATCCTTGAATTAAGTCTATTTTATGATCTTCAGGACGTGTGGGTGGTAAACCAGGTGGTAAGTCAATAGCAAAATAGTCTTTAAATTATGAAAGAAATTGTGTGTGCCTAGGATGCATCTTATTTTCCTTAACTTCAATTTCATTCACTCAAATTAAGTAGGATTTTCTACCTTTTCTTAACGCACGTTTAGCATGTGTATGACTAAGCAATGGAAAATTATCAAAAGTGTGCATACCATGCAATGTGATTTGTTTTCCATGAGAATGAATTTTCATTAAATGTGTGGAATAATCTATATCGGGATCATACTGATGACGCCAAGGCATTCCTAAGATAATATCACTAGATTATAGAGGCACAACTAAGAAATTTCTACATTTAACATAATCACCAATTTTAATTTCTAAGTCATGCACTTCTTGTGTTCCATTGTATCTAGTGCCTAAGAATGCAGGCTTGATACGATAATGAGTGGAAATAGTATGTAAATTCAATTCTTTGATCAATTTTCCAGAAACAAAATCGTGTGTACTCCCATCATCATGTAAAACAGTCTTTTCTTTACCATGCGACATTTCATCGTTAATAAAGAATGGGGATTTGGTATACCTGGTAAAGTATCTGAAGTGGTACCGTAATCCTTGTCGTCTTCCATGAAACCTGGCATTTCTTCATGGCCTTCATCTTCAGTCACTCCCAAATAGTTGATGTGAACAGTTGGTTTTTTGGATTGACAAATCACCGCTAGATGTCCAGGTTGATGGCATTTATAATAGACTATGGATTTGGCTTTAGAAACATTCTTGGTAATATTGGGAAGTTTAGGAATGTTGGGATTTGGTTGAAGAGATGGCTTAGAATTTGGATTTTTGTTTGATGGTAAAGCAAGGGGTCGTGTCTAAGATTTACGGAATGAAGATGGAAGAAAGTGGTTTTGATTGAATCTTCGAAAGTTAGAATTGAATTGCTTGGTACCAAAATTACCATTGTTTGAGAATTGTTGTGCTCACTTCTCTCGTCCTCGAATTTTGTCTTCAGCATCATGGGCCAAGGAAATTGCATCCTCCAAAGTCGTTGGCTTGAACATGTTCACTTCTGCATAGAAGTGACCAAGCAAACCAGACATAAACTGGCATTTATGGGTCACCTCAGGTATATCTTCGAGCATTCGAAGTTGCAATAAAACATTCCAAAAATGATCGGTATATTGTGAAATAGGCTCATGATCTCTTTGTTGCAGAAGATCCCACTGTTTGATTGCTTTTTCGTGGAATTGGGGAGGAAGAAAATTCTGCAAAAAATGAAAGGTGAGAAGGATCGAAGCTTACACTTGAGAGCTATAGCGGGAGAGCAAGAGCAAGAAAGAGAGAGACAAGAAATGGGAACTCCAACAGTCACAATGTGTGACCGGGCCTTCCTTTATTCAAACTATCACTAAAAGAATAAAGAATAAAGTGACGGTGGCGGGCGCCCGCAACCTGCAGTGTGCAGTGACGGTGACTTTCAGTGTAGTAATACGCGGGCGGCTAGGCGGAATTGTCCTCAACGACCCCACGTATGAAGTGATACCTCCCCAGAATAATGTGTTTTGTCTTCGCATAGACGACCGGATTCTTGGTTAACTGAATAGCACTCATAGAATCCGAATGCAGTGTAGGGATAGCATCAATACCAAGGTCAGTAACCAGACGACCCAACCAAATGGCCTCCTTGCAAGTCTCAGTGGCTACAACATACTCGGCCTCTATAGTAGAAAGGGCCGTGTATTTATGCACCCTGGACATCCAAGAAACAGCACCTCCAGCATAGGTGAATACATAGCCGAAAGTGAACTTCCTACTATCTGCATATCCTGCATAATTAGAGTCACTGTACCCCACGACTCCTGTATCCTGGCTGCCATAGCATATGCACATATCTATAGTGCTCTTCAGGTACCTCATGATACCCTTCACAACATCCCAATGCTTCTTGCCAGGTGTAGCCATATAGTGTGCCACAACACCAACTGCAAAGGCAATATCTGGACGAGTGGCGATCATGGCATACATAAGACTGCCCACAGCGGATGCATAGGGAATCTTGGCCATCTTGGCCCTCTGCTCATCTGTCTGCGGACAATCAGCCTGTGATTCCTTCACATAAGAAGGCAATGGGCAGCCAATAGGCTTTATGTTCTGCATGCAGAAGCGCTCAAGGACTTTATGAATGTGCCCCCTCTGTGACAAGTAGAGGAGTCCCTGATGCCTGTCGCGTCTAATGCGCATACCAAGTATGTGAGAGGCCTGCCCCAGATCTTTCATCTCAAATTTCTTTTTGAGCTAAGCCTTAAGAGCATCTAGCTCATCATGAGCTTTCCCTACTATCAGCATGTCATCCACGTAGAGTACCAAAATCAATAAAGAACCATCACGGGTTTTCTTCATGTAAAGACACAGATCCATAGCACTCCTGTTGCAGCCTGTGACTGCATAAAGGCATCAAACTTATGATACCACTCCCTAGGTGCCTGTTTCAAGCCATAAAGACTTTTCTTCAATTTGCACACTAGGTGCTCCCTGCCAGGTTCTGCAAAGCCCTTAGGCTGCTCCATATAAATCTCATCATGCAAGTCCCCATGTAAGAAAGTCGTCTTGGCATCCATCTTGTATAAATCCAAGTCAAGCTGAGCAACCAAAGCCAAGACTAAGTGCAGGGTGGTCATCTTAACCACAAACGAAAAGAGCTCATCAAAGTCCACACCATGCTCCTGCTTAAAACCCTTTGCTACCAATCTAGCCTTGTATGCCAGCTTGGGGTGTCCAGGGGTACTTTTCAGCTCTGCGCTTGCGGACCCCAGAGATGGTAACCCATCTCGTGTGCATCGCCATAACCAAGGAAAATGCATTTGACACTCTTAGGATCCAGCTTACTTCTCTTGTCCCTGGGCACATGGCAAAATGCCTCACATCCAAAGACACGGAGATGTGCATAAGAGGGAGGTTTTCCAGTCCATACCTCCTCGACAACCTAGAAATCGAAACCACTAGAAGGTGATCTGTTTATGATATGCACAGCTGTACTAACTGTCTCAGTCCAAAAACTCTGTCGTAGGCCTGCATGCCTAAGCATACTACGTACACCCTCCTGGATGGTTCTATTCATCTGCTCAACCAAACCATTCTGGGGGGGGTGTAGGGGGCGGACAACTGATACTTAATACCCCTCTCATCACATAACTGCTCAAAAGCACGTGAGACATACTCACCCCCATTATCTATTCTTAGACATTTTAGCATATACCCAGACTGATTCTCAACTAATGCAAGCCATCTCTGAAACATAGCCAAGACATCGGATTTCAGCTTAATGGGATAAGCCCAAACTTTCCGTGAAAAATCATCTATGAATGTAACAAAATACTTTGCACCACCCATAGACTGACAAGGCATGGGCCCACAGACATCCAAATGTACCAATGCCAACGGCTCACTCATGCGTGGCCTATCAGACTTCTTGTGCATAGACCTAGTCTGCCTGCCATAAAGACAATGCTCACATGAATCAAAACATGCATAATCAAGGAGCGGTAAGTACTGCAAACCAAAAAGCATTTTCATTCCCTTCAAAGACATATGGCCCAAACGGGCATGCCAAAGAGATACATGTGGGATAGAACCCACAGACAAAACATGATAAAGGGAAGAAGCGGATACAATCAAGGGATAGAGGCTGCCAGCCTTGGTACCTCTCGCAATCACAAGTCTGCCCCACGAGTGATCTTCCATGCAGAGTCTCCAAAAGATACATGATAACCTGTATCATCAAGCTGTCCAGCTGACATGAGACTGCGTGTCAAAGAAGGTACATGACGTACATCCTGCATAACAAAATTGCTACCAGAAGGAAACTACAGCCTAACATCACCAATGCCCACAATATCAAGAGTGAGAAAAAGATAAAGAAAGAGAGGGAGGAGAGAAAGAGAGATGGAGAGAGAATGAAGAGGTAGAAAAGAAGGGTGAGGTAAAGAGAGGAAGGAGAGTGAAAAGAAAAGAGAGAGAGAGGGGAGAAAAAGGGATAGAAAGAGGGAGAAAAAAGGAGATAGAGAGAACAACAAATAGAGAGCAAAATAGAAATATGGAAACAATGAGAGAACTAGAGAGAATGGAATGATAGAAAAATAAAGGGGAAGGGGGAAGAGAGACACAAAGAGAGGTGGGGAGAGAGGGTTTTTCAATGTCCTTATTTTATAACTATTTTATTTTCTATCTTTAATTTTGATTGTAACGAGATGCATTGAGTGAGAGTGGAGAGGAAAAGAGAGAAAGAAATAGAGAGAAGAAAGGCAAGGAAAGGAAGAGAGAGAAGAAGTGAGAGTGGGGAGGAAAGATAGGGGAGAAAGAAACAATGAATGAGAGTGAGTGAGTGAGTGAGTGAGTGAGTAAGAAACAAAAAAAAAAAATTAAAGGAAGCAAACAAAAAAAGGAAAAGACAGACAGAAAGAGAGGTGGGAGAGAGAAATAGAGAAGGGGACGAATAAAGATAGAGAGACGAGAAGAAAAAAGGAATGGACAAAGAGAGATGGAGGGAGGCAAACAAATACAGGGAAAGAGGGAGAGAAAGAGGAGTGGGGAGAAAAATAGTGAGGGGGGTAGATAAAGGTAAACAGAAGAGAAGAGAAAAGGAATAGAGAGAAGTAGAGAGATGGTAGAGAGAGAGAAACAATGGGAGAAAAAGGGAGAAGGGAGGCAAACAAAAAAAGGAAAAGGGAGAGAGAAAAAGGGGTAGGGAGAGAAATAAAGAGGGCATAGAGAAATTAAGAAATGGAGAGAGAAATTAAGATAAAGAGATAAACAATGAGATGAAAGAATGCAAACAAAGAAAGGGAAAGAGAGAGAGAAAGAGGGATGGGGAGAGAGAAAATGAATGGTGAAAAATATAAGAATGGAGATCGAGAAAGGTAAGTAGAGATTAAAATGGAGAAAGATCATCAATGAGGGAAACAAAAACATATTGTTTTTCATAACATAGACCAGATGGAGAACGATGATGGTTGTGATGTCCAAGATTGCGAGGCGTATCTTAATCAGTATATCCCATGCCCTTGCACTCAATGCAAGCTGTCAATTGTTCGAATGAAAGCATCGCTTGTCCATAGAACATGTATGATGCTTTGGTAAGTTTCAATTCAGATCATTGACAAGGCGATCTCAAACTTTGAGAGAACAGTAAGAAAAGTGTGCATCAATCATGCTTTACATTTTCAAAGTAATTGAATATCATATACAAAAATATTAGACATGTCCTAGAATTTTATACAGAGAGGTGATGCTTCATCCCAAGGAATACACCTATTATAGCCCATAAGAAGAGTTTGTGGGCGTGCAATGGATGGAATGCCTGAGTCAATACACCAATTGGAGGGCATGCTACATCCTCGATATCAGAGCAGACAGTGGGCCTTCCATACCTTTCTCCAATCTTGGAACCTGAGAGATGGAGGCATGATCGATGCATTACTGCCCATGGATGTCAAGTCATCTGATCCACTAAGAGAGGAAGCATCCATACCATTGTATGATGGGTGCCAAGTATCTTGCTTGAAGATGCTTCTTGTGATCCTAAGTGTATAGGCAAAGTACAGTTGGAGCGATGGGAGTGTGATTGTGTTGTGTTTAGGTACATTCTACACTCCGTTGATTTTTTTTAACTCTATTATAGAAAACACTTCTTGTGATCTTCAAGGGTAGTTTGGTTTTTTTTCAAGATGCTAAAGTATCATATATTACCACTTGGAAACACAATAACTGAGTCTCATCATGTGATGATGCATGATTGGTGTTATGAAAGCTTGGCATGGACTACAACGCTATCTATGCATGTATCAATGATTGTGTGATGTTTTGAGGAGACTAAGAAAAAACTATCCCTCAGAAGGTTCTCAAATACTATTCACTCATACCACATATACATGGCATGTTTCATACGTCGGGCATGGTGAGCTTGACAATGTGGCATGCATAAAATAGATCCACAGATGGAGTCTAATGAATATTAGCTAATTCACGCACATGGAGCCACATTGACTCCACCTTTTCAGCCTTTGCACGTGAGCCAAGAAATCTTCACTCAACTTAGTCTTGATATGGATGGCATGAATCCATTCGGTCTTCAGTGAACTTCTTATAGTGTATGGCTTATAGTCCTTATTAACTATAATATCCCTCCATGGCTTTCTACGAAGAAAGGACACCTAATCCTTAGCTTTCTCATTCCTGGATACTACAAAGTCAAGAACATGGACATCTACCTCCATCCATTAGTTGATGAGCTCAAGATTTTGTGGGAGGAGGGGGTCATTGTGGAAGACATGAGCAAGCACGATGGTTGATAGTCTGCTAATATACGATCCATTCTCACGTGAACCATGCATGACTTTCTAGAATTTGGGGAGTGCTCAAGTAAGTGGACTTTTGTTCTTGTTGTTAATATCTAACATGACTTGTTCAAGTTTGTGTTGACTAGATAGGGGTGTTGTGATAGGTTTGGTTACCTCAGGTTATCATGCATGTCCATTTTGTGGATAATAGTTAGACTCCCAAAGGCCATAGACCACGAAGAAGATGGTATTAGGGACATGTCGCTTGCTTATCGGAGGGTCATGAAACTGAAATTTAGGGAAGGTTTTCTTGGACGACCTCCAGCACAAATGAATGCCCAAAGGTGGTACGAGTTGAAAATGGTCCACGAGAAGTCACATCCAAGAGAAATGCAATGATTCTCAATTTTCTGCAAACTGTTGTGTTGGATCCACTTACAGATCAACCATTTGTTGGATCCCATGTATATTTTCAAGAATGTGGGCATCTTATTATGGGACCATTTCACAGGAAAGAGAGACATTGTATGGGTACGAATGGATTTGAAGGAGGTTGGCAAGATGAAGGTGCTTTGGCCATAGTCAAGAGCTGCCATGACAATCGCTTGCAACCACCTCGTTCTCCTTGGTTCATGTCCATTAAAGAAGAGTGCATTGTGAAGAAATACTTTTTCTAAGATGATCAGCTACTATCAGGGATGAAATCCCATGATTGACATAAGATATGCCAAGTTTGTCCTGACCTTGATAGCAAGTAGTCTTAATATTTTTCTATTTAGTATTCACTCAATGTTCATAATGCTTCTCTATTTTTTATAGTTTGTACTACCAATTCATGATTGCGGGGTACCTCACTCCAAAAATATGATTGACGATTTATAGGTTGTCAAATTTAGTGCAATGGATCTCACAAAAGGAGATCAAGATATTCTCTATTGAATCTGCAAGGCATGAAGTGGTGGAGACGGTCGGTCTCTTTGAGAAGTACCCACCCATGAGTATGCTCATGATACAAACTCACCTACTAGTACATCTTGTAGATGAAGTGGAGATTGTAGGACTCGTCCATACGCGATGGTTGTTCTTCTTGGAGTACTTCATGAAAACCCTAAAGGGCTTTGTGCGACAACGAGCTCAACCAGAAGATACCATGGCTGAAGGTTGGGTAGCGTCGGAGGCATTAGTACATATTTCAGAGTAGCTACCAACAGTGGATCCAGACAATAGTATGCTATGGTCGCTAAAGGATGATGATAGACTGACCGAAGATGTGGTGATAGAAAATGGGGTAGAAAAAAGAATGGATGCTACCATGGAGAAGAAAGCGAATTGTTTTTATACATTGCATCATGCATCCATAGAGAAGTGGCTCACTAGGTACAAGCATGCCAAAAAAGCGCAAGAGGGAGCACGATCACAATTTTGATGCAATACACACCATGGTCTATGCGGTGATTGCATGAAGCTTTGATTGCAACTTCTCGTGAAGGGGTACAAGTCTCTATCTAGGAGTGGGAATTCTTGAGGGGATGTAATCCAAAGGTAAATGCATGCTTTATTTGTTGTCATATCTAGATTTTATGCACAATAACTAATCTAACCATTTCGATGTATAGTACAAAATCTATAGTGCGACGTGGTCGAAGGTGATATTTTCGTATTGAGTGTAACGATAAAATGTGCTCCACGATGAATTGTGGTATCACCACAAAGTTCAAGCAAGAGAGTCGACGGAGGGCCACGGATCCAAATACCATAGTAGATGAGATAAAGTATTTTGAGAACTTGCAAGGTACTATCTCAGTGGATTACCGTAGCTTCTCTATGATCATATTCGCTATACATTGGTTTAAAGTGGTATTGGAGCTAGAGCAACCATTTAGCGAGGTCCATCTAGATTTTTGGAAATAGATTCCAAGAAAAGATGTACAGATCTGTGTGACACATTTGTCGTGTTGAGTCATTGTGAATAGGTATATGACTTATTTTTTAATTTTTTCATGATACCAAATAGTCACAAATGTTGATTCACTCTTATATGTGACATTGAATAGATAATCTTCTATCCATATCCCTAACAACCTCGATGGTGGTATGTTGTGTTGTCAATACCTCGATTGAGTGAAACCCAGCATCACAAATGTAGATGTTTCTATAGGTGTGACAAATCTTGGAGGTGGCAAGTGTCTACCAGACCGATGAGAGGGAGACATTGTATCAGTGCCTCCACAATACCCACTTGAGCCACCCTCTCAAGAATCGGTATGAAAGTGAGGAGTAGCAACCCTCTCTGGAACCAACCATGGGCTAACAACATCTATATCTCGGCAACACATCCCATAACCACTCCCTCCATCCGGGGCCAATTTAGAGCATTGACTCACCTACTACTAGAGATCAAACCATTAGAGTGTACTAAAGTAGATCTCACAGAATGGCTTGATGATGTCCATAATAACAGCTCCCGGTTTGCCATATCTCTAAATCATGATATCTGATCTAGAGACATATGTGTGAATATCTCTAGTACCTTGTCATCAGTCATCCCTCGACTCATCCTGCTCTCTGGGTATCTTGAAAGGTAACCTACACAGACAGAAAATGATGTTACCATAATCAATATAAGGATTTAGGTAAAGCATGATTACATAACTTTGAGAAAAATGACGCTAATTAAAATCATATACTAAAGTATCCTTAAAAGAAAATCATCTACGAATTGAGCAAGTGGATGCAAATACGACCTGGCATATGGCCCCATGTCAATCTCTTAGCATAGCTTAGCACACAGTAGAAGGTCTATAGATAGGTCTCCATAGAAAGAGGAGTCCAATTCATTCTCAAAAAATTCATGGCCTCTTGTCTCCTTGTCTATGTTACATGTACCTATCTTCTCTGTATGCTCCAAGCCCTCTTTGCCCTCTACCCTCCACAAACATTGACTCCTCCTCCACTTATATACTTTCCTCATCTGCGTTGGGGACATTGCTTTCATCATGTGGATGCTACTCCAAGAGATACTACCCCCACAGGTACACTAGATGTATAGGGGCCTCCTGATTATTCCCAAGAGCATGGTCATAGGTGGGAGAGGCCATACGTTAGAAATATCCCAGTAGGGTACGGATACCTCATAGATGATAAGACAGGTGTTGTGATCATGAATGATAAGGGGAGGAAGGTGATGTCTCGCATGAGAGAGTTATACCAACAATTATTTAGACACAACATTCTGGACTATTGGAAGAATATACCAAAGGGGAGCAAGGACTATGTAGTGGCATCTTTTCATGAGGAGTTTTCGATACCTATAATGAGACAAAGAGGTGATTCATTGGGTGGATGATAGAGTGTATGCATGTATACATGTCACATAGACGATCAAACATACACAAGGCAATCAAGAGTGGTCCCTCAAAGACCGAGTGGCTAGACACAGAGGATTGGTGAAGACTCAGGGAGAAGGCCACAGATTCTTTGTTTTGGAACGATGGTGGTACCAATAGGAGGCAGTGAGGGCATGCTTGGAGGTAGGGGTCGTGCATCATCTGGGGACTGGTAAGCCACATGACTTATTTGGAGGACTTTGTAAGTTTTCTTTTGGTTCTTCTCACTTTCTTATTTGTAATCACTTGTACTAACAATCTTATTTCTAATAATGCTATTCTGTTTTCTTTGTAGCGCTCCATCACAAACCACGATCCCACAAGTTTGGAGACACGGTCTCATTGCACTTATCAATAGATTGTATGCACACGGTGGCCTAATAAGTCAATCCTCTTTCTTGCCTGTAGTCACTAGTTTTTTTAATGATGTATTATGTATGGTGGACTAATGTCTAGTTGTTCATTTTGCAAAGTCTATTCGATGCTCCTTTGCATTGGGACAAGCTTTTAAGTGGCAAGGATGCCTTGCCACCAAATTTCTTTTCCTCTTCAACCGCCGCTACTTGTATTACTAATTTACTGCATGTGTCGCTATATCATACTCTATTTTCATCGCAAATTGTCGCTATTTCCATTGCTATTTACATCGCTATTAGGGTCACAAAAGTGACGCAAATAGCGATGCAGATGGTGATACAAATAGAGATGATATTTGCAACGAGTTTGTAGAGATGCTTGCACCGACGCTTTTAGCAACAACGGGGGAAATTTTTGTAATGAACATTTATGTCACTTTGAACGTCGGTATGTGGCGTGTATCTTATAGTGACACAATTCATTAGGAAAGTAATTTTGTTTCATGGAACATTAGGTACATCCAAGTGACTATGTATTGTGTTGGACGCTTGTTAAACACTTGACCTCATACTCTTGAAACTATAGATACATACTCAACAACATATTTCCTAGAGAAATATCTTGGCCTTCACTTAGCTCCAACATTCTAATCTTAATCATATATCTCTTAGACCTTCAGAGGAGGGATTTGACTATTTATGTTGGACGTGAGGGGATCTTTGAGCACAATGCTGTCTTTCTCTTTCTTTCAATGTCTAATTGACTACAGTATAGTCCTAGGGGCACTCCTCTCTAGTTTTGACAGCCTATGCAAAAATCGAGGAAAAAAAACAATGCTACTAAAGTAGGAAAAGGGGAGAACTGAAGTGAAAAAGAGCAAGGGGATCATCTCTTCTTCCATAGAGAACCACGAGCATGGCTCGAATGCAAAAGCAAAGCTGAGCATTCTTGTCAAGGCATCTCAAAATTTAGACACTTACTTATAATTATGAAATAATAACAATGCAAGACTATCCCCAATAATCACATGAAGGAGCATGCACCCAATACAAAAAAAGATATGATGCTATCACTATTTCAATTAAAAAACCACCTGGAGGACATTTGGTATTGTTGCATGGTCCAACATCTTCAAAAACACACCATACCCATGATGCCAAGTATTAAACCCACAATGCAAAATAGGATTAACAAAATGGATTACATGTGAAGTAAACAAAATCTAGGAAAGAAGCTTCAATTGTTAAAGACAAACATGATAATCGCTAAAAGATCCTTATGATACAAAGGAAGAGATTCTAGCCAAGGACCAAGAAAATCAATACTTGCAAGAAGGCAACGTAGCTAAGAACATCACTTTTCTTTTTGATCTCATCATGAGTAGCCCTTCATATTTCCACCAATGAAGCTTTCAAAAAGCTTCAAAATAGGTCATTATATTATGAATAATAGGTCAATAACAACTTGATGTAGCCCCAAAATCAATGTCTAGGTAGTTGCCAACCTCATGCAAGCTTAGTGTCTCTACCACTATTGCTTGCAAATATGGTAGCTCTATCTCATCAAACATCTACCTTGGATGAATGGGTTTCCCATCATTGTATGTAGGTTGAGAGAGAGAGGATATTCAGTGACCTTGCATTTTGATTATAGGCATGGGGACACTCTACTGTTAGGAACTCGCACTCGGACACATCCATGGTGGAGCTTGCTCATGTCATGCATGTGGTCACAATCTTGCCTCATCTTGATGTTATGAGGATTAGATTTTCTTAAGGAAGGGGAGGAGCCAATATGGACATAAGATCCAATAGTTTGAATGTCAATGATCATCTAGCTTCATCAAGACTCATTCTCTTGAGTACGCACCTACTCATAGTGTCCCTGTGGGTAGATAGTCCTACTGGGTAACCTATCAAGCATAGGGTGTGACTCGTGCCTCCTCCTTACTGGCATGTGGCTTCTCATTAGGGCCAAAAATGTTTGAAAAATCTCAATCGTAAGAAAATGATCAAGTTGCTAATCAAAAGAGGTTTTAGAGTTATAAACCCTCCAAATTTGGTCATTAAGATGAAACTAAAAAGATCATTGAAGAGGTCAGCCATTAAAATGCCTCCATTCTTTAATCCATGTTAGGGGTCACCTTTTCAATCATTTTTATCTTGGAACTTGCAAAATTTTGCATAGCTAAGATTTTTGCACCAAAACATGTTCGTTCATTCTTCTAGACTCATTTTGTGTGCCATTCTCTATTCTACACTTGCTTTTCTTCTCCATGATATTATCACTGGTTGATTTTATTTCATTTAAATGTTTAACAATACCTCTTTGGAAGTCATTCGCAATCATGATGTAGTCTTCCATGAAGAGAAGATGCATCGATAGCCTGAGAGAGTTGTTGAGATCCGCAGGGTCATATTTCAGGAGGAGCCGAGAGCTCCCACACAGCCAGTTGGACAGCCTACAACTACAACAGATGCTCATGGTCAGGGTGTTGGACAGGTAGCTGGGCAGGAAGCAGAGCCTACCGTGAGACAGTCTACTAGAGACAGGTGTCCACTTGATAGATTTCATCCCTCGATGCATTATGTCTTGGTTACATATGCAGGAGAGCCTTTCACTTATGATGAGGCTATGCGCAGGGGTGACAGTCACTCCTGGGAGAGGGCTATGCAGTCTGAGATAGACTCCTTGCATAAGAATGAGACTTGGGATTTGGTTTCCTTGCCTACGGGCAAGAAGGTTTTGCCATGCAAGTGGGTAACACAAGCTTAAGTGCATGTAAATACAAACTTGTTGTTCAAATAGATCGAGTTTATTCATCTTGGAGAAGTATACATCGTTGAGCATTGTTGGACAAAGATGAAGCTAACATGTTACAATTGGAAGGAAAGAAGCATATATATTGGTGGGTGGATGAAAATATCTATCCCAAAGACCCTTAAGCCTCCTCCTTTTCTCAATACTCACGACTTCATAAGATATGTTGGAGATGGTTGTCATCGAATGCTTGGGTATTGCATGCGATTACGTTTTGCAACCTCTGTATGCACAAGACAGATGCTTGAAATGAGAGAAGCGTTAACAACTACACAAACAACTATTTCTAGCCTAATGAATAAGGTTGACATTTTCAAAAAAACTAACAGGTCCTTGCAATAAAAATTATTACACTTAAAGGGAACTGTAGTAGGATTTAGAGAAAGAAAAAGGCTGCTAAAATGTATAAATGGCTCATGTAAACAAGTTTAAAAAAGGAGACTAAATCTTGCAAGAAAATTTATTTCTAGTATTTCGAACATTGATATTGGAGAGAACGAGGAGAGAATCATACTTTTAAAAGAAAACATGAATAAAAACTTGATATCTTAAGGATTCGTTGATCACCAAAAAATGTAGCTTTGAGAGGTTGAACTCCGAAAGAGTTAGTGAAAGACTTGAAAGGGATTGTAAAATCAAATGAAGTAGTCGAGACATGTGACACTATAGGTACTAGCCGTCGAGGTTATCGTGCTCTCTTTAAAATATAGTTCAAAAACCTTAGATATCATAGGATAAGTGCATTTGGTTTGCCTCAACCTCTTGCAATTTTAGTTACTAAGATAGCCATGAATAGTAGGATTTCAAATGTATTTGGGGAGTATACTCATATTGAAGGGTCTATGCCCTACGAAAAATAAAAAACAAAAGTTGTCTTTGGATACAACACGTTTAATAATACTTGGATTAATATTAAAAGAGTGCAACTTGCAATGATCCATATGTGTAAATTTACTATGCAAGAATGTGTTGGCATTTTAAAGCTTGTGCTAAAGTTGGACAAATCGTGAATTCAAAAAGGACAAAAGATCGAAAGAGTCAACTATATCATGAATAGGACACTAAAATGCAATAATAGCAAGGAACACAAAAAACATCCTAAAATTAAGTTTGAGATAGATATTTTGTGGATTGGTGCAGTTGAAGTACCACTTGAAAGTCATCAACTGAAATGGTTATTCTCTTATACAAGTACTCCTAATATTATTAAGTCTGAAGGTGAAGAGGAAACATTAATAGTTGATTGGGTTGTGGTAGTTTCAACATAGAATGGCATATCAATGTGCTGACTTAAAGACTATCAAATATATGCTTGGGATATGCAATGGGGCTGATGCAAAATACCCTTGCATTTATTGTATGGAACGCATGTAATCTAAAGTTTGGAGTAGTTTATGACCGGTAAAAAGATTTCCAACTAGAGAATCCATAGATCTAAGAAAATTCAAATAAGGAGGGAATATGGGATCCTATTCTTTCAATCTCTCATAAGAATGTTCATATTTGTAATTTGCATGCAAAAATTAGAATAATTGATTAGCTTATAAAATTGCATCTTGACCATGAATATTCAATTAAGACAATATCCTTTTTGGATGACTGCATTGATAATTGTGAGGCATTGCTCTCAAGAATGGGATTTCATGGGACACAAGTTTAGTAGAGAAAGGACCCAATAACTTTAGGGAAAAAAAGAGATGTCTTAGAGCAAATGTCTCTATGGGAGGTACAAAGGCCAAAAGATTTCTTGAAAATCACAATGAAAAAAAAAGCAAATGCCATATGGGAGTGTTCGAGAAAGTTGTGTGAGATCACAACAAATGTGACCAGCACACCCCAAGTTGCATTTCTACAAATGGAGGTTTGGAGGACGTCTTTCTAAAAGTGCTCAGGCAATAACAAACATTGTTCAAGTATCTAGAAGAGTACAAATCTTCAATTACAAATCTTATTCAAGCAATATAGGAAGTATGGGAAAAAAAGGAGATTACTTTCTATTTGGTAAAATAGAGAAAGAACTCAATCATGCATTTTTTAAAATAAAAAAACAAATGATAGAAACTAACTCTTTCTTCTTATATGATGCAACACATTCTTCTAATTCATGGGCCTTATTTTGTGGAGAAGTATGGGCCATTAGCAACTTTCAGTAGCCAAGGAATGGAAAAATCCCACTATTATCAGGCTCATACATGTTACCTTTGTAGCACAAGACATGGTGGAGGAGTAACAAAAAGCAATGCTCTTGAAGAGTTATTCAATTGGTTTTTTTTAAAGACAACTATAAAGACTAAAGAATACAACAAATTTTTATGATATTTGAATAGCCAAATACACGAAGGGCTAGCTACCTTGAAATAACCCATCCTCTTCATCCTTGGGCATCTTTCCTCTATAGCACAAAAACTTTCTTCCCTTATATCCAACAACAATGGACTTAATTTCCATTTGTTGCGCTGCCAAAGCATAAGAGGAGAATGCTAGAAAGTGTCTAGCTTTGGAGATAGAGTATCTAGGTGCATAACCAAAAAATTGAATGGCCACCATTGTCTTTTCAAGAAACATAACTTTGTGAGCATTATACTATAATCTGGAGTAGCCAAGAACCATTTTAAGAGCTTTTATACAATGAATGTACCATGAGGCCTCCTCTTAGAAAGTTCTATGTAAAATCAGAAGAAAATGAGGATCGATTCTAGCAAGGTAGTGTCCAAGTACAATATCCTTGATAGAGCCACCACCGATTCTTGATCCTTTGCCTCTGCCTAAGAAATTATCCTCATCTACAATCTCCAACTAGAGAAAAAAATATAAGATGAAAAGGATATGTGAGAAAATAAAATGTAAAATACATCTAGATATTCATGAAAAATAAATAAACCATTACCACTTGATTCTCATCATTCTCTAGTTTATTTGGATGTCATAAGTTAATTGACGATGTTTCTTTGGCATCTTTAAGTTCCTTAACATACTCAGACTATTCTCTCCCAAACTTTGAAATTTTGATTCTTTCTTGAATCTTGTGAAACTCCTTATTAGAAATGTATAATTCCTTATCAACATCTTTTGCTTTGGTCAAACACATAGAAAATGCATCAGGTGCATCGACAAACTTAACATCAAACATTTGTGTATCTAGTAAGAGAAATTCATCTTTAGACTCATGTTCAATATCAATAATGCCCTCAACATCAATAGAAGCATCTAGAATAACTGCCAAACAATACTCCGCTCTCAAATTAAAGAGTCTTTGGATGTTAGACAATAGTGAGCACACCTTGTCTTTGATTAGAAAGGTGGGCAAACAAGGTATAATAAGGCTCGAGGATGACTCAAATATTTCAAAGACTTTAGTACTACTTTCTTCAATAATAATCTCCACTTTGAAATAAGCAACATCTAGATTCTTTGCAATAGATGCCTCCATTTGAGGATCAACTTGCTCCTCCACATCCTTGCCAACCTCTATGTCCTTGAGTAGACAATACCTAGATGATCTCACTGTCTCCGCCTATTGCTCATCAAAACTCACTAAATACTTCACAAGGGAATAGAAAATGAATGCAATAGACTTCAACATAACCCTACATTTTCCTAAATGCAGAGAGCACACAACATCTGAATCACAAAACTTCTCCAAAGAATGCATTGTACGCCTTTTTGTGAATAATACCTTCTCTATGGGTGACTTGCCACAATAGGTATATGTACAAGAACCTTTGAGTCCACTGACACATTTGGGCCTACTAATTTTCAAACTCTGTATAGTCCTCTGTGCAAAATTCTTTGCAGTAATTAACCACTTGATCAAGATGCCATTAAGGATTGAACATGTATTTGGCAAATGGAAAAATGACAATTCAATGTTATTCTAAATAAGGAAATCCAAAAGCCTCTTGGAGGGGGTTATTTCTATGATTTAAGTGAGGCCTAGGGTCCTCAATGGCGATTTTCCTTCACTTGATGAAGTCCTCCTTGAATTTTCTACACTTCCTATGCAAACCCTCGAGAGTTGCCAAAAAGAACATTAGGGACAAGGCATGTCTTTCTCTTTACTAACTCCTTGGATGCTGTGGAGTAGACACCCCTTTTCCTTTTTAGACTCACAACCTTAGTAGTTGAAATAGGGAGGGAACTTGACTCTTCATACATGCTTCAAGGTTGCCAAAATGGAAAATCAAGAGGAGAGGTAATACTCCGCAATAGCACGAGGAGTGGTAGTGCAAGATCTAATCAATGTACTACTTGTACCATAATGGAATAAAGAGGATTGCTAGAGGGAACAACCACGAAAACAAAAAATGCTAAATCAAGAATAGCAATACATAGAGCAAAAAAGCTAGACAAAAGATTCATGTATGTATTTATAGCCACTTGTATTCATTAGCAAAAAACTAGCCATTTGAAACCCTAGCTCATCCCACGAATAGAAGCTTGACATGTGGCACACAAGGTGGAAAAGTATATGAGGTGGGATTTTTTCATTCTATCATTCACACTCCTCTCCTAGCTTGACATTGTTAACTCCCTCCCTCGTAGCCTCTGGTATCCTCAATCGTCCCTCATAAGAGAGGTGTATTGAGGTAATTTTGTAGTATTGAGGTAATTTTGTATAGCACAATCACACCTGTGGACCCTGACTATCCTCTTTCTCCTAAATCTTCAAAGGGCAAAACCAAGCAACAAGTGAAAGCTACAAGTAGTAAGGGCACTATCCAGGCAACTACCAAAAAGCCTTATGCTAGCTCTACAAAGAATGGTAAGGGCACAACCAAGTCAACCACCAAAAATACTTATGTTGCCTCCACAAAGAAGGTATGCCAAAGCTCTCTCCTGAAGTTGATCCATCTCCTCTAAAGCCTCAAGAGAAGAGGGTACCCACAAAAATCAAATTCTTCTAATAACAAAGAAAATAGCTTGCAGTAGGAAACTAGTGATGATGAACAAAAGTGATGAAGATGATCCCATACCAAAAGGGAAAAGTTCAAAGAAAGGAGAAACTAAAGATAAAAAGAGCGACTAGCCTTGTATTGTTGCTTTGTATATTTGCACCACAGATACATTGCCTTTGTACATTTGTACTTCAATCTTATAACTCACACATAATGGATTTTTTGGATCTTTCTCACACGAGTTCTTCACAACGCTTATGAGTATCATTTGAAAAATACATTTGGAAATAATGTTTGTGAGATAAAACAAGTTTCAAACTTTTTTATATATTCATAGTTCAAAATTCAAAATGACAGAAGGAAAACACCTCATACAAAAGAAAGTGCGTTATATAAGGTGTCTCTTGCATCCTTTAGACTCTAGTTAGAAGCTACATTAACCTCCTTTGCTTCTTGTCCAATTACTAGCACCTTCAATTTTATTGGAATACATTCAACATCAGATAGTAAAGGAACCCAAGTACCATATCTAAGTTTGTACCTCCTATAATCAAAACCCATGACAAGATATTTTTGAGAGATACTGTAAGATATAGCCAAATATTCAGGGCATGCATTGCATCGTATAAAATCACCCTTGTGATCACATTCCGAAAATTTCCAAGATAGTCCTAGAACATTGTCCAAATCTGCCTCTGAAATCTTTCTACCTAGCTATGAAACCTTCATCCTTTGTAAATTCACTTATTTAAAACAAACTATAAATATGTGCAAGCGTACAAACCACGACAAGTTTTTGAAGCTCTTTACTATTACTTCATCACAAGAGTCTCCCAAATTCAAGGATGTAAGGTTTGGTAATGGTAAATACTCAATGTGTCCATATACATCTTTGATAGAACCATACATTGTGCACAATATAGAAAAATCCTACCTTCACTAAAAAAACCTGTGGTTTGATCAACATAGATGATGTTTGCAAATTCTTTATGAATTGCATAGAACATGCTACTAAGATTCTCCATAGGCTGCCATTCAAAACTTGTCAATGGAAAGATATCTAACACCAATAATCCATTGTTTACTTAGTGCTTTAACGGAAAAATATATTTGCATACAAGATTCAACTCAAAACCAAACTTACAATGGCTTTGCTGAGGAAAATGTTTATTTGAAGGCAAATACATTTCCTTCACCATGTAAACACATTGCACCCTAGCAAACCACCCATGCGCTGTGATTTTGAAATTAGTGATACATCCCTTCCAATGATACTTGATATCCTCTTATTCCGTTTTCATCACCTTGTGAAAGCCCTTGCAAGATGGCAACCTCGTAACCCAATCATTTATACTAAACATTATTAGCTCCCATTTTTCATCTACACTTTTGTTAAAGATGGCGCAAGAGTTTCTAGAATGAGAAGCATACTTTGTCGAATCCATGGAAAAAAGGAAGCATAGCCAATGTGCAATGAAGGAAACTCAGAGAGAAAAGGTTGATGAACCCAAAACAAATGTCAACAAGGCTAATGAAAATACACTCGCCACCAAGAAGAATATTCAAATGTGACTCGAAAGTTACAAAATCGATAGTATTAGTTGCATATTGTTTTTATATCATCTTTTGTTAGTGTTTACTAGCTTTATGAGCTTTAAAACTACCAAAAGATATCAAATCTCAAAGATTTCGGCCAAAAAAGAGGAGACAACAATACCATATTTTTGCACATATAGCAAACTCTCATTGGTTCTTTTCTTAATCCAATAATTAACAAAAGTGCCATTTTTGACATATTTTGGCCCTAATGCCTCCTTTGAGCTTTGTCAAGAACTTGAAATAGATGGTGAAGATTTGCAATATGTATATAATTGTAGGTCTTAGCTAGCATATTGGGGCTATCATCTTTCTTGCTAGCTTCCTTTGTATGTGACTCTTCACCCCCATTCATGTTGCATCAAAATAATAGGATGTAGATTTAGTATACCCTCTCCCATCTTGGGATTCCCTCTTGCCCCTGAACACTTGTCATCAAACATGAAGCCCTTGTTTGGTTGTTGGTGTTGTCAAATCCACAGAGAGAGAGAGAGAGAGAGAGAGAGAGAGAGAGAGGAGACCAAAATATAGATTTTTACTAATTAAAGAGAAGGAAAGATTTCAAAGATTGATCATTTGAATCTTTGGTGTACACATAGATCATTTTCTTCACCTGGTCTACATGTATCAGGTCCCTTGCACCCTAAACTGCCTGTCTACTACCCTAGGGTGCCCATCCTAATTACCTGTTTGGGCTATTACCTATGAGTAGCCTATTTTTTCATCGCCTACATTGCATCTAAACCAAAGGCCCCCCACCACACACTTGCTAAGGAGGAGGAGGAGGAGGAGGAGGAGAGGAGGAGGAGGAGGAGGAGGAAGAGGAAGAAGAAGAAGAAGAAGAAGAAGAAGAAGAAGAAGAAGAAGAAGAAGAAGAAGAAGAAGAAGAAGAAGAAGAAGAAGAAGAAGAAGAAGAAGAAGGGGGAGAGAGAGAGAGAGAGAGAGAGAGAGAAGGGGACAAAGAAAGTAAGAAGAAGAAGAAGAAGAAGAAGAAGAAGGAGAGAGAGAGAGAGAGAGAGGGAGAAGAGAAGAAGAAGATGATGATGATGATGATGATGATGATGATGATGAAGGGGACAGAGAAGCAAGAGGAGAAAGAGGAGGAGGAGGAGGAGGAAGAAGAATAAGAAGAAGCAAGAAGAAGAGAAGAAGGGTCTAATGAGGCTTGGTCCGAGTGGGGAGGAAGAAGAAGAAGAGAAAAAGGGGTCTGATAAATCATGTTCCAAGTGGAGAGGAAGGAGATGAAGATGAGGTAGTTTTAAAGAAAAATGAAAGCATTTATTTTATTTTTTATTTGATAAAATTCTCTCTTTATTAATTTTGAAATATTTATTTTGCACATAAATAGAAAAATTGTGAGCCTCTCTTCATAGTCAAAATGAAAAATGGAGCTTTGGTGGGTAAAGGTCTTTGGTTCGAAATCACCAAGCCAAACCTTTAAATAATATATAGAAAAGATTGATACTAGTGACGTTATCACACAGTTGATACAAGTTAGTTCAAGGATGCAAAGGATCAACCCACATTTCATTTTTTATCTCTTGTAGTTTGGGGCTTGTGCCCCTATGTTCAAACCACCTCCTTGATCAAACTCTTGCTTGGACTACAACACCTTTCTTAGATTAATAATTATGCCAAAGATCTGATCTAATAACCCACATTTCATATTCTATCTCTTGTAGTTTGGGGCTTGTGCCCCTATGTTCAAACCACCTCCTTGATCAAACTCTTGCTTGGACTACAACACCTTTCTTAGATTAATAATTATGCCAAAGATCTGATCTAATAACCATACTTTTGGGACTAAGGTTATATTGGTGGCATGATAGTGGATCCTATTGCTATTAGCTAACATATAATGTTCTAAAGTAACATTCTTCACGTTTGTTGGTGTATCATGGTTGTATCATATTCTTTGGGAAGGCTTAAATTTAACATGGCTATTCTAAATTTTTTGTGGTATCGTGGCATCAACACCATCCAAATGGGTAATTATGCTTCTTGTTTGATTTTTTAATTCATCTAGGCAATCCTTACAAGCATGGTGGATTAAAGTGAAGTGCAAGTTGTAGAACAATAGTCAATGTTCATCCCGTTCTTTCTAAATTCGAGCAATCATATTTGGTTATTCTTGGATGAAAACTTCTCGTACTTTTTATATATTTGTAGGAATGTGACTTGTTTTATGCAAAATTTATGGTCAAAAGAAGGCAAAAAGTATGAAAAGAAATAGTGAAAAGTAGGCATAAACTGCTATAAATGTTATGAATAGAGTTCTAAGCCATTATAATAGGTCTAGGAAAATAAACAAGTGATTTACTATTGTGATTAACGGGGCTAAAGTAAAACATAAGTGATTCTATCTCTTGACAAGTACATTTAGCCTAGAAAGGCATGCTTGTAAGAGGTTATTTCTTGGACAGATCTAAAGATATCTTTATCTACTACTATAGGTGAGAATTGAAAGTGTTTGTGTGGCTATAATAGAAGTGACCTCATGGGGTTTTACCAAAGAAAGAGGGTTGTGAATCCTGGGGAGGTCAATCATAAATATATAGATATCTATCATGTGGGTAAAACATAAGGAATTTTTAAGATTCAATTTTTACACATTTTTTATATATAGAAGGGTCCCATATAAAGGGGTTACTTATAAATTGAATAGAAAAGGGTTATGTTTTATTAAGGAAAAATTCATAGATATAAGGATATTTATAAATAGGCCTTGAACACACGTGATATAGAGGGTATACATATAATGAATTACCCAGTGAGGTTGAAGTAGCTTAGGGTTGTGTTATGCATATCTAGGCTATTTTGATAAGGTATGCTACAATATTTCACAGTGTGTCCTCTGTATTTATTATTATAATTTCTTTTGGGTTAAAAGAGTAGTGTTGAGATATCGTCTCAAACAGAGTTTTCTTAAGTTATCATCTTAGACATAGTGTATTTAGCTTAAAGGGATTTATTGCAGTAGTACATAGTTTCTAAACGTTCTTTGTTTCTGTGTTCTACATTATATTCATGAGTTTGTATTCCAATATCTCTTTCTTCCATCTTTCTTCTTTTTCCCTTGATCCCTAGTAGATTTAGGCCTAGACCTTTCAAACCCCCAACATTTGGTGAACGTAACGTAAAAGGCCTACCTTAAGTCTATAACATCGAAGAACCAGGTGAAATTGTTGTCAAAACAATAGCTATTAGAGATTTCATGGTGACTTATGAATTCATTAAATATAAGGATGTGGTTTGAAGGCTTTGTAATAAGAAGTGATTACAAAGATGAAGAAGTATGAAAACAAAAATATTTCCATGTTTCTTCGCTTCTATACAGAGAAACCAAAGCCAGCCATGTACATAGATGATATGTCAAGATAATTTACGAAGGTTGTTTCTTATCAAATCGAGAGCCAAATAGCATCCATCTACATATATTATGGAAATACATGGATTAGTTTTAAGAGAGTCCTAAAAGAGGAGTATTTCATAGAGAATGTAAACAGGGTAACCAAACAATTTTCTTGATTGGATTCATAAACTTACAAAGGGTCCTTTCACTCAAGAACTACAAAGAGAGTTTGAGATGAAGTTTGATCTATTGGATAGTGTAGAGCAACTATCTTTGCTTATAGAGAAAGTTATTTTGTTCTTACAAGTAGCAAACCCTCCATTGCAACTAACGCTAGAGAAACTGTTACAGGATGATACTACAGAGAGTAGGATATAAAGACTAAATGGAAAGACTTGTTGGATGTTGTATCTAAACTAGTAAGGAGACATAGAAGAAGAAAGTTATTGGCCATGCTTAGGCCTATGCCCAGTTAGTCACGGGTGTTAGAGCTAGTGATGATGTAATTGCCTCACATGCCTTTTGTAGATTCTTCAAAAGATAGTGCCATGGATGAAATTATAAAAAATGTATGGGATTTGCAAATAATAGAATCATGATATTCAAGAGAAGAGAATCAAAGGAATATGAAGAGCTAGAGCTTGAAGATGAAGAGAGAAAGCAAGATATTGAAGAAGAAGAAGAAGATTCATAGCTTATGGAAGATGATGAAGATCTATAGAAGAGTAAGTGGCACATGCTAGAGGATGTGCGGCTTTAGAGTGGGTGGATGTCGAGACATTATGTCTAAAGTATGAAAACAAATAGGTTCTTCAATGTTACACAATTGCATTGTGTGTCTATGGGCTGTGTTATTCAATGATTTATGTGACTTATCAAGATTAAGTTAGTGAATCAGTGTGCAATACCACTTCTTATGACATATAAATTATCAAAATTAAGTGTCAAAGACCATTATCAATATGCTAGGGCTTATTTTGAGTGGTATATCTTCCAAGCTGAAAAATATTTAAAAATGATGTGTTTACAACAAAGTTGCATTTTTAGCTATCTTGAGAGGATTTTTGCACTACACAAAATTACATACATACACTTGTCTACCCTTACACAACCTCCATTCCTTCTCATTATATCTAGGCACACCTAGACGTCTTGTTTTGTCTACCTTTTCACAATAGCCTCTAGAAATCTTGTATTTGCGTCTTGCATTAGGTTGGTCTTGATATTTTTCCTTATTTGTCATGAAAGTGTGGCTTTGTGGAATTGCTTGCACAAGTGCACTTTGAATTTTCAAGGGAAGAAAGCCTAATTTTGCATACCTCACTCTTGTGAGTTTTTGAATCAAAGTGTTGCAAAGTGCCTTGATAACTTGTAGGTTTTGAAGTTAAGCACTTGAAGTAAATATCTTAATGACTTAAAAACTCAACAAGGAGCTTGTTAAACTAAGTAACCACCTCATCATATTGCAAGGACCTATCACACATTACACTTAGCACCTAGAGAACCTTGGCAACACACATTGGGCTAAGTACTTGATGACCCTATTCTGAGTTCATAAGTGAAAGTTATAGTCAAAACAAGTTTTAGCCAAGTACAAAAGAAAATGAATTCAAGAAAAGCACTAAAGAAAATAACAAGAGTTTGGAAGGTTAAAAGCATAAAAAGAAACTGTGAAATGTAGGCTTGAACTATTGCAAACATTTATAAATAGAGATCTGAGCCATTGTAATAGGTCTAGGCAAATAAACAAGTGGTGTACTATTGTGATTAATAAGGCTGAAGTAAATGACAAGTGATTATACCTCTCTATGGGGGTGCCTTTAATCCAAAAAGGCTTGCCTATAAGAGATTAATTTTTAGAACAAATATAAGGATATCATTATCTACTACTATAGGTGAGAACTGAGAGTGTTTGTGTGGTTGCAATTGAAGAGATCTCATAGGGTTTTGCAAAAGAAAGAGGGACGAAGTAGTTTCAAGTTGTGTTTTGCACATCTGGGCTCTTTGGCAAGGTATTCTACAATATTTCAAATATTTCTAAGTGTTTCCTTTGTATTTTCTATTACAATTACTTTTAGACTTAAAGAGTGATGTTGAGCTATCATCTCAAATAGAGTTTGTCTAAGCTACCATCTTAAGCACTGTGTATTCAATTTGAAGAGATTTATTGCAGTAGTCTAAGAGTAATATAGTTTCTTGTTGTGTTTTCTCTATTTCTTGTGATCTATAGTATATTTAAGAGTTCTTGTTCCAGTATCTCTTTCTTCCATCTGTCTTCTCTTTCCCTTGATCTTAAAGTCTAGACCTTTCCAACACTCGATAATGGCAAAATATATAAATTTTGTAATAAATAAAATAAAATCAACTTATTTTCATATTGAGTTTTAGTAAAATGCCATGATTAATATAATTTCATAACATTTTCTAGGGTCTAAAATGCAAGTGTTCCTAGTTGATAAAACAAAGAAAACTGTAATGGTGGCTAACCTTATGCTAATTCCACCTCATGTGATGAATGCAAACCTTCCTATGGAATAACATTCCATGGATTTTACATAAAATGCTATCCCATATGGAAAATCTATGCCCATGGGATACCTAACGTGCATATGAGTAGTAGGCATTCGTTAGATTGTCATAAGTAGAGCTAGCCCTGATTTTTGAATCTACCGAGATTCTTCCATAGAATGATTTCTATACTTTACTAGATGCTTATAATACTAATTTTTTATTCTACTTATGTTTTGGTCATGGTCAAGGATTATTTCATGAGTTAAAATTTATGTATCTAACAAAGGAGGGTCATCTACAACATGTGTAATTGAAGGAGTTCCCTTAAAAGGTTTCAAAAAACTAATATGAAAAGAATTATGAATTTGCAAATGAGGAGGAATGCCCAATCTAAATTTATTCTAATCAATATTGTGGAAAATATGGAATATGCCATAATATCTTGATGCTAATTTAAGTTTTGGATGCCTTTCAATGGATTTTAACCTCCTCTTTTCAATGTAAAATTCTAGTGAATCGTCTAAAACTTGTGGACCATTACTCGATTTTAATAACGATATTCTAGACATGGGCTAAAAGACAAAAATAGTATTTGTTCAATAAGGTTGTCTAGATTAATAAGTTTCACGAAACGATTGGCTAATCAAGTAGGAAACCCTAGAATAATAATGATTGGGCAACAATAGTAAGCTTTGGAATAGGGAAGTTTTTACCATGTCTTTTATAAAATGTGCTTTGCTTAGTATCTAAATAGACACATAATTACAACTAGATGCCTAGTTACTTAGACATCTATACACTTAAATATGAAGACACCTTAACTAAACCAAGGACTATTCTCTTTATTTTTTTAAAAAGTCAAAACTTAGAACACGATTCCTCGATCAAAGATAATTGATCTACTCTTCTAACAAGGTTTTAGTGGAAGATCATAGTAGTAATTAACTAGCAAACACAACAAGAATGCATACTTTAAGTAGCACAAACATGGAGAATGACATTTGATGCAACAATAAACTACATAAGGGAACTTGTTTTTCACAAAATGTAATATGAAGACAAAATAAAAAATATGTGCTAGAGAATAAAAAGAATCACTAAGAGCCAATCTCACAATGCTTTTTTTAAATAATAAGATTTGTCAACTAAAGAAAAGAGAGAGAAAACCAAAATCATGAACCAATGTGTAAAACTTGTCCACTAGACCATAGGATGCTCCTTGTTGGGGATAATGAAGATTACATTAAAGCCTTCAAGATGGATGTATGCATTCCTCCTTGTTGTGGACAAGTTGATCAATCCTGCACTCTGATATCAATGTTGATAACCTTCATCATAGAATAGACAAAAATTGAAAGAAAATAGAACATGAACACATTGTAAGAGAAAAGAGAAATCCTATAAGCTTTCATGACACAATATGGGATACAATCTCACCCCATGCATGCATGAACATCTCCCCCATGAATGTATTTATTGATTGTAACAAGATTTTGTGCTCAAAATATATTAAAGGCATATTTATGTCTTCTTGCTTAAATTATTTTTCTTGCACGAATTGATTTTGGTAGAGTAAATCCAACACAACCTATTCTAAATAGCTTTACATTCAAAAATAATATTGTAGCATTTCTAGATTTTTATAATAAATACATCCAAAACAAATGAATTACACATATGCGCATGCAAAGTCCTTAGAATTATGAGCACCTACAAAAATAAAATATTTTCACACTATGCAGTGCACAATTTCCAATAATATTTTCACACTATAAAGTGTATAATTTTCATGCATTAAAATGCATATCCCAAAATCTTAATTTTGCTTCACTCTATCAAATAATATACTCACACAACACAACGCATATAAGTATCCTTCTATTTATAATTTGATCAATATCACACATGCACACTTGTGCAATAAGTCATGAACCATGTGGCAAATATATAAAATCCACAATAAATAAAATAAATTCAACTTATTTTCATAGTGAGTTTTGATAAAATATTGTGATCAATATAATTCCATAACAGTTGTCTTGGATAGAGTCATAGAGGTGCAAATTTCACCACCCATAGTCATCAATCCATGTTTGAGGTGACATCAAAGGATATAGATATGTCAACATGCCAGCGAGTAACTAATCTTAGCTTTAGCATGCCTATGTTGGATGTGTGTTGGATAGATCCATAAGAGACATCATTCAATGATGTTAGCCCTTTTCTAACTTTATAGCTTGTTGATTTGGCCATCCATAATCCATTCTTATTTAGTGTTGTCATGTTTGTAGATGTATCAAATTTTGAGTTTTTGTTTATCCTAGCTATTTGCTATTTCCTAGTTAGATGTTTTTTTTCGATTATACTTTATTTACTCTACTCAATAAACATGATAGTTTTGAGTTTCAAATATATCTAGTTTTTTTCCATAGGACAATTTGACATCTTATAGACATCATCTCTCTCTTTCTTCCTTTTGTGCAAATCAACATGAATGATGAAAAAAACCATACATCTCTATTTCCAATCCATGTAAATAAAAAAAACCTAAAGAATTGTTTGCTTTATAACAAAAAAAAGCATACTTTTGGTAAATGAAGCCTGCTCAATGGTATAGAAATATATACCTTACAAATACTCCCTTCTTCTCTAAAGCAAGGGCTACTCTTATTATGATAAGATGATGAACTATGAATCATTGACAATTTGACCTTATAAAATCTCCCTTTGTTCCCAAAAACAAGGTCTACTTCTTATATCTTGAAATGATGAAACTTATTTCTTGCTTTCCCAAAAGTAAGGGTTGCCTTCCTCTCCCACACAAAATTTGCAAAACAACGAAAAAACCAACTTTTCTCAAACGCTCACATATGGCCTCTTAACTTAAGTAAACCAAAGGATTCAATAGGTATATCAAGAAGGATTTTTCATTAAGGATGTGAGAAGTCCAATATAAAAGCATATGACATTATGGGCAATGGTAATAGACATGTGCTGAAGCATTCTATTTTCATTCATTCCATCTCTTTGTTTAAGTTTCAAAAAGAAAAATGCAAAAGCACATGGGAGCATTGCCCTTTCTTTCTTTCTTTCTTGGATAGCTTAGTTTTTCTTGATTTTGCAATGACCATTTTGTGTAATCATTTACATACAAATAGTAAACCTTAATGAAAAAAAAAATTGTTATTACAATTTTACTCCAAAGTCTTAATAATCTAGCAATGTATATGGTATTCATGGTCTTGATATATGGTTTATTTGTTCTCAACAAAGAAAATCGGGTGGCATTCTCTACACAAGCACAAGGAAATCCACCTTTTTCTTCAGGTACCAACAACTCTAGGAAGTGTGCTAAGATGTAGGTGACAATTGCAATCATTCACATAGGGTACTTCATAATCCTAGATGATCTAGTATACCGCTATAAGAATAACAATAATAATTTGCCTATAACGATTTGTACATATGCCTTTGTAACATGGATTGAAGGAAACATGTAGATCTATTTTTATAGTTATAGTTCAATATTACAAAGGGAATTTATATTGGCCAAGCAAAGATGTGTCTCCTTATGATAGTAGGCATCCCTAGGCATGTAAAAGCTTAGCTATAAATAAAATAGTACTTGAGTAGTTTAACAATATTGATTGGATACAAATAGTAACCCTAGTCGTTCTGGCATTTAGAGTGATGCATGGAGGATTCATGATGCAGTAAATAATGTAAGCATTTGCTTTACCTTTAATGATGCAATTTGAGAGTTTCATTGATGATATCTATGAATTTTACTATCCTATTGTGATTTCCATGAAAATTTTACTCACATGTTGAGCATTTATTGAAAATAATAGATAGATGCACAATGGTTGGAATATATTAATCGAAATGGATACTTTGAACTATGCTTGATTTAGAAGTTGATACGGTGCCCAAATAGGCTATAGAACCAATGTTGTTACACCCATCTCTAATTTCACACTTGCCACCATTTCTTTAAAATAGTGTATCTAAACCATTTCTGCTGCTCCTCCAATAATAGTAAGAACTTGACCCTAGCCTACATCCCATCGTAATAGCAAGAAACCCTCTCTACACCTTGGTAGAAATTTTTTGCCATAAAATATGAGGAGTTTTTAATGTGATCCACAAGATAAAAGAAGAGTTTGAGTTCTGGGAAATAATGTTTGGGAGGATTAAGAATTTTTTCTCCAAGAAAATCAAGAAAGTAAGGTCTTTGTCTTGTGCCACACAACTATCCATTTGGGTGGCAAGCTTAGCCATGTGGCGCAAGAATGTTGTTTCACCAAGTGGCCATTTACCATGCACTCTCCTCCCCTAGCTGAGCCTCTTCCTCAAGACCCCCCCCCCCCCTTCAAAGTGACCAATCCTTGTATGCAACTATGTTCACTAATGTGAGTCTCGGTCTATATGTAAGAAAATCTCTTCTCATCGCTCCCTCATCTTTTTACCATTGTGATGTAGCTCTATCTGCACTAGTGACTTTTTGGGTCAACCCCCATTAGACTTGTGCCCCCCTCCCCCAAAAAAATAGTCCCCCCATCTCTCCATGATGGCCAAGGAATCTATTATTCTATGCCTAGACTCCCTGCTAAGTCTCATGATGCCCTTCATGTTATGCAAAGTGATTGTTCTCTCCCCTCCCTCAAGTTTCTACAAACGAACTTGCTTTACCCTCAATCCCCTGTTTTTCCCAATGCAAGCCCCTAATGGCTTCATCTTCAGCTCCCACTATGCACCCCTCCCCCTTCAAGTCTAGCAATCATTTCTACCCCTACAGATTCTCTTGCAACACCTATTGTTGGCATGCATGGACAATATTTTGGATTGGTGTCAAAAAGTATTCCAATAGGAGGAAAAGTGCAAGAAATCCAAAGGCAAGTGAGGATGAGCGAGGCCCTATTGGAGAAACTTCAAGTGGCAATGTTGCAAGGACTGGAGGGGGAATTTCCAAAAAGGCTTCTGCATCCAAAAGAAACTACTAACCAAGATGAAGCCAAGGTAATTGTACCCATTTTTTATGAATATCAATCTAGGGCTTTAGTTGGTCTATGCCAAGGTTCATGTCCTCGCACACGAGTCCTTCGACCCTACATTAGGGACAACTTGAATCCATTAGGTATCAAGGTTCAGTCAGGTAGTACCTCCCTAACAATGACTTTGTCTTTCTATTTGAGAA
This sequence comes from Lygodium microphyllum, assembly GCF_053477565.2. Lineage (NCBI taxonomy): Eukaryota > Viridiplantae > Streptophyta > Polypodiopsida > Schizaeales > Lygodiaceae > Lygodium > Lygodium microphyllum. The sequence continues at coordinate 107,256,712 of NC_141149.1, read as the reverse complement.
TAAATACATGGCCATCAATATGATGTCCTATAGTAAGTGTGGATGCTCAAAAATTCTCCAGTACTGTTATTCAAGTTGTGCTTTGACTTTTCCCTCTATGGCCCCAAGCCAATTGAGATCGTTGTCTGGGTTGAGTTTCTTGACCTTCTAGACCCCTATCATCACTATCTAGGCTTTATTGCTTTTTCTTTAGGGAAAGTGCTCAGATAACATCTGCAAACAGACATAAACCTTGGGTGGCATCCAGAATTACTCATAGAGCTCGATGTCACTAGGAAATTGAAAGAAAGAGTCGTAATCTGGAATTTTGGAGGTGAAATCCTTATCAATTAGCCAATGTCTACAAGAACCTTCCCAACAACTATTTTAAATGTCTCGTGCAAGGCCACTTCATCACAGATTGTCCTACGTGGGGACTATTAAATAAGAAACAAGAAACTAAAAATGAATCTCCCTCAACTCAAACAATAGTGGATGATCAAGGCTTCCAAAAAGTTCAATTAGGCCTCCAACAAAAAATTAAATGCCTCAAAGATCAAGAATGGGAATCGATATGTAGCCCTCTTGATCAATATTGAGGACACCCCAACTAGTTCTAGGAAGGAATGCAAACTACCCACCTCAATAGTGAATGAGAAGAGGCCGAGGAAGAGGAATTTGTAAGTGGTATGCAACTTTTTTAGGACCTGAATGGATGAAGTTGGCTATGAAAAGGATATTAATGATTACGATCTCAATAAGCCACTTGACAAGGATGTAGAGTACTTAGAAGCCATGGATGTGGGCTAGATGCAAAAACTACTCCCCAATATCATTTAGAGGGAAAGAAAAATATTGATCTTTGGGTGTACAATTCCTTTTATCCCAATGATCCTAGCACTGGGCTAAATCCACCTTTCAATTCCACTTCTTCATTGCTTACATTTGTTGAGGATGGTGAAAAATGTCTACTAGGTTATTACAAACAATTAGATGGAAATATTCATATGCATCAATATCATTAATCAATGTTATATAGCACTCATCAATCTTTGTTACAATCCCAAGGTTCTTTAAAAGTATTGCAAAAATCCCTACAAGATCAACAAATCAAAGTGTAAAGATAAGGGACAAGACATGGCAATGGGCACGCAAAGAAATTCAACATTGGAGGAGAAGAATGCTTCATTAAAATTGCTTTTGAAGAAAATGGAGAAGGATAAGAACATTTCATAAGCAAATTTGCAAAGGTGCAAGCAAACTCCAATGGGTTATAAGGAAAGAAAACATCGATTACTTCTAATGCTATCACTATCCTTGAATGGTGGAGCACGAAAAAGACATGTGCAAGCATTAAGGTTCATCATTTTTTATCCAAGGACAATCTGAATCTACTTTATTCCCTAAAAATATCTATTTTTTGTTAGGAGCTTTTTCGATGATAGTGGAGGCCAAGGTGAGAGCTTGCAAATGGAGCTTCTAAAGGCATTCTTAAAACGCAAGCATTTGATTGCAATTTTGAGAGACCCTTGATATTGAGCCTTCTAGCTTGCTTCTTGAATGAGGTTCTTATAGATGTTCCTAATATTTTATCTGTAGAAGAAGTTCAAATAGCATGTGACAAAGCCGGGATTAGTCAATAAGGCTATGAGGCCATATACGGTATGATAGCAACGACTGCATTGGCTTATAGCAAAATAAAGTACATGATTTTGCCGTCCATTTCGATCGAGAGCTATAAGACGAGCATGAAATATATCCATTATTGATTTAATATGATTTTTTTTAATCACATGAAAAATGGAAGTGGAGGGAGCTAAAGCTCGAAAGATTTCTTATGACTATGATAACTTCAATAATATTTTTGTTGACCTAGTTAAGTTGCAATGTGCCACGGCTCATTTCTACAAGGTGCAATGCTCGAAAGGTATTGACTTATCCTAATCCAACATTATGGATTCAATATAATATACTTATTTCTCCTAAGTTTGTACCAACTATGATTGCTAGGTTTTGTTTCAACCTTGAATTTTGTTATCAAGCTTGACAAATGCCAATCGTAAAGGGACACAAGCTAGAGAGGGTGGGCCTTACATTGATGAATTGCACCGTGGCCTATGCAAAAAATAGCATGCTTGTCCACCATTTAGTGTGTGCAATCAAACAAGGAAATTTGGTGTCTACCAACAACAGTAGCAAAAATGCCCAAGGAGACCCATAAATTCTTTCTTGGATCTTTCAACACACTCCATATCTGAATATAATTTCCAAGAAAATAAGTGGGGAGAAGCTCTACATGGAAGGAGTCAGAGAACTCAAGCTGAAGTGTATATTCAATTGTGACACAAGCATCATCATCGTTGCCTTGTCCATTTTGCATGAAAACAAATAATTTTCTTGAGGCCATAAATAACGTTGTGTGGAAGGGAGGATCATAGGCTTGCAATAGAAAGGCACCAGCAAAAGGTCACATCTTGATGAGAATTGGAAAGCCTTATTTTCAATTAACATTGAGAATGCCCATTTTTGCACTTAGGATTTCCTCATGCATATATTTGACAAGTTATTGAAGTTTCATATCAATTATGTATACACAATGAAGCCTCCCTCCAGACATGAAGCAACTATTGAGAAAGTTGAGGATTTATTAAATTCATTAGGTGTACATGAAGGCAAGGTAAAGATTAAAAAGGACCAGAAAACATCAAGCCTAACTCATGATGTAGCACAGAAAATATCAATGAGTGGAATGAAGGCAAAAATATTTCTAAGCAACATGACTAACAAGTCATCAAAGTTAAAGTGGGAGCTATGGAAAGATTTATGCAAATACAATGCAGATTTGGAAAGATACCCTAGTCTAAAGAATGCCCTGGCATTCTTTTGATAAGCTAGTGTGTGTAATGCTAAAACCATCAACAGAATGTTCTACTTAAGTTGACTTTCATACAATGGTCAATGATTTTACAAAGCTGGTTGTCAATGCATGGGGAGAACCCACTACATGGTACACCTTCAACTCTACTACTTGCATGTTCTTTAATATTTGGATACATTGATGCTCCATGCTTTTGTAGCACATATCATATGCTCATGGATCATGTTTTTTGGATAAATATGGGTCTTTGGAAATGTGGAACACCCGAGGTATGAAAAAGTCTCATTACTTGGCTCATGATGCATATTTCAACGCCACTTATCATGGAGGTGGTCATGTCAAGGAAAGCTATCTTGTAGAAATACTCGATTGATTCTATAGATACACCTTTGATCGCTCCATCACATTGAAGAATGTTCAGGCATGTAGCATATGGCGCATCGCAAGATGAAGGGAAGGGTCAAAATGGGTACATATATAAAACCACGTGTAAACTCCCTTTAAACCCTAATACTTAGTTTCATATAAATAGAGCTCTTTTAGTTCATTTCCTACTTCATACTTCTATTATTGTCTTCTCTTTTTCTCTTCTACTCCACCTCATGGCCTACACCAAGAAAATTGTGTAACAACATCCACTACCAAGCCAAGGCCAAGGACAAGTTTTCAATTCTCCACCATGGCAAGGCAAAGAGATCCCCAATTTCACCTAACGGGATGACTCTAATACTTGTCATCTTTGTGTCCTTCCCCCTCTTTCCCCCCCCCCCCCCCCCTCACCCATCCATCTAAAGGCTTGAAGACTTGCCTCAATCGGCCTTAGAGTCTTTGAAAAGAGCTCATGAGCAAGAAGATTATTCCAAAGAGGAAGAAGCGAGGATGTGGAAGCTCACGACAATGAGACAGAGAACAATGAGGGTGACTCCTCTATATATGAGGAAGGTGGAAATAATGATGATGAGGGTAACATTGATTACAACATCAAGAATCCCCAGGACAAGATAGATGGCCAGAGGCTACCGGAGATGCAACCAAGGAATGCTCAACAGGATGCACGCCCCAAGCTAAAAACAAAGTGAGCCAAACAACTTCCTCCTTCTCCTTTGTACCCTTTCTCCCCGCTTTAGAACCAAGCCCTACCGAACAACCCCCACCGGAGCCCAAACCCCTACCCAACAAGCACAAGGATAGAAACCATGGTGAGGCCCAACAAGACGAGTCCTAGGGCAAAGGCTAAAACTGAGAAAAGAACTATCACCTAGCAACTCTTAGGGAGATCCACAAGTACCAGAAGAGCACGAATCTACTAATCAGAAAAGTTTCCTTCACACACTTAGTGGAGAACATCCTTCACTCTTATTGCAGTGGAGGCTATCTACAAAACTATAAAAGTGTACCTTGTTGCCCTTTTTGAGGACGTATATCTTTGTGCAATTCATGTCAAGCAGATGACCACCATGCAGAGAGACACAGTTAGCTCGACAGATAAGAGGGAAGAGAGATTAGAGATGCGAAGGGTCTACACTTTTTGTAACACACTGCAATGCAATGTACTTTGTGAACTTCGACATGTAATGAAAAACCTTTGCTTTTTTTGGTGTCTCGAATGTCTCATATTGTATTTATGCATGATAGTGTAATGATTAAATTTGCAACGCCAATTGAGAACTCAACAATTAAGTAGAATGAAAAATCGATTATCAAGCCAACAATCTTGTTAACCTTTTTACTTTGTTGAATGATAAGTTAGCATGCATCATACAAGCGACGAAGTACAAGAAAATTTTTAAAAATTTATCCGTTAAAAATTTGTGGTTCGATAGGCCAATCAACTTAGTTTTGGTCCAAAATGATTAAAAAATGCCATCAAAAATTTGATTTGAGCTGTCCAAAAAGCCCTAAATGCTATGGCGTGTGAATGGACAAGACGGTAGTCAAAAATTGATGTAAGGTGTTCAAAAAGCCCTGGACACTATGGCACCATGAGCAGGATGGCAATTATTTTGGATCAAAACTAAGCCAATTGGCTTGTCAAACGATAAATTTTTTATCGATAAAATTTTAATTGTATTTTTATGCATTTGTGGTACTCTGAAAATATGCACACTGATATCACATAACGTTGGTTCGTAAAATCCTTCAATACTATTTACAGTTGAACCCTAAAAAAAGAAAATATGATTGAGAGATAGATTGCAATATAAAAATATATTTGTATTATACTACAAAGTACAAAGGGCTTTTCCTTAACATGACTATGCTTAATCCTAGAGCTCAATACAAGTTTCAAGCCATCTTTAGGTGCTTGACTTTCTAATGGACCTACTTCTGTCTCTTCTTGGCCTATGGCATAACAACCCTACCTTGATGCTCTCTTGCATGGCGGTCTGGCTAGCTCCTATGGCTTTGCCAATCTCCATGGCAACCAACTCCTTCTTAACAAGAATGATCTTGTGCACATTTGAGGTAATGGTGGTTGCACATAGCACTTTTGATAGGGCCTTCATGATGATAGAGAGTTGAGCCCATCCATCTAGGGTGAAGGTGGCATGGACAATGGTTATGTCACCAATGGGGATCTTGCCAATGTAGTGCCATATGGAGGTATCCTTCCTGAATACTCCCTAATCCTTCTCACGACTTACAAAATCATCGATGTTGAGCACAACCTACATTGACATGAAATTAGCTCAAAATACTATACATAGTAAAATAAAGTATCTAGATAGATTATTGATGCACTTACTTTTTGCTTAGAATTAGCAGCAATCTCCGAGGTTTTAATCAAGTCCACACTTGACTTGGACTCGTCGATTGAGGGGGCTTGCTATGGCACCTATCCTACCACCAAGCTAGCATGCACTACCTCAAACACTTGGGTGCCAACTATGCCATGCTCCGCTATGAGTGTGGCATCTATGTCTTCTAGCTTCGGGTTGTTGTACTCCATAAGCAGATCATCAGACACGAGGGGCAAGTCATTAGGAATTGCCAACATCGGCAATGCCTCATCCTCCCTCACTCCAAAAAATTTCTCCACATCATGGAAAAACACAATTTCTTTGTCATCGATGAAGACTTCGCTCATGTTATCCATGCAATAGTTTGCATCAATGGTAGAGATGACAGCTTCCTACTCACTTGAGCCACCTCCCAAGGTGTTATCCACAACAATTATAGCTCTATCAACCATAAGGTCTAGAGCTTTTTCCTCTTCTACAACCTTTGCTTCCTCTCTAGCATTGTCTATTGGTGAAGGCTTTGAATCAGGGACATCCTTCAGTAAGCCTCCCACATGCTCTCCAGTATCCACTATGACTGCAAGTAGATCCCCACCTTCATTGAGTAACAAAATGAAAGTACCATTCCATGAGAGGTAGTCATTCAATGCCATGCTGATCAAAGTTGTATTCCCTAGCTTGTCGAGGAGTGAGGTGCTTGAAGTAGGCGGGGGTGAGATTTGCACAAAAATGACCTAGTCATTTTCGAAATGCCTCCCTGCCTTTGATATACTTCAAGGGATTGCATGGCACCCATTTCTCATCAGAATCCTGGAACCCGATGGTAGATTCTCGTAAGTATGTATTCATGTACTTGATAGGGCATTGTAGGCTTCGACCATGCCACAATACCATATCATAGTACTTGATATCGGGACAAAAGATCTTGTAAAGATGTGATCCCCAACGAATTTCGTGCCGTCCTGAAGGAATTGTATGAAGCTATTAAGAGTGTGATCCATCGTGAAAGAAGGGGTGAAGGAGGCAAGTCCAAGGGTGCTTGGGAGAGAAGAAGTGGTTAGAGAGTTGGAAAATGAAAATGAGACCAAGTGACTTGTTTTTATACGCCATAGACTTAGAGTTTTAGTTTTTTAAACCACCATTAAATTCTATTAATACAATTTTGAAAAGTTTAAAGTTTAAAAAAATAAAATCACCATTAAATTCTATTAATACAATTTTGAAAAGTTTAAAAAAATAAAATCACCAAACAATCTAAAATATGGAATGTTAGAGAATCTAAAATATGTATAAAGCATTAAAAAATAAAATCCCATTGTGTATTCATCACTAATTTTTTATACATCATTTTATACATAGATTTTGACATGTTATAAGGCACTCGGTAGCATATAATTCTTCTCCATTATTTTGCCCATCTAAAAGAAAAAAATCAATTAAGATTCAAACTATTATGTCCCAACCAAAACAAAAAATTTCCTATATTAAATAATCTCACATTTCTTCCAACACCTTTCTACCACCAACACAGAAGATGAAGCTCTTCGTATATGAACACTTCCCATTGAGACTAGATGCTCCTGCAAATTTAGGAAACTCCAACAATCACTCATTGTGATTGACAGGATCATTCCACCATGCATATGAATTCGAATATCAAATGCTTGTCCCATGTCTTCAATGGACTCCAAGGGAATCCATTAGCTTACTTTCTTCATCCAACTTCGGTAATAGAAGCGCATGTACAATGATGAACATGTAATCAAGTAATGAAATGTAACACTAGAAACCATCACTCTACATGAAAAGATGTCACCTTTGTGCACCCCATCCACCTCATTTTATCCTACTTCAAAATTGAAATTTAAAAATTCCCTTGTTATATTCTTACAAATGAACATGAAGGAACGTTGATGTGCATTAGTACTTTTCAATATATATGTAAAAATATGAATCGGTACAAACCATGAAAGGAATACTGATCTTGAAGCTCCCTCGAGTCTCAACGAGCTATGAATGTCATGTACGATCTTCATTTTTAATGTCTAAAGCATCCACTCATCCGAAATAGGCCATTCCAAAGAATTGAGAGATAGATAATGAAGTAATTAAAGAGAACCGTATGAATCAATTGATATAGGCACTCTGCCCTTTCATTGACTTTGTAGTACACCGCAACGACGAGCTCGATGAGGCCCTATTGCTAAAGGTTGCATGTAGACCCATGAATCCTTCTTGAACAATGTTCCTTCCTATTTGCCATGTTCATCCTTTGTATTGTGTACATAGATAGTAAATATGAAATCATGGGATCACATTTGCTAACATATAGATGACATTGGAATGGTAATGAAAGTAACGAGGGATGTGTGGCTATGGTTGTATGAGCACAGAAAGATGAGAAATTTTGTGGAATTGAAGAAATAATATTACCATGGAAGAAAGAGAAGAAGTTGGGTGCTAGGTGGCTATGGCTAGGAGAATATAGGGGCTTTGTGGCTATGGCTATGCTTAGAAGAAAGAGAGAGGTTGGGTGCTATGTGGCTATGGTGGCTAGGAGAAGCTGGGGGTTGTGAGGCTATGGCTATGTTAGGATAGAAAGATAAGAAGATTTGTGGAATGGGGGTAAGAGAATGACCATGGAAGAAGGAGAGAAGCTAGGTGTTGCGTGGCTATGGCTAAGAGAAGCTGGGAGTAAAGAAAGCTAAGAAGATTTGTGGAATGGAGGTAAGAGAATGACCAAACAGAAAGCATGTCTTATAGAAAGACACCAAAAAATTCATTTTTTAACTATACATGTCATAAGAAAGGTTTGGTGGGAGAAAAAACCATTTTAGGAGGGGGTGGGGAGGAGGATTTTCAAATTTTGGGTCACCTTTTTGGGTGCCCAATGGGACCCACCTGACATGGGGTGGTATAAGTGTGTGTGTGTGTGTGTGTGTGTGTGTGTGGGTGGGGGGGGGGGGGGGGGGGGGGGGGCGAGGAGGGGGGAAGGGGGGAGAAGGGGAGGGGGAGGGGACATGGGGGGACAAGCCTATAAGTGGTAGGGAAAAGGGGAAAAAGGGAACGAATAAAATGTGCACACCATATCCTCTCCTATTGGTCCATCTCAAATCTCTTATCATTTGGAGAGTCATTAACTCTTAAAGGACCCTTTTTGAGTCCATACTCCCCTAATGCTATGGAGAAAACTCCAATCAATCTCGAAAGACCACTTCTAGGCACACAACAATCATGATAGTGGTAGTATAGAAGCAATGATAGGGATCCACAATAGGTTTAAAGCACCAAATGTAGATTTCTAACTAGCGCAAACCACAAGTGGGTAGCTGCATTGCTCAAGTTGAAAGAAGAAATTGTGTTTTGGTCTCGGTTTATGCCACTAGCTCAACACAGTCCCGCTCCAAAATTCAAGAGTCCCTCACAATCATTGAGTGCCCAATCATTCTGATAAGAGACTTCGATATGGTTGAGTCTCTCAATGATTGCTTTGAGGAAAGACGAATGGCCTTAGGAGGAAAAGAATGAAAGCATACCATGCCTTGGTAGATGCCTCCCCCTACACAAGATTTACATTGGCTAATAATCAGAACCTGTTGTAGAGCTATGTAAAGTCAAACTAGATCACTACTACATCTTAGCAAGGCTATTAGGTAACTACTTAGATTGTCATCAAGAGGTCCTATAAACAATTTTACTTTTCGACCACAAGCCCATCCTCACCACATTAAGCCAGACCTGTAATCTAATTGTAGGACCCATTTGGTTCTATACATGCCATGCCCTTTTTAAAGTTCAATACATTCAAAAATCTATTGCTACAATCTAGAATCAATATTTCCCCTCTTCAAGAAGTCCTACACAATTGTAGATGACAACCATTAAGGATTCTTATGAACTCGTTAGGAAAGCCAAGTATACCCTAACCTACATGTAGCAAAGGAGAAGAGCTAAAACCTACCAAGAGGTTATCAGTTAGAAGCTAGGTTTGATCTATGTGAAACTCATCTTCGAGAAAAACTCCTTTCAACCAAAGCAAACATACTGAATAAGGAAAAATTCAAGATGATCAAGCAAAAACAAAGTAAAGAACTTATCCCTCTCCTTAGAAAAGAGGAGGAACCCTAGCCTAACAATCGTAGGAAGAAAATTTGGCAGTTGTCCATGAACACTACTTTAACATCTTAGTGTTATCAACCCTCCAACACTTCTTCAAATTGAGACCAAGGCTAAACTCTTTATGTGCAGAAACAAAGCAATTCCATATAAACTAGCCTCTCTCCTAGACTCTGATATATAAAGCTATCAAATTTAAGGATACCATCACGTCCTTGGATAAGGGCAAATTGCATCACCTAAACCACCTACCTAATGAGTTTTTTCAATAGTTTAAGGGCATACTTATCCTATTATAGAATTATATTTATCACGATATTTTACTCAAATTCACTATGAAAATAAGTTGCTTTTATTTTTATTTTTTTTAATCGTATGATATATGACTTATTGAATAAGGTACACACGAGATATTAATCACATTATGTTTGGTAAACAAACGAAAGGATACTAATGTGTTTTGTGTTTTGGTGAGCTAATTATTAAATGGAGTTATACTGAATTATTGTTTTTGGGATGTGCATTTTGATGTGTAGAAATTATATGCTTCACAGCATGGAAATATTGTATTTTGTAGGACTTTTCATTAGTATATGTACAATGTTATTTTGGATATATTTAGAAGAGAGAGAATATTGTTTTTTATTGTAAAGCTATTAGAATATGGCATGTTTGATTTATTTACACAAAAGCAAGTCGTGTAAGAAAATGAAAAGCAAGAATTCAAAAAGAATGCTTTCAATGTATTTCTAGCACAAAAGCTTAGCGGAATATTATAAATACACAAAAACAAGTTGTGTAAGGAAAGGATAAGCAAGAACTCGAAAAGGATGCTTTCAATGTATTTTGAGAATAAAATCTTAGTTTGATTTATTTACATAAAATCATGTCGTGTAAGGAAAGAAAAAATAAGAACTTGAAAATGATACTTTCAATGTATTTTGAGCACAAAAGCTTAGTTGAATATTATAAATACATGCATGGGGCAAGTACTCATCCAAGCATGGGGGAGATTACACCCAATCTTGTGATGTGCAAGTTTTGTGGATTTATCTTCTCTTGCAATCTCTTCTCTTCATATTTTCTCTCATTTTTTGTCTATTATATGATGAATGCTAGCAACATATCCCACCCCTTCTTGATATTTGGAAGGAGATAGTCTGCTTTGGGACTCTCCTCTCCTTCATCAATGACGGTGTTGTCAAACTTATTCATAAGAGGATGATAAAATTGCTAGGTAATTTGAGATCAATTACTTGTTTGAACATAGTCTATAATTTTTTTGCCAAAACAGTGGCTAGAAGGCTCACCACCCACTTAGACAAATGGATCAAGGAGCAAAAAGGGTTTCTAAAGAGCATATGTATCTTGGATGCTATTATAAACCCATCGGAATGGTTTCACTATGCTCAAATGAATAACCATGACTATGTGTTTGTGGAAATAGACTCTAACAAAGCCTATGGCAAGCTAGGTTGGGATTTCATTCTCCAATCCCTTTTGGACATGGGACTAGGTAGGAGACTCATAAAATTTGTGTATTCTTTTTGGGAATGCCTCGATGAGGATAACAATCAATGGGGATCTCACTCCCCCATTCCTTCTTAAAAGATTCATCAAGCAAGGATGCCCTCTTATTTCTCTTGTTTGCTATTTCAATTGATGGCCTTGGATGGCTAATAGAGAATCAATAGAAAAAAGGGAATATTAAAGGTATCAAATTACCTTAGGGAGCCAAAGACATGATTTTGAACCTATTTGTGGATGACATTGACTCTACATTAAACAATGACCCTCTATCCATTTCCTCCTAAGCATGCCTTGAGACCTTCTCCCTTGCCTCTTGGCTCGAAGATCAACTACTCCAATACAAGGGTTTAAACCCTCCTTAAGGATCTTCCCCCATGGCTATTGGAGGCTAGGTGTAAGCCCATCAAAAAAGGCATTATATTTTGTTTCTTGGGGATCCCCATGGGGTTTGGGGTCACAATGAAATAGAGATGGCAATGGGTGATGGATAGATTTCAAAACAAGCTCAATAAGTGAAATGCCCTCAAGTAGGGCTTTGCATTAAGAGTAGTCATTCTCAATAACATCATCCTACCTTCTTGTGTCTACTTCCTCGCTAGTTGACACTCTCCAAAATCTAGCCTTTTGCAATTGGAGGCCGTATGCAAAATTATCTCTAGGGCAATGTCTCAAATTTCAAAACACCCAAAGTAACATGGAAAACATGTACTTTGCCCAAGAAGCTAGGACTTGGAACCATCAACATACACTCTCTAGCAAATAAACTAACAAGCAAGTGGATGCTAGGAAGTATGACCCATCCCTAGGAGGATTGGGCAATTCTTTTATACCATTCTTTATCTAGATTCAAAGCTTTAGATTACCCAAGGTTTACCAACCTCCCCCCTCACACTGTGATGTTTGCAGACTTTAAATTTTCTCCCACAGGTGCTACTCCATTGGTCAAATAGTTGTGGGCTGCATAGCCAAGATTCAAATTCCTCTTACAACTACATCCTAAACCTAAAACAATGTGCTAGTCTGACATTTATTCAATATGGCTCAATTGACTATTGTTTTGAGCCTGTCAAATCACCTAAAGCAACCAGCCTAACTCAACCAAAAAGGCATATTAGTGCGGAAGGACCTGTGGAATTTCCCCTCTAAAAATTGGTAGGACAGCGGAACACTACAACAAAGGTACATGCTTAACAGGCTGGATATAGACCTCATTACAGAAAGAAAAGCGAGTTGGAATGTTAGTACTACATTGTTCATTTAGCTTGATGTTAAGTTTAATACTGTTTCTTTGGGTGGGAAGATGCAAACTCATCATTATATCTATTGGATACGCAGGAAGGCTAACACGGCTTCCACGCATTTATTACGACAGGGATAGTATTAGTTAAAAGTCATCATTGGGCCTATCTAATAGGAATGGAATGGATATCCCTCTTAGGTTGCCTAAAACTTTATCAGACAGCATCGTTTGGACCCTGAAAGGTCGAGTAAAGAGGGAAACAAACGTTGCATCTATGTGGTATGATGATATATGATTTGAAATGCCAGGATTAAAACCTTAAATTGGCAGGTCGACGTTAGTGGTGAAATGGATGTCGCAGCAGCTACATGTACATGATCAGGTTTGGCAACGCCATCATGCTATCTATCGGATGCCATCATCTCAAATGCTGGACCTCTCTCTCTCTCTCTCTCTCTCTCTCTGGGGCCTTTTGAGACCATCAGTCACTCATCTACTGGCGGAATATTATTCTTCGAAATCCTCCATTTTAGCCCCAACAGGATTAGATAATAGCGCTCAAGCAGTATGCGGTCCATTTGGAAGCGATACAGGTGGTAACGTGAAGAAGCTCTAAATGTTGCCAGTAGTACAAAGACTCAAATGGATTCGATTCATACATAATACAAAAGCTGTGGACTGACGTCCTGCAGACCTTCCAAGACTTCGCAGATGTCCATCATTGAACAATAAATAGAATACAATTAAAAAATCAAGCAGAGGGTATTTGCCCATAAGTGGAAATTTGTACAAAACAAAATTTGAGGCCACCTTGATCTTTAACCTGAAAGACACGTTAGTCTCAATTAAGCCGCATAAGTTCGATATCTCAACCACTGTATCGCAGAAGGATTCCATTGTTCCCGAGCACAAATCCCTTCTTGTCATCTATAAACCTGCACAGCAGCGCTATGATACATCAAAACGGCAACACCGCCTAGCATCTTTGCATTTCTTTCAAGGAGTTGAACTTACTTCACTGAGTACAAGTTTCCTGCGATATTATCTGCTGCCTTGTCACGGATCCAAGATTTACCCCCATCAGAAGTCCTGAGCAAAATGCCACTTCCTCCAGCAGCCCAGGCCTCATCCTGCCAAAAGGACACAAAACGTTCGCACCGAAGGGCAAAAGAAGTGATCGTCGTCACCATACCTTGTGCACATCAACCACTTACAGCATTTTCTCCTTTTTCCATTAACAGCAGGAACCAGAGCATTGCATGATTGAGTTTACTAAAGATTGCTTGGATTATCGGAATCACAGTTTCAACGGTAATTATCAGTTGTACCCTTGAACGCCTGCGAACATGATTATTCGGGAAGTGAAGGTAACAACGTTTGGTGCTCACCTTGGATCGGTATCCTACATCCAAAATGCCAAATCCTCGGCTTGAAATTTGAGCTTCCTCGAAGTCTTCCGTCACCTAGCCAACAATTGGACAAGTGTGCATCTATGAGAAACCAAGCTAATATTCAAAAGCATATCAACATGTAAGGGTCCATCCTTGTTGAGACAACAAAAGGAAAGAAGAATTAAAGTACCCCAGTGCCTTTGCTAAGGTAAAGTCCTCCTCCACGTACAACAAGCCATAAACCCCCGTCAGCACGCCAGCCCATGTTCTGAATCCTTCGGGCACTCGTCCGATTGTGCGGTTGCCAATAGGGCTACAAAGTTTTGCAAAGATAACTCTCTCTCTCTCTCTCTCTCTCTCTCTCTCTCTCTCTCTCGGGATGGTCTTTAAAGCATGCATAACACCTTATTGCAGAAGAGAAAATCTGATGTACACGTATCAGTTCAGAAATTTGTAAATTCTATTTGTGAACTAGATAATTTAACAACGGGCAAACCCGTGGGTTGAATGATTTTGCATGATATGACGAAATCGTTTCTGAGGATGGAGCAACAGGGTTTGAGAGTTTTTCAACGAACCTTGAAAAATAAGTTTTTGTTAGGACAGCTACGAAAGTTAGTGTGTGGGATTAATGAAAAAGTCTGTTAAGGATCAATCAGTATCACAACACTCCAAGAGATCGCATCGTCAAAGTTTTTGGGTAGGAAACGAGGCCATTATTGTGGAATGTCAGGTAGACAGGCTGATTTTCATGCTGAGAGGTTGGCATTTAAGGTTCTATATCTGCAAATTTGTCTTGTTACTCGTGTTAGTCCTCTAAACCATGCATTTGCAACCAAATACTTGTGTTTTGGGATATGGTCAACCTGGAACATGGACAAGGAATTCGAACTTTTCATTTGCTTCTCTGAGAGCTTCCAAGTAAAGATATACTTCAAGCTATGGTGATCTGGTTTTTTGTAAATTTTGCTTCAAAAACTAATTTCTCCATTTGGTAAGGCCATGAATTTACAGCAAGAAATTTTTCTTTCATAGATCTCAAAATTTAACATGGCTGAAGCTAAGCCTCTTGGGGTGCCCTTAACCTCCATATCTTAAGCTTAGTAAAGCCAACAGCCCAAAAGATGACATGGAAGCCAATGCTATGAAGAGAGCCCCTTATGCATCAGCTTGTGGCTCTCTT
This sequence comes from Lygodium microphyllum, assembly GCF_053477565.2. Lineage (NCBI taxonomy): Eukaryota > Viridiplantae > Streptophyta > Polypodiopsida > Schizaeales > Lygodiaceae > Lygodium > Lygodium microphyllum. The sequence continues at coordinate 107,241,654 of NC_141149.1, read as the reverse complement.
ATGCATGCTATGGTCGCTACTCGTCCAGACATTGCTCATGCAGTGGGAGTTGTCAGCAAGTTTATATCAAATCCTGGCAAACCACATTCGGATGTCAAGTGTATTCTTAGATATCTAAAGGGTGCACAAAGAAAGTGTATTTGCTATGGATAGGGTGCACTTAGTCTGCAGGATTATTGTGATGCAGACATGGCAAGTGACTTGGACACTCGCAGGTCCACTAGTGGGTATGTGTTTACAATTGTTGGTGGGGCTGTTTGTTAGTGCTCCAGATTGCAAAACATCGTAGCATTGAGTACTACTGAAGCTGAATACATATCAGCTATTGAAGCTTCTAAGCTATATGGTTGAGCAAACTTGCAGAGGATCTCGGCATGTCTATGAGTACTCCAGTGTTGGGATGTGATAGCTAGAGTGCTATGTATCTGGCTAAGAATGCCATGTATCATTCACGCACAAAGCATATAGATGTGCGATATCACTTTATCAAACAGATTTTGGAAGATGGTCTAATCACATTGACCAATATCAAAACACAGGACAACCCTGCAAATGTTCTCACTAAAAGTTTAAGCAAGGCTCAGCATGAGCATTGCATACCACTAGTGGGAGTTGGTTAAAGGTTTACTTCGGACCTTTAAGTGGGAGGTTGTTGGGATGTAAAGGTCTTTTATTCACCTCCATGTATTGTACACATGTATTATTATGTTGTACATGTGAATGCACCCTTACGAGCCCCAAGTATAAATACATTTTATTCTTTGTGTACCAACACATTTTGTTGGTACACCCATATCAGATCATACTCTCTCTCTCTTTTATTTTTTACTTTTTTCATAAAAGGATTCTCTCTCTCTCTCTCTCTCTCTCTCTCTCTCTCTCTCTCTCTCTCTCTCTCTCACCTGCACACTTCTCCTACTGCAAATCTTCACGCTTGCTCTATCTGCGCACTCAACAACTGGTCTGCAAACCTTCATACTTACTCTATTCGTGCACTGTGCGTAAATAGGGCAAGCGTGAAGATTTGCAGCAGAGGTGTGCAAGTGAGTGAGAGCGACAGAGAGAGAGAGAGAGAGAGAGTACGATCTGATTTGGGTGTACCAACAAAATGTGTTGATACACAAAGAATAAAATGAATTTATACTTAGGCTCGTAAGGGTCATTCACATGTACAACATAATAGTGCACATGTACAATACACGGAGGTGAATAAAGGACCTTTACATCCCAATAGCTTCCAGGTGCATCTCCTTAGTTTCCATAGGATATCCATTGTCTTAGTCATTAAAATAGGAGGTTCTACCATACTCCAAGGAGGTGGTGACAAATGCTGTTAAGTTTTATATGAGAAAATTGATCTGTTAGGCCTATCTATCCAGAGAAGAGGTATGGCACAAAATTCCAACTTTGATGGCAAAGGTTATGGAGCAATAAAATCCTTACCCTTTTCCCTAATTGAGAACCACCCGCAAGTTTCAAGAGAAGGGAGGGCAAAATTTCTTTTATCTTTCCTTCAAGGAAGAGGAGAAATCCCCCTTGTTGGTAGCTTTTTAAGCGATCATAATCACAAGGGGAATGTCAAACAACTCATCTACATAGCTGATTTGTCTACTCCCCATAGGTAGGTATTGGCAAGAGATGAGCTAGTTCCCAACATTTACTCTTCTATTAGTTGTCTAGAAGGCCCTACTGAGATTGACAATAGAAGATTCAGCCATCATCCACAAATACAAGGAGAGGTTTTTATTGAGGTTGCAAAAGGGCCCTGTTAGGAGTACATACGTACTTCCCTCCATCTTTGTCAACCTTCCTTCATCATTTAGATTGTTGTCCCCTGTCTGGTAGCTGCCACCCATCCATGTGGTGTTCTTTCTTCTCTCCTCTTAGTAGACCACATTTTGTGCACATGATAATTTGGTGCTTACAAAGCAAGTGGCCCAACTACTATCCTCCACATATTCCTCCATCTTCCTTCTTTCCTCAAGACATAATAGCAACAAGTGCACATCAGTTAGGGCATTAAACTAGTGACTAGTGAGAATGTATTCATCTCAGCTAGGCCCAATGACAAGTTTGAATAGTCCTTTGTATTTAGACAATCTAAAACCCCTATCTCTTTCTTGTTTCTGTCCAACAAAACCTGCTAGTGTGGGAGTATGCACTGCAGTGACTGAGAGGAGGGAGGCCTGGCCATAACAATCATGAGCAGGTCAGCCAGCATCTGGAGCCACCATAAAATCAGATCAGCCAAAAATGAAGTGACCAGGCGGCCAAAATCTAGTGCCAAAAGTACAATGACCACATCATATTGAATAAGAAATGTGCCTACCCCACTAGAACATGCATAAGCTCACTCATGAACTAATTATATATGCTAACACCACTCAATCCATTTGCACCATTGGACTAATAATGCATACTTCACTAACTTAGTTGAACCTCATGCAAGAAGTGCTGGAGTCCCAGCATATTTGAATCCTAATCATTGGTCTAGACAGTCGATCTAGTCTGTCAACAAAAGGCTTGTAATGCTCAATGAATGACGAGTTAATGCACTGGGCTATTGCTGTTTCACCCACAGTTACAATTTACAACACCTTTCCCTACAATCTGATCATTGAGGTTATCTTATTGCGACCACTAAGCAGCAAAATATTGAGCTTGACACTGTTGGGAATAAAGGGTTGCCGTGCCTTTTATTGTGTTCGGGTGTGAACGCAACCTTACACTTTGTACTTTATATATATTCAAAACCCAAAATGTGGTACGCTAGTCATTTGCACCGAACATCAAGTGTCATGCTCACTTTCTCACTCTCTACTACTCTCAACTCTTCGCATCTACACTCTCAGCTCAGCTCACGACGGACTCGTTGACTACAAACTGATATCAGAGCACACAGGTTGTGCACGTTTCCCAAAGCTAGTGATGGGCGTCAGGCCGCGTGACAAGCGAGCAAGAACTTCAGGCATCAACTGTCAATGTTCGATACGTGCAGAAGAGGCAGGCGGACTAGACATGCATCAGCCGTCAGTGTTCGACATGTGCAGAAGAGACAGACAGACAAGACGGGCGGCAGGTCGCAAACGTTGCAGGCGACATGGTGCATGCTGCAGGCGACCAGCCCAAGCGACACGACGACAAGGCTGCAAACATGATGGGCAAACACGACGACCAGACAAGCTATCTCATGTGGCAGGCGGTGACCTATTGGACGAGTCACGCTGGTCACGAACTTGACCTATTAGTTATCATTATTTTTTATTTTCCTTAACTTTTGCAGTCATTTTACCGAGTGTTCACACGCAAAGAGACAAAGTCAAATTTTGACCAAGAAAATTGGGGCTTTTCTCGAATCTGGGGATTTTAATGCAAAATGGACAATCTGACTCAGAAATTGTGAAATCAGTGCAGAATTGCCCGTGAAATTTTGGGGCTTTTTCACATTTCGGTGAAATTTCTTCAATTTCAATGAAATTTGTGCACACCAAACCCGAAAAATTTGGGGCTTTTGCAGAATTTCATCAATTTATGCAAGAATTGCTTGCTATATGCATTTCGGTACTCAAATTGATGCGATTTGAACTGATTATCTTCATAAAATTTGGGGCTTTTGACCCAAATTGTCAAATATGTGCTCAGGAATGCCTTTGGAGCAGAAATTGCAGTGAAATTTTGGGGATTTCACATGTAACCGGTGGCTTGGTCTCTAATTGTGTCAAAAATTGCTTGAAGAGTGCAGCAAACCACTTTTTTTTTAATTCTGAAAATTCATTTGCAAATCTGAAAATTTCTGCAATCTTGGGATTTTCATTGCTGGTTGGTACTCTTGTGCATTGAGGTCACTTGTGTCATATTTGGACTTGCCTTTGGTGACTAGTTAGTCAAATTGGGGCTGCAAATTATGGCTGGAAACAATGACAGTAGTAATCTTTTGCACATCAAGAACCTTGAGGGTGCCCATAATTTTGCCATTTGGCAAAAACAATGCTACAATGTCTTGGTGCAGAAAAAACATGTAAAGCCCATCAAAACAAAGGGAATCAAACTAGCAAACATGGAACAAGACGAGTGGGATGACTTAGACGAGCTTGCTCGCTCTACCATTGAGCTCTTAGTATCAGACAACTTGCTCTTCAACATTGAGAAGCTGAATTCAGCATATGCAATGTGGCAAAGGCTTGAAGAATTGCATGCTCAGAATAGTACAACCAGCAAGGTTTATTGGCTGAAAAAACTGATGGACTTTTGCATGAAAGAGGGTACAACCATGTCTATACGCTTGAATGAGTTTAACTCAATTTTCAGTCAGTTGATTGCTTTGGATTTTCATATTGATGAAGAGTTCAAAGCTACCTTCTTGCTATGTAGCCTACCTGAAAGTTGGGTTACTTTCAGGACAGCTTTGAGTAATTCGAATGCTTTGTTATTATACTATGATATGGAGAGTTCTTTGTTGATGAAAGAACTCAATAGGCAGAACAACTCAGCAAACAAGTCTTCAAATGCATTACACACTAGAGGCAGATTTCAGCATAAGAGCAGTTCTGAAAACCGAGCACGCAGTAGGTCTCGTGGAAAGAATGTGGAGTGCCATAATTGTGGCAAAAAGGGGCACTACATTTGGTTATCGAGCAAATTTTGGAGCATAGGAAAGAAACGTCAAAGACAAAGTTTTCAAAGATACTTGGAGAAGGGTAAAAACAAAAACAATGATACCAACAAGGCTAAAAACAAGAACAACCAGCATGCCAAAAAGAGCAATATGAAAATAGAAGAGGTTAATGGAGTCACTCATAATAATGACAGTGATGGTGATGTGCTTCTAGCTTCTTCTTTGGATGCACATGCATTGATTACAGATTCTGAGGATGACATTCACACTTGGATACTTGATTCAGGTGCGTCCTTTCATGTCACACCACGTCATGAGTGGTTCTCTGACTACAATGGTGCTGTACGTGGTGTTGTCAACTTGGGGGATAACTATGCATGTAAAATTGCAAGTATTGGCAGTGTGAAACTGGAATTTCAGCATGGCTCCATGTTTGTTTTGCATAATGTGAAACATGTACCTTAGCTCAAAAAGAGCTTGATCAACACAGGGCAACTAGATGATAAAGGCTATCACACCACCTTTAGGGATAGCAAATGGAAAATATATAAGGGCTCCCGCATTGTTACCAAGGGGTCCAAAAGTGATACTCTGAATCCTTTGCATGTATCTAGTGTGCATGGCCATATTGTCGCCATAACTAAGCAACCAAGTGTTTCTTTGTGGCATAGCCAGTTGGGACACATGAGTCAATCTAGAATAAAAGTGCTCTCTCATTTGGGTTATTTACCCTGTTTGAGGTATGCTGATTTTGAACAATGTGATCATTACATTTATGATAAACATGCTCAAACGTCACACAAAAAATCTTTTTCTCTAAGGTCTTCACCCTAAGTTAGTACATTCAGATATATGTCAAATGCCATGGTAAAAGGGTTATATTCCGGGAGGATATACCAATAGGACAGCAAAGAGTGCCCGTTAGACAGCAACAAATACCTGCTGAAAATGTCCCTAAAAATGCAGGGAATGATGCTGTAAATGATCAGCAAGATCTTGCCCATGATGTCCCACAAATTCAGCAAGAACATGTGCACCTAGAACAACCTGAACCAATTATACAGCAAGTTGTACCTACAAAACAGCAAGCTGTTAATGCAAATTTACAGGCTGAATAGCCAGCAAATATTCACCACTGGGTCTGTAGGCCGACCAGAGTGTGAAAACAGCGAAGTAGATTTGTTCCTGGAGTACACTATGTGGCTGATTATGTCATGTTAACAGATTGTGGTGAACCGTCATGCTTCCAAGAAGCAATGGACAGACAAGATAGTAAGAAATGGCAAAAAGCAATGCTATTAGAGATGGAATCTCTCATGAAGAATGGCACTTGGGATTTGGTACTTTTGCCAAAAGGGCAAAAAGTGCTACCCCGCAAATGGTTTACAAAATAAAAGTCACTTCTTGTTCTTTGCCCAAGTACAAGGCACGCTTGGTTGCTAAAGGGTACAAGCAAGAACATGGAATTGATTTTGATGAAATCTTTTCTCCTGTAGTCAAAAATGATTACTTTGCGAACCATCTTGGGCTCGGTTTCATCTGAGGACATGCAACTCATACAGATGGATGTAAAAACCACCTTCTTACATGGTGATCTGCATGAGGAAATCTATATGCAACAGCTTGACGGTTTTGTTACAAAGGGAAAAGAGCACATGGTATGTAAACTCAACAAAAGTCTGTATGAGCTGAAGTAGGCACCACGCGAATGGTATCACAAATTTGATACATTCATGCATTCTCAGGGATTTCATCGTTCTCAAGTTGATCATTGCTTATATACCAAAAAGGCAACTGATGGCAACCTTATTCTCTTGGTATTGTATGTGGATGATATGCTAATTGCAGGCAAGGATGTTTATGCCTTGGACTCCTTGAAGCAAAGTCTACACAATAGCTTTGATATAAAAGACCTCGATGAGGCAAATCACATTCTTGGCATGCATATACTCAAAGACAGATCAAAGGGTCTTCTTTATCTATCACAACAAGAGTATATTACCAAAGTTCTGCAATGTTTCAATATGGAGGGGGGAAAAGCTATCAATGTACCATTGCCTCCATATGTGAAACTTAGTGCAGATAGCAGCCCTACATCAAATGATGGAAGGCTGAAAAAGGCCAAGCTACCCTATGCTTCTCAGCTGTTGGTAGCTTGATGTATGCTATGGTTGCTGTACGTCCTGACATTGCATTTGCGGTAGGAGTGGTTAGCAGATACATGGCATATCCTGACAAAAAGCATTGGGAAGCAATGAAGGGTATCATGAGATACCTTAAGGGCACAAAGGATTTGTGTATCTGCTTTGGTAAGCGGAAGTCATTTGTTGTTGGTTTCAGGGATGCATACTATACTAGCCATCCTGATTGCAAGAAATCTACTTTAAGATATGCGTTTATGTTCACAGGAGGAGCAATCTCTTGGATATCTAGGCTACAAAAGTGTGTTGCATTGTCTACTACAAAGGCAGAATATGTGGCTGCCACAGAGGCAAGCAAAGAGACTTAATGGCTCTCACGTCTGGTGAGAGAGCTTGGGATTACAGAGGTTCCTATCCTCCACTGTGACAGTCAGAGTGCTACCATGCTAGCACAGAATCTTGTATTTCATGCAAAGAAAAAGCACATATAGGTCAAGTATCACTTCATCAGGGATGTACTTGACAGCAAAGGCATTGAGCTTGTCAAGGTACATACAGATGATAATCTTGCAAACCTTCTCACGAAAGTCTCCCAGTCGAGCGGTTTTCTCATTGCCACCAAATGATGGGGGTTGGATAATATATGTGTCTTTCAGCTTTGTATATGCATAGACTTAGCTGATTCTTTCCTCTACCTTCAGGCACATTGCCTTTAGGTGAGAGGTTGTTGTGAATAAAGGGTCACCGTGCCTTTTATTGTGTTCGGGTGTGAACACACCATTACACTTTGTACTTTACATATATTCAAAACCTAAAATATGGTACACTAGTTATTTGTACCGAACATCAAGTGTCGTGCTCACTCTCTACTACTCTCAACTCTTCGCATCTGCACTCTCAACTCAGCTCATGACAGACTCGTTGACTACAGACACATCAATCTTGATTATGACCTCTAAGAACTCTCGATTCAGGAAGGGAATTATCTGAAATTTGAGTTGGCTAAATATAGATACTTACTTGCCGAGTTCCTCCATTGGCTTACCTAAGTCAGATGAGATTAGGTCAATTTACACAAGCTGCCATCACTTTATGCATATTTGTCACCCCAATTGCCCATATTCTATCCATCCAAATGCCAAGCCGCATGACCAAATCTGCAAGAAGATAACCCCTTTTCCATTCTTATCTTGACAAGGTGCTCTAGTTTCCACTTTGAAAGGAAATACATAGGGTGCAAGAACTCTCCAAACAAAAAGACAAGTCCTCAAAAAAATTACTCCCCTTCTTTCTACAGCACAAAATCCCAAACCAACCTAGTAGAATATCCCCAACAAGAATAGATATTGCAATCAGTCCACATGTCCATGTCTAGTGGACAAGGAGTGAAGTTCCACTGCCCAAGGTAACTCTCCACGATCTTCTACTCCCATAGGCTTTCTCTATGCATGCCCCCTGGTGCTATTGTGCTTTCATCGTTTGGCCACTGCCATCATTTGATACATCATTGTCTACCAGCCAGTACATATGGTACAATCCGTACTACACTATGTTGTACCAATTCATAAGGATTGGTACAATAAAACTGTTGCACTGCTTAGACACCGTGTCTATTTCATCCTTGCACGTTCAATTTGCGTCCCTCCGCATCCTAATTGCATCTCCCCTATGTGGCACTTTTTCCCAAACCACTTGACCTTGGATACAACTTCCCCCAACACTTTTCCAGCTATGCATAGTACATACCTCCCTAGTCCCCTTGGATTCCACATGCAACCAGCTTCAACATTCTCATCGTTCACACACTCTAGCCTTGGATTCTAGCCCTCTAGGCTCTTGGATTCCTCTCTTCTCCCACATGATAAAAGGAGCTTGTCCCTTTCCATCCTTCCACACCAAACCAACAAGCATTCAACCTTCTAATTTCCCTCTCCTAAGCATCACTTGACAAGCAAGCTCTCACACTCTCACCACCCCCCCTCCCCACCACCTTCCTCTTCAAGCATCAAATTTCAATCAATCAAGCACCTCCTACCCTCCATGCCCACTGCACCCCCCCCTCTCTCTCTCTCTCAAGCCTCTCTCTCTCCCCCTCCCCCAAGCCTCTTCCTCTCTCCCAAGCCTCTCTCTCCCTCTCGTGAGTCATCTCTCTCTCTCTCTCTCTCTCTCTCTCTCTCTCTCTCTCTCTCTACAACTTTCAAGCCTCCATTGGCATCATGACACGTGACATACATGAGGCCATCACTTTGCATGCCATCCATGTGGAGGACACAAAGAAGTTCAACTCCCACCATTGGACTTGCAAGTATTGCAGAAAGTACTATACAAGTCAATACAACTTCTTCAACATCATTTGAAGATAGACCACCATTGGACGTGCAAGTATTGCAAGAAGTACTACACAAGTCAACCCGACTTCTTCAACATCATTTGAAGATAGAGGGCAAGTCACTCCATACAAGGAGATCCCTCAAAACATTGCCAACAAGATTCTCACCAATATGAGAGAGGGGATCTATTAGACGAGAAGATGGCACATTGGGACCAACACCTACAGCTACTCATGATAAAGTCTTTGAGATAGGCTTAACTTTGACTGACAACTCCACCATTAGGGGTGCGGACTCCATACCCACATCCTACTCCAATGAAAGACAAAGAACACAGGCTCATGCAGCACCAAAGATGTAAACCACTCTCTATTAAGTCTCCATTAATACGGATGGATCAGTTTCCTTTCTTAGAGAAAGAAATAACAACTTCTAGACATTAAGATTACACGCACTATCACTGAGTGCAATCGTGCTTTTAATATCATAGAGTGAGCAATGAAAGATGGTAAAAGCCATTGTTGAAAGCACGGGGAAGAACTTGAGAATGACAATTCTTGGGACTAACCAACTCAATCAATTTTCACAATGAAAATTGAGAGAGAGAAAGAGAGAGAGAGAGAGAGAGAGTCGACACCTCGTTGAGAGGGGAACTGACCCCTTTCCCTTTACAGAAATTTGAAACAAACCACGGGCACCAAGTACCTGAACCATATACAAAAGGGCTGATTTGCTACAATTCTGAAAATTAGGGTTTCGAAACCCTAATTTTTGCAAACTCCAAGCAAAAAGCTGATTTTTTTCTTAAGTGCTTGAATTAAATCAAGCTAAGTTGAAAGTGCTTCTTAGATGAGAGATAGATAGCACAATACAAAGCATGTGTCTGAAATTTCAGCATAAGAGCTTATTCCAAATGAACAGAGAGACCTCCGATATATAGATGTGGGACTTGAGTGCTCAAAAATGGAAAGTAGAGATTACAAATGACAAGTTTTTTCTGAAATTGACAAGTGTAGGATGTCTCTTCAAAATGGCACATGTCCTATTCTAGATGCGAGATGTTACATTTCTAGAGCAAAAAACTTCTAAACCTTCTACTCTAAAAATCTCTCAAATGGTTAAGAATTTGAGATAGTTATTAAAGACAAAATTGTTCCTTGCGAAATTTTGGAGCTTTTGACACGAACAAAAGTTCCATTGAAGCAAAACTTTCCAAAATAGTAACCTCTTAAATTTTAGAAGTTCCCAAACTTAGATTTCAGAGAGCTTTATTATATAGATCCACCAATTCATTGTTTGTTTCTTTGATCATGAGCATCTAGTTTCACTTTCTGAAATCACTCATTATATGTGTTTCTAGTCAATTTGACTATCTGAGCATAAAAGTCTTAGTCATTCTGAGCTTTCTAGTCAATCTGACCACCCGCCTAAACTTTTAAAAATCACTTGGATATCTCATCAAAGATGATCCAAGTATAATTATAGGGCATTCTAGCCATTGGTCACCCTTAAATAGAAAAATGAATATTTAATCATGGTTTGAAATACTCATGTAATACAAATCACCTTTCAAAGTACATGAGCATCAAATTATTTTGAATCATTGAGCCAATATGTCTTGGTAGCAATTTATATACAAAAGATCGGTTACATCTCTCTCTCTTGAAACCTATCTTATTCTCAAGATATTGCTTGAAGTGTTTTTTATTCTACAACTTCCTCATAAGCTGCAAGTATTTCTAGATAGCCTTTAAAATACTCTTCTAGCGTCCATTTAGAATCTAAATGAGTAATTTTTAAATTTCAAAGAAATTTTCTAAAAATATTTCTGTGAAAGACGATTTTCTTTGGTTAAAGTATCTCCTCCTGTTCATCTACTTTAGGTGGATCCTCTGTTCAGAGTTTCTATGGTAGAGGCCCTTTATAAGCATATGAAAAGCATTGTGAATTCTCCAATTCTCTAGAAATTGTAACCTATAAACGGCCCATAATTTCTTGTTACGAGCTTATTGACTTGGGATGAAAGCTTGTTAGAGCTTCTTAGATGAGCTTTATCAAATTTTAGCCACATCCAATCTCCTTCTTGTACAAACAAGTGCATTCAATGCTTATCTGTTGCTTTCTTCTATTTTTCTTAAGTTCTTTGAATAGCTCATCTAGCTTGGGTAGAAGTTGTATCCATATCACGCACAAACTTATCCACATGAAATATCTCCTCCTTTGTTTTAAGAACAGATAGTAAAAGTGATTTTCCATTTATAATCTCAAATGGTGCTTTACTTGTAGAAGTATGAACTATGTTCTCATAGGCATATTCTACCAAAGGTAAATACTTTTTCCATTGTTGGTTGTCTTTATGGCAATAGCACTTCAACATATCCAATATTATGGGATTGACTATCTCACTTTGACCATCTGTTTGAGGATGATAAAAAGAAAAAAAAGTAAGCTTTATATTCAAATTTTAAAAAGAGCGCGTCAAAAGAGACTAGTGGTTCATAAATCTCTATCACCCACGATGGATTTTAATAATCTATGATACTTAAAGATTTATTGAATAAATATTCTAGTCATATATTAAGACTTTACAGCCTATTTGAATAGAATGAAATAAGCATGTTTACTAAATCTATCAATAATAGTCTATATATCATCATTGCCATTTGTTGATTTTGGCAAGCTAAAAATAAAATCCATAGAAATGGTTTCCCAAGGTTGGCTCGGAATTGGTAATAGTTGCAAGAGCCCTGCACGCTTTTGGCGATCAAACTTAATCTTTTGGCACACAAGACATTCCTTGACAAATTGTTTAATGTCTCATTGAAAACTTAGCAAAAAGAAATACATTTCAAGTGCCTTGGTTATGGCCAAAATATCACAATGAGCCATGTAAAGAGCCGCATAACATTCTTTCATTACTGTAGGCCTCAAAATCCATAACGTTTTTTTTATTTTAAAAATTCCATCTTTAATATCATCGCTTCTCAAAAGCCTTTGGTTTGATCAAAAAATGTCTTAGACTGTCATGGTCCACCGTCTTGATGAGAAATTCTCCACCTAAAAGATAGTGTTTCCGATCTTTTAAAGCTTGAATGATGGCCATTAACTCCTTCTCACAGATAATAGCGCATTCTTTGCTGCAATTTGCAATCTTTTACTTATACAAGCAACGACATGCCCTTTATGGTTTAAGACAGTATCAATGTAATCTCCTGAAGCATCACATTCCACAAAGAATGGTTTTAACAAATTAGGTATAATAAAAACACGTCCTTTACTAATATAGAATTTTAGAGCCTCAAAAGCTTCCTTCTCTGGTTTGGTCCACCAGAATACCATTGCTTTCTTGGTTAAATCGTGCAATGGTTCATCAACCACTGCAAACCATTTAATAAATCTTCTATAGAGCATAATCCCAAGAAACATGAAACTTCATGAACATTAGTTAATTCTCCTCATTCTACAATAGCCCTTGATTTTTTCTGAATCCGTCTAGATCCCATCTTTGGATACAATATGGCCCAACTAGTAAATCTCTTCTAGGAAAAATTCACTCTTTTTGCCATTCACATAGAGTTTGTATTTGTGAAGTTCTTGAAACACTATTTTTTAATGCTTATACTCTTTTTTAATCTTTTAAATGAACCAAAATATTATCAAAAAAAGTACTTGTAAAGTTCCGATGTGCTCTAAAGATTCTTTCCATCATTCTATTAAAGCTTGCAAGAGCATTGGTAAGACTAAATGGTGGCACAAGAAACTCACACAAATCAAAAGTTATCCTGAGTGTTGTTTTATGATATCTTGAGAAGCAATCCTTATGTAATGATACCCATTCTTCAAGTCAATCCGGCTGAATACTTTGAATCCCTCCATTCTATCCAAGATATCATCGATTCTTAGAATGGAAAACCTATTCTGAATTGTAATTTTGTTAAGGACCTTGTAGTCCATAGACATACGCCAAGATTCATCTTTCTTATGCACTAATAGGATTGCAAAGAGCAAAAAGGTGAGAAACTAGGTCTTATTAGACCCTTCTCTAAGAGCTCATTCACTTGCTTCATAATCTTCTCTTGTTGTGTTGGACTCACACAATAGGGTAGCTTATTTGGAGGTGAGCTTCCAGAAATGAGATTAATGTAATCATCTTTTGGCCTCTCTGGTAGTAACTCGTCAAGTAAAGTGTCTGAAAACAATCTTCATACTCCTTTAAGAGTCTCATTCGCTCCTCCTTCATATCTAAGATGGACTCTTCAATTCTAAAATCTTTGTTAGAACCTTTGACAAAATCAAATACGAGAAAATAGACTTTTCTATTGCTTTACCAATTTGTACATGGAATAAGATGGAAATAGAGTTTCTTTCCACTCCCATATCAAAAGATATATTTTTACCCTTGAAAGGAAATCTAAACTTATTTTAATTCCAATCAATGGCTCGATCTATTCTTCTATGCCAAGGTATTCCTAATACAATATCACAATGCCCAAGATCTCCAATGACAAAACTCTCATAATCTACATTATCTCTTATCTGGATTTATATTTTCCCAAGAATGGGAGTAACTTCAGACTCCATTCCTTGAAAAGCAGGCACCTGACATTTCTGGTGTTCCAAACCTCTCCTCTGGTAGATGTAGAGCTTCAACAATCCGAGGATGGATTTAATGATATGTAGCCCCTATATCAAAACGAATGAAAATAAATTGATTAGCGATCTTACCCCAAGCCATAAAAAGCTTCCTTTTTCCTGGCAAAGTTTCATCATGTTGCAAGGATTTCTTAGGTACAGCATTCGCTTGACGTGTCTTTTGGAACTAGTTTTCCTTCTTTGGCTTATTGGGACATTGACTAGCCATGTCTCCTTTTTCACCACAAGATAAACATTGTCTTTCTCTTGTATATTTTGCTAATTGCTGATGTCTTAGCTTTTTTTTGGATGGCAAAGATGATATACCTCCATCCTTATGCTTTGATTCTTGTTTAACTAACTTCTTCTAGTTAAACATCTTAGTCTTTTTCCTTTGTGGTTACTTTTGAGACTTTACCAAGCATCCCTAGCATATGCAATCCTTTATCTTCTAGCGCTACTTCTTGGACTGCTTCCAAAGTATCAAGCTTTGGCATCTTGACAACTCGCCATACTATTGTATGTAACCCATGGATAAACTTCCGTATCTCCATATTGGATGAAACTTTATTAAGAGATGTAAATTTAAAAGAAACAACTACAATCATGTTAATATATGTTTCAACATTGTCTCCATGGCTTTGCTTCAGTTCATCCCATTCTTATTGCACATCAGCTTCAAAGGATGAAGGTAGAGACTTCTTGTTGAATATCTCCTTAAACTCTTTCCAAAACTTGGGTTCCTTTCCCTCTTGAACAACTTTGAGCTACCAATTCAAAGCACGGCATCCTTCAAATGCATTTTAACCATCCTAATGTTTGATTTGCCTGTGTAATCTTCACCACCAAAAGCAGCATCAAATTGTCTGGTAAAAGACACAGCTTTCTAAGAATCTCTCTTACCAAAATCCCCTCTCAACCTAGATATAGATGTCGAAGGAGGAAGAGGAGCCTAATGATAGTCTTCGTGTGGTGCCGAGAACCATGATGAATGGAAGAAGATGACGATGAAAAGGATGAAGCACCCTGCTGGAAGAGCAAGGTAAAAGTCACCGCCATGATAGCATCAAGAGAGATGTTGCACAATCCGTCTCGAGAGGGGTATTTGAACCTTGGAGAACTCTTCAACTCACTCTTAAGGTGAACATCTTTGGACTATGGAACCCATTGGAACCATACTCAATGTTGGTAAAGATTGAGATCTCGGCATTAAGGCCGCAAGAAGTGCAAGGAGTTGTCATCCTGATCCTATGGATTTGTGACCTGCCAAGCACTCCAAACATGGGCACATCCCCAGTACTTCAATGATACCTCTACTTCCACAACCCACGATCTAGTCTAAGTGTGATGAGTTAGTCCATACCCCCCAAAGAACTTCAACTCCAAATGAGGCTAAGAAGAGCCAAAGCGGTGCCATCTACCAAAACTGCACCTGTGCGAAAAGGCAAGTTGAACCGACAAGTTTGTCTAAGTTTAAGGCAAGCAAGAAAAATCCGGCAAAGAGGCCAAGGAAAACAGCCCAAGTACTTGACTTCGCGATAAGGGCAAAGCATCTTGACAAATAAACCAAGAGACCCAAGTACCCAAGGCCCAAGGCGAATGCTAGAAGAACGGAAGGAACTATGCAAGGAACAACCGAATTGACTGCCTTTCTTAAGACATGGCACAACAAGGTGACAACCGGGCCACCACGCCTTGACCCCAACAACACAACAACTTGGGATCGTGCCTACAAAGCTTGGTATGCAAAGCCATAAGTGCCAAACCAAATAAAGTTAGGACTATGAAGCCTCCGCTCCTCAAATGTAATTGAGTCGAGGGTGGACTAGAATGAAAAAGAATAAAAGAACTAAGTCTAGATGGGCAAGCCTGGCCAACGTGATAGGAAAAGCTATATTAAGACCCCCAAGTCATAGTGCGACAAACACTAACCAGCTTGATAGAAAAGGTTACGTTAAGGCCTCGCTAATGAGTCAGATCCTAAATGGGTAGACACTGACCAACTTGATAGAATGAGTTGTTTTAAGACCTTGGAATGAGTCAAGAAAGCCACCCTTAGATTGTTGAGGACAACAATCCATTAAGCGATGTAAGTATACCATGGTGTTACCTACACGAACACCTATATAGGGAGTAATAGTCATTCAAGCTCTGCTTGGGTTATGCTTCTACATGTGATTCCCTAGGCTCAGTGATGATGAACCCTTGCATGTGTGGCGTCACAAGGGTGTAGTCCTGAGATGTGCCTCAATGTTGTATCTTTCTATGTCATGAATACAAAATATTCCTTATTGATATATTTTGTGTGTCTTTCCATTGTGCCATTTTTGTGCCTCATGAGAGGTTATGACTTGTAGTCCCGTGAAGGTCCGTAACATTTGGTCACACCATTATGCGATGTAGGAAGGACAAGGGTTGCTTCTAGGTATATAGTACAATTTGTATGTCCTTAGTAGGACCACCTTACAAATTAGCCACCATATTTTGTTAGCAATCATGTGTATCTTGCACAGTCATCTCCTGCCTCTCTCTCCATGTTCGTGTTTCCTCTTCCTTTGCACACTCACATATTCATCATGGATGTAAAGGACGTCATCTCCTAGGATAAGTTGCAGAGGGAAAACACAATGTCTAGGCTGTTTAACAAGATATGCCATTGGGCATGTTAAGAATGGATGGCTGTCCCAGCCCCTTGGGTTCCGGGGGTGCTATCCTATCTGTCCCCTTGTAAAGGACAACTTATAGGATTCATTTTTCAAAAAAAAATTGGGTTGTTAAAATTTCATACTTTTTTTCATAAAATGTAAAATGTTAGTTTCTGTTTGTTTGTTCCCCTTTTCTCCCACTTACACATATATACTCAGCTCACATCTCAAACACTCATACCGATTCAGCCAGACCACACACAATTTTTTCAAAATGGAAAACACAAACACATGCATAGTCCACACACACATGCTCTGCAATAGTACACATCCATCTACAGCTCCACTCACCATGCATACATCTGGTGAATATGAAGTTAAAATGTATTGCATGTTTGCCGTCCCAACCCCCATTCCCCGCTTCTGGCTGCCCCTTGACCATGTCCCCCAACCCCCTGTCAATATGCCAGTAGGACATAAAACATAATTGTGCTGTTATTGAGTAGGAAAACTTAGGTCTCTAATGCTGCAAACCACCATGGAATTTTTGCAACATTCAAATGTAGGTATATCGTGCATGGCAACTTGCAATCACAGCTCCTTTGGATGCAAAAGTATGTATTCTGTATGACCAATTTTGTCATCTGAACTGCTATAGTAGGTGGCTTTCCATGAAATCCAGCTGATCCTAGATGACTATCCACCCAAATCAAGTATTCTAAATGTGGCTCCACAAGTAGCAAAGAGTTGCCTACCTGATGGTAATCTTACTGCATCTGATGTCAACCAACAAAAAGTGCAGGTAGCAGCAGCAAGAATACAGCCAAAAATTGCAATGCTGATCAACACCTTCTCAAAGTAGATACTTTGTCATGTTGAAACAAGGCTGGTTGAGACTGATGGAAAGTGAAACATGGAGTTCTGGCAATGCTAGCATAAGCTTTTGTACCATATCAAAAGTTGGCTGTAGAACAAGAAATGAAAATATGTATGCATGGCCATGAAACTACATAGATGCGAAAACATTGACATGCCATGGAAGTCTCAAGCGAGTGCAATGTGTTTATGAGGGAATTGTTGAGATAGAGCATGACTTTAGATCATAGTTGTTAGGTATGAAAGGTATGAAAGGTATGGAAAGTGAAACATGGAGTTCTGGCAATGCTAGCATAAGCTTTTGTACCATATCAAAGGTTGGCTGTAGAACAAGAAATGAAAATATGTATGCATGGCCATGAAACTACATAGATGCAAAAACATTGACATGCCATGGAAGTCTCAAGCGAGTGCAATGTGTTTATGAGGGCATTGTTGAGATAGAACATGACTTTAGATCATAGTTGTTAGGTATGAAAGGTATGATACGATACGGAACAATAAAATATGGTACTAAATGATACCTTTAAAATTTTATAAGATATGGTATGCTATTAGTTCAAAAAAATTTAACTTAATCTTTTAAAAATTACAAATAAGATCTCCTCTTTGCTATCTCAACAAGGTATGCATGCTATGTCTCTATAACCACGGTGCAAGTTTGCATCTCCACCAATATTGCTCTAAAGAAGAAAACAAGAAGGGCCATGGATGGGTCCCTTGTAATTGCTCATGTGCAACGCCTTATAAAAGGGAGTCATCACAATTACAATAGCATGGATTTTCCACCAAAATTGCTCATTGAGGCACAAGCATTGCATGGATTTGGCCTCCTCTATCTCATGCTCATTCCACTCATTCCATAGTGTAGACACCACTATCTGGCAAAGGGCATGCCACACCTCATAAAGATGCTCCAAAAGCAACCACGTGAAAGTCAATTGAGTTGAAAAAGGCTTCTTTAACTCAAGCGTGCTATGGTCGTGATACATTGCAAGTACCTTCACCTTTAATGTGAAGAAGATGATGATTGATGTGGCTTTAAGCACTATCCTCTTCACCTACTTGAGCTTCCCGATGTCCTTTATGAGTAAGTCAATACAATGGTTTGCACATAGATACCACATAATTGTGGAAAACTTGGCCTCAAGCAAGCAGCCCATGTGCCACCACTTGGATGCATTGGGGATAATGACTTGCACCACATTTGAGGGGCCCACCTACATACATAGTACTTTTCTCTGAGAGAGAGAGAGAGAGAGAGAGAGAGACTTCATGATCATTTGCTAATACGAAACTTGAACTTGGAAGTTTAAGAAAGTAGCAACTTTGAAAAGGCAATATTCATGGTGAAAAGTGATTGAGTTGGTTAATTCAAAGAATTGTCATTCTCATGTTCTTCCCTGTGTTTACATTGGTATCAGAGTAAGGACTTCTTCTTTGCAAGAACTTTTCTGAGTGACCAGAAATTTGGGCCCTAACTTTCTCCCCATGTCAAGAGGTGAAGAGAAGAATGTTGGTGAACAATTGGAAGGCTCCCAACACTATATTTGTATGCTTCTCTGATTATGAGAAGATACAAAGATACAAGTGTTGAGCTAAAACATGCTTTTCAGCTAATTAGCATTCTTAGACAGCCCCGAAACACAATTAATGAAAAACCCTAAAAAGAAAAGCGGTTCGAGAGAGTTTCATTTGTCCCCTAAAAACCCTAATTCTTTTGGATACCCTTCAACATATATAAATAGACACACTGCTCCCATTCATCCTCGTCCCTTTTTGCAGGTTTCTCACCCTTGTGTGCAGATTTCAGCCATCAATCTACCTCCATGTGGCTGTCTAGCCTTCATGACTGCTGCCACCTCTCCATCAGCCCTTGCAGTGCCTTGGCACCTTCCTCCAAGCTGTCGCCCACTGTCTAGCGTTATCTTCTAGGTTGTGTTTGGCATCCACTTGCCATTGCTAGCATCTCCATCATCTCCTAATGCCTGCGTTTAACCGACATCAGCCAGGCGTCTGTCTCCACACCCTCTAACTGCCTGCGTTTGGGCTCCCTCTGCCTGGCGATAGTGTGGCCACTTCCCTCTCCATCAGGTGATATTCTTTAGCTTGCATTTGCATCCTTATGGAGCTGCCTAGCATCAGCATTTTGCAGATTTCTCACTCCGCACTCCGACTGGTGGTCACAAACTTGGAATCTGTCTCCGATGGACATCACTCTCCAACACTTTGCTCTGCCCTTGAGTATATGTACACTCTTTCATTTATAGTATTCATTCACTTCAGAGTTAGTGTTCTTCTCTCCCTTCTTCTGTTTGTGTTTGAGTTTTGAGTTTTGCATTTAGGGTTTAAGTTTTGCTTTCTGTATTTGTGTCTTTCTCTTTGTGTTTTTGTCTTGATTATACACTCTGTGATTCCTTAGTACAAACCCTAGCGGTTTTCTTCACATGGTATTAGAGTCGGTACTCTTATAAAAAGTATCCTGCAGATATTGTGGAGAGCTTGGTTTTACAGGAGGCACATAATACAACTCATAACCGAATCACAATGTCACAGACACCTTTTCCAGTTCCTATGATGTCCTATTAGGCTTCTCCATCACTGGAGTCCCTGAGATGGGATTATAGACTTGGTGATAAGAACAACACTCCACCTTCACCGTCACCTTCTTTTTCTACTCCTATTCCAAATTTCATCCACACAACAGAGGAGGGCTTTGAGAAGTACTATCATGAGAAGTACAGTGATGTTTACACTCCTACCGGTTTTACTACCATATTC
The DNA here is from genome assembly GCF_053477565.2 of Lygodium microphyllum. Classification (NCBI taxonomy): domain Eukaryota; kingdom Viridiplantae; phylum Streptophyta; class Polypodiopsida; order Schizaeales; family Lygodiaceae; genus Lygodium; species Lygodium microphyllum. The sequence goes on along the minus strand of NC_141149.1, from coordinate 107,221,634 downwards.
AGACCGGTTGGTGAGGCTAGCCACCTCTCCGATCATGGAGGATATACGGCATTCGAAACGTCTAGCGATCCATCTTCATCATCTCAGCTAGGTCTAGTGTTAGGTTCATAAAATCCTTTTGAGTTGCATGAATCAAAACCCTCGCCTGTTTCTTCTTTTAAGGTACAGGATCCACATTGCTTTGCGTATATGAACTTCAATAGAGGAGACTCTTGAAACAAACGTAATTTCGGTACATCTACAACTTCTATTTCATTTGAGCATGTAAAACACACTTCTCAATTCCCTCCCATCCCACCCTCTTCTACATCATACCTTGATCACCTCTCATTATCTTTCCAAAACCTTGGATTACACTCCACATCCGCATCGCACACACTAGGGGTTGGATCTTCCATCTCTGCTCCTAGCACTTTCTCATTCTATATCCCATTCTCTACCTCTTTGCACCTTGGTACTTCATTAGGGGGAATGTCACCCTTTAACATAGTGCCTCTTACCTTTTCGCAAATGAGCGCACCCATAGCACCTGGGATGACTGCGATGGGCATCCTTCTCACTACCCCTGAATTCACATCTCACATGACCACTTAGATGCAGGGGTTTCCATCCTCAGCTTATGATGTGTCTTCACACTCTCCTTGGGTTATATCTACATAGGGATTCCCATCTTTTGCTCCACGTGTTTCCATCCCACCTCCTTGGGTTGCTCATGTGGCTACCATGCCCATGCCTAGTCAACCCATCCCTAGCTATGGATCCACCTTGCACACTCACCATATGTCTGGTGTTGGGCACTCTGGGGTCCATTCCCAAGTGTACTCCACTCCCCCATCCTACCCACATTACACTTTCCCCCATTATCCATCACCTAGAGTACTACCACTCCTATTGCAACAGCCAAAAATGCCTTCACGGATAAGACTCGTTTTAATGGGTCGAATTTTACCAATTGGTCAAATTTCATGCAACAAGTGCTTGAGTCTCAAGGTCTTTGGAACCTCGTTGTTGGTCTACAGCCTATGCCGGGGACCCTCAACTAGCTCACCCTAACCACATTTGTCAATGGAGAGCTCGCAATGCCACAACCAATGTTGAGCTAATGCAAGGATTGCTTCCTAAGTTTCACTCTCAACTACAACACTTCTCGCTCACGTCAGAGCGTTGGAGTCACCTTCTCGACCACTATGCATCCAAAGATCGTACTCGGCACATAAATCTTAACTTTGAGCTTCAAGAGTTCTCTATTAAGGAAGGGAATGATCTGAAAGTCAAGTTGACTGAATGTAGGTGGTTACTTGCCGAGGTCGCCACTATTGGCTCTCTGAAGTCAGACAACGATCAGGTTACATTCTTCTTGAATAAGTTGCCCGAAAAAATCCAACACATCATCTCACAGCCTAGACTACTGACCTTCGACGAGTTTGAGTGTCAATTCTTGCATTACGTGAGGCTACACGATGAAGTCCACAAGAAATCCTCATCATAGCCTTATTCAGAGCAAAGGGGCTTGGTTACCTTTTCTTCAAGAGGGAAAACCAACTATGGCAAGAACTTGCAAGATGCGAAGGCAAGCCAATCCAAGGGTGACATCTCTTCCTCAGACAAATCCAAAGAATCAAGACCTATCTGGCAGCTACTCCCTAAGAAAAATAGGTTTTGACAAATTGCCAGAGATTTGGCCATGTGGATGAGGAGTGTCGCTCCAAGGCCTAAGGTCTCCCAGCTAAAAAGCCTTAGTACGTGGGGATGCGCACTGTTCCTTTCATGGTTTCATCATCCTAGGAATGTTTGATGTTCTTCTAGCATGGAGGATATAACCTTGGACCGATAGCGAGGTTTGCTTCATCCTTAGCCACAAGTTTAGCTTGGGGGTTTTTGGAGACATCTTCATTCGCATCTCTCATCTTGACTCTAGCAACTTACCTCCATTTCTTAGCATTTGGTTTCGCCGCCTTCTTCTCACTCTCATTCTCCTCTTTCTCTATCTTTCCTTCTTCTTTTCGTCCTTTGTCACCTAGGTCTATCTTTCGCTCCTCTTCTTCCTTCTCCTTCTTGCCTAAGCCTAGCTCATCTTCCATCTTTTCTTCTTTGGCCTTGATGCCTAGATCTATCTTTTCTTGCTATTCTTGTTCTAACCTATCTTCTTCCTTTGGCTTTCTAGCTCTCCACACTCTTTCTTTTAGCTTAGCTCCTCCGCCTCTTTTTACTTTCATTCTTCTTCCTAACTTTCCTCTTCTTGTTTTCTTCTAATTGCATCTTCTCGTTACTCTATCTCTTCTTTCTCACTCATCTTCTTCCTAGCTAACTCCACTTGCTCTTCTATCTCTTTTTTTCTCTTTTCTTATCTCATCTTTTCCTTGATCTTCTCTATGGCTCCCTCTAACAAGTCTCTTTCTTCTTCTTTCCTATCTTCTTCTTCTATCTCATCCCATATTCTCATTATTCTCTCCGACTCTCTTTCTAACCTATCATCATTAAACCTTGTGGGGTGGGTTAATTGTTGGGGTTCAAGTAGTCGGGATCGAGGTATTCCAAGATCTAGACTAAGCTCATCCTCACCCTTCTCTTCTTCTTCGGGTTGTTGAGGTAGAGGTATTCCAGATTTGGGCTAAGCTCCTCCTTTCCCTTGTCTTCTTTTTATCTTCTAACTCTTCGTTTTTCTCTTCTTTATCCTCTATCTCATTATTAAAGCTAAAGAGTTGGCTCCATGTAGTGAATGCCTTTTCCAAGGTGCTTTCATCCTTTCATTCTCATCTTCTAAGTCTAACTCCTCATCTAATTCCTCATCATCATCTTCATCAAAGGTATTCTGTGCCTCAAAGGAGGATGCTAAGCTGGCCTCATCCTCAATCTCAACGGGCGGAGGTGTTCCAAGATCAAGACCAAGCTCATTCTTCCCCTTCTTAAATTCCATCTCTTCTAAGGCTGGGTCTACTTCCAACTAGGCTGCAACCTATGGATACAAGGTCTCATCCTTCTGACATGTCCACCTATCTTCATCGTCTTTCTTGTATCCTAACTCTATAATATCTCCTATCTTCAAACTCACATCCATTCTCCATCGTCTCTCTTAGCATAATAATCTAACAAGATAATCTCCTTTTGGGTGGTAGTTGATGGGAAAATATTTAGGGTAATGGTATCCATCTTCTTCAAGGGGGTATTCGTTGTAGAGGTATTGATCTTTGGGGTAGCCTTCTTAGTAGTAGCAATCAGCTTTTGGTTGGTCTTACTCTTCTTCTTCTTCTTGGGAATGAGATGTTCCAAGATTGGGGCTGAGCTCAACCTCTCCCTTGTCTTTTTCTTCTTCTTCTTCTCCTTCATCTGACCAAAACTCTTTGTCTTCTATCACTTGCATCTTCTTTTCTTGGCTCTCCTTTGGCTTCTCTTGGTTCTTTTGCTCTTCTTTGGCTAGCTTCCATCCATCTTCAACTCTTGGACCCTTTCGTCCCTCATTGGCTTTAAGTATGGTTCAGCCCGCCCTTTGGCTTCTTCAGATCCAAAGGCAATCTCCCAATCCCACCTCAGCGTGATTTCTCCTTGTAGCTATGTGTCGAGGCCTTGAGTCATCTTCGCTTACCATAGCCCGGCTCTTTCTCGCACCATGATCAATGGCTTCTGTGCTCCTTTCCCCCATATGATCTAGCTCTAGGCCTACAATTTAGCTTCCCTTGTTCATTGATCTGCACCACTACAGTAATTGGCGAATGTCTAACAAATTATCCTTTAGTAGTAACACACCTCATACATGATTGTAGAGTGACAAGCCAACATTCAATTTTCCAACTTCACATCATGAATTCTAATATTGAAAGAGACCTTGGCAAGTTCCAATTTCCCATTGTATCACTGACTTGAAGCACATAGAAAGAGTGACAGAGTAGACTCTAGAAAGTCTAAACCCTAGGAGGAAAAGTGCACAAAATCTCCCATAAACAGGCTAAAAATGGCTTAAAAACAGTCACTTATTTGAATAGACAAGATATGAACACTCCTCTCAAATAGGTGCATCGTACAGAACTTGTCCAGATTGTACTAGTATGACTGTATTGTACAAATCAAACAGAATGGTTTTGTATGTGTACAGAATGCAACCATGGTCTCTCTAGCCTAAAGCCCAGTCAGTAATAAGGCAATGGCAAATAGTATACAATCATTTATCCTGCCATTCCTCCTCTGTGCGCTCACTAGCTCCCCCCTCCCTATGCCACCCACCCCACCCCCAGGCCACTTGGGGTCCCTCTCCCTCTTGTCCATCCTCCCTTGCACCCATCAATCCCACTAGCTCCCTCCTCTTTTCTGCTGTTCCTCAGCCCTTGTGTCACAACATATACAATCGTATGTTATTCATATGTGACATACACATATCACGCAGATATCGAAAAGAACAATAAGCTATCACAAGGAAACCATAGAACTTAAAACACTCGAGAGAGAACCCTAGAAGTTACCTGGCCAGGTTCCCAAGTCAAGTAAAAATTACCCCGACTAGAAACTGCCACATAATCTCCATTTACTGATCGGTTTATAGTATTAAAAGTGCCAGTGTAATAGCTTGCTCCACTGATTCCACTTGACACTGTGCTGCAACACACAAGCAAATGCATTTGAACAACAGCAGTTTAGACATGCTCAGAAGTCAAAATTTTCTCATTTATTATTCAGCGTAAATATAGTTCAATTTACTGCAGTATAGAAAATCCAACAGTGTTGCACTACAATCAAAACAGTTGCCTGGTTATCAAGTAGGCCACATATAGTCCAATTTACTGCAGTAAAGATCTTTTAAGGACCACGATGCATAAAAGTCCAAATGTGGCAAGACTATCAATCAGCCAGAACATATATTCAGACACATTTCTAAGGATCCTCCTGAGCAAATGTGTAAGAATTTATTGCAATTACGTGTTTGGCATCCTATAAGGCACTTTGTGTGCACAAACGCTTGCATTCAGCAGAGTCAAAGGCAGTAATAGACCTAGATAGTTTTGTTGTTTATTCAATCTGGTTCCCCTTAACCTATTCCAAAGGTGAAGAAACAAAACACCTTATACAAACATGAAAAAACAGATTGAAATGCAAAGTACTGTCATTTCAAGTATGTTTGGTGTACCACCTTTGCAGGTGTCTGCAATCTAGGACCCAACGTGCAAGGAAAAAGAAGAGGAAAGAAGGTAGAGAGTCAAGGAAGAAAGCCTTTAAAAAGGGCCTGAAAAGCTCTGCATTTTTCAACGGACGTGCTGCGCCCAAGATGGATTCAGTCATCCTTAATCACAATTGACAAGAAGATGAAACTTAAGACAAGATACTGATGATTGTGAGAGTGCATCATGGTATACCAAGCTCAATACAATGCCAAGAAACACCTCTTAATTTCAACATTCTAGATACTACATCCACTTCTTACAAGTTCCATTCAAGTCATGGCCTAGTTCAACAAACAACAAAATTATCTGAGAGAGAGATGAAAACTCTAGTATTATTGTCCACTGAATCCTACAGAGCCACAAGAAATGTTAACTTGCCCTAGAATAGACACAACCCTTGGGGTTATAGTTAAAGAAGAGGTCAATAAGAAAGTCAAGTGCAAGCTAATGGCCAAGAAAGCTCTGCCGGGCACAATGAACAACTTTAGCCTTTCTTTGGAGGAAGCCAATCTCAGCCAATATCTGCCTCAACCAAAAAGCATATTGGGCTCCAGAACAAGCAGCTCTATACTCTGCCTCTGACATCTGTAGAAGAAGAGCAATAGTAGGCTGCCGAATGCTGTTTCAAGCAATGGCACCTATACACAGAGTAAAGCAGAAACATGTAGTGGACCTCTGAGTGTCTAAATCACTTGCACAATTTGAATGAGTCCAACTTATCAAAGAGGCTCCCTGCCCTGCAAGTTAACACCATACCCACAAAACAGCTTGCCTGTGGGATTGAAGAGGCCTCTGCATGATGTAAAAACATCTAAACAGGTATCAATGGGCCAAAACAAGGACCCAACCAATCTCCCGCATCTGGTTGGCATCCATCACTACACCCTCCCTAGTCTAGGGACAACTTGGACCCTGGGTATCATGTAGGGCCAGAAACTGCCTTACAAGTAGTCATTCCAAAGGGTGTCAACAACTCAGCCATACACCTCAGATGTGAGATGCGAGAGTGCACAAGTAGTTTGGCTTTGCATCTAAAGTCAAATTGAAATGATGTGCTCACAATTTAGATATTCGCGTTTGTTGTGCTTGTTGCAATATCTTTTAGCTGCTCCAGGTTTTTGCTTGTTCTCTGTAAGGTGTTCAAGTTTTCTTCATATATCACATAACATTCAATTTTGTTAAGTTTAGTATATTGTTATTGTGTGTTTCTAATGTGTTGTTCAGTATGTTTGTGTAGCCTGTTTCTAATGCATTGCACAATACGACTGCTTTAAAGAACATTTCTAATGGAAGGAAGACATCAATTAACAATACCTTTTTACTGGAGTTTACAGAAAACAACTCCTTATCTTTTCATTTTAATGTTGACAAACAATCAGCTACTATATTGTCCGGGCAGATTGACAACAAATGCATCGGGTGTCTCTATGTCTCTATTTCTCATTATCATCTTGCATATCACCATGGTCAAAAGATGACGTACCAATGAGACAGTATGGTTTGCGGGGAGGAACATGGAGTGAACTTGGCAAACATGGAGAAGAGAAGAGAAGAGAGAAGAAACTCTGATGAATGGAATGATGATCTGAATCATGGAGTGAATGTGATACAAGGGAACAAGGGTGTCATAGCACAAGGAAGATGATGAAGACAGCCACGAACCACGAACCGCAATGTCCTCTTGAAGGGGTGTGAGGGTAGTGGAGAGGCTGGAGAGAAGAGGTGACGGACTAAATGAATCAGCCGTAAGGAATGAATGAGAGAGTGGCATATAAATAGGCACAGTTAATCTAGGATGGCGCCCCTTTTTGGGACTGCAAACCCTAAACGCAAAATGCAGAAACGCAAAAACGCAAACTAAGGGTGAAGGGTTTCTCAACAACCATTTCTCTCATGACTTTTCTTTGATTGGCTTGACAATTTCTCACCATGACCTAACCTTTATTCTCTTAAGGGTTCTTTTTCCAGCTTGGAGGATGCTTGGATTACGGTTTTCAACTGCTAGCTCTTCACATTTGGCTTCGACCATGTCCCAAGCTTCATGGATATGCTCTACATCTTTCGTGATCCTAGAGGCTTCTCCAAAGAATAGTGATTCCTGGCATGCTTCATCAAGTTTTCTTGGTGGCTGCTATCCAATGGCATTGGTAGTCACATCTCTAAGCTACACAAATGAGATGGTGTCATGTTGCTCCAGTGGTGGTCATGCAGACTGATTTGTGGTGGCGATTGGTGTTGAGAGGGTCACCAAGTTCTTTTGTGGCAAGGCCAGTTTCAATCAATTCACAAATAGATGGCTGCTACATTGACTCTTGACCCCTCAAAGTGACTCAGACGATGGTGGTTTCAACGGAATGCTAGCTTGGAGCAGGACCTAGTGGGTTTGCATATGAGAGTTCTAGAACCATCTGATCTCCTCCACAATGACACTTAATTCTCCTAGAGTCTTGGCCAGAGAGGACTGATTATGAGCATACGTCCACCAAGTTTCAGAGATAAGGGAAATAAAAACAAGAAAAACCAAAGTTTCGGCCAATCTTGGAAATATGGGGAGGAGTTCCAGTTTTTTGCATTAAAAACATACGTAGGTTCTTTATATATCAATGCATGGAACACTATGGAGACAGAGCAGGTTGTACACAATGGAAGAGAAAGAAGAAAGAGGAAGAAGAAGAAGAAGAAGAAGAAGAAGATAGAGGTGAGAAGAGATGATGAAGGGGGAAGAGAGGGAGAGGGAGAGAGAGTTGATAGAGGCACACCTACTATAGCACAGAGAACAAAGGCAAAACAAGAGTATGGTAATGGTTGTGATGTAAGGTAAGAGGGGGGCTTGCCATATATTCATATGATGCAGTGAACCTTGAGAGAGGTATTCTACATGCATTGGATTAGACTAATGGTTCAAATCCTGGAGTTGATGTGACTTCTAAGTACATGGGGAGATATTTTGAAAGCCAACAATGTAGTGCTCCTCGTTTGTTTCCACATGGGGGGAACTCTTTCGACATGATGACTAAATGGGAAAATCCATGGCCAAAGTGTGCTTTCTACAAAGCTATTGATGATAGGCAACAAGATTCATTATTTCCACTTTCTATGATTCGGGTTTCAATGTGATCCACATTGACTTCATGCTTCTTGTTTATGCATTTTCTGGATCGGGAGTTATGACCTAAAGCTCGAGCCTTGGAGTATTTTTGGTGGTGCATTCGAGTGCTTTAAATAAGGATCCTTATTTAAAAAAGGTTTCCCATCTTCCATAATTATATACATAAAAGCATAGTTCACGCTAAGTGAAACATGTCGATGTTGTCCTAGTAGACGTTGTAAACTTTGTGACCTCTTAAAGGCCTAAACTAGCATGGTGCCTCGAAGGATGACTATTGACTAGACCCACTAGCCTCTAGTTCATCCTAAGAAATTATATTTTGTAACTCAGGCACACTCTCAACAAATCATCTGTTTCTTTTGGCTTTAGCATGATTGGCTCAGCTTACATGTGACAAGCATATTTGGTGAAGGTGGGGAAGGTTATTGAGATGAAAGTGGGGTAGGAAGCCTCCATAGAGTCAGAAGCAAAGGTAGAAACTAAGATAGATGGATTGAATCCTATGCAATGGGTTGGAGCTCCAGAGAAGCACCACCTACAAATCATTGGACCACCTACTAGAGTGTATATTGGACAACATCCTCAAGGAATTGGCATCAAACTTCCCCCTTTTCTCCCTTGGAATGTGCAAGCAAGCATCACATCCAAATACCTGAAATGAGCAATTGACAGCTTATGCCCCAAATAAGCCTCATAGGGAGTCATACCTTAAACAACATAGTGAATCAAGTAGCCCTGTATGCTCCGACATAGAGTGGTCTGTCTCCAAATTGTCACATTTTGTCTCTCTACCACACCATATTTCAATGGTGTGTCAACACTAGTTTACATAATCTAAATTCCATGGAATAAACAAGGCCACTAATATTGATGGGACATAAACTCACCACCTTGATCTTATTATTGTTCTGACCTCATGAGTAGATTGTCTCCCCACTACACTCCTCCAATCACAGAAGCTCTAAATTGCCTTTAACTTGGCCTTTCAAAAGAAAGCCTAAACATATTTGGAAAAATTGTCAACAATCAACATGTGGAAAAGGGCCTTGCAGAAAGATGGAGTGCGCATGGGGCTACAGAAATCCATGTGAACAAGCTAAAAGAGTGGTAGCTTGGCAAGAAGCCATGCGAGACTAAGAGGTTACCAAATATTGGGTTGTGCCCTTCACCACCTTGTTCCAATTGCATACTAGCCAAGTAGCATAGGGCCTATGGGAAGGCTTCCTAGTTCGAGTGACCATAATGGGTAATACTAAAGAAGGCCTATAACCACCAAGGAAGTTCTCACTGCAAGGGTCGTGAGCTTATAAATCTCACCCTTTGGAGACCATCCCAAAGAAGCTGCCACGTAGCCTCATTCTCCAAAAAAGTCCCAAACATCTTGACATGGAAAATCTAGAACATAAGGGCCGTAAACATTGACTTGCAGCCCCTGCAATCTTGAAATAGAGGTATGGTGCCCACATCACGAATTTCATCCAAAACATGATGGCTAGATGAAGATCTACAACCAAGTGGCAGAGAAAGGACAAAATATATTTTTGTGACTTCAAACCCTCTCCCACAATCAAGATCATTCAATCTACCACTCAAGGAGGTGCTATATGAGCCCTAACAAAAATAGTTGATGAGAAAAGTACTAGTGATTCTAGAGCGAATGCTTCTCCATTGTTGGAAACACAATTCAGCTAGAAGGAAGAGACAAATCCTTGCCAAGTTCAAGGACTAAGGACTTACCATTTTGTTAGATAAGGATTTCTTCCGAGAGCTCCCAAAGTAGTTGACCAAATATGTAGATACCATGTAGCTACCAAAAACAAGCTAAGTGGAAGGGCATCTCACATGTGCCCACTAGCATTTGGGCCATGTGGACATGTCTTGATGCGTAAGAGTATGGGTCACAAGTCTACATAGACTGAGCATAATAGGCAGAGCTTGGTCTAGGCTAGGTGTTGCCTTTAGCCAACAAACAATTCGTCTATCCCTTCTTATCCTTTTGAGATCTTGGGATGACTCGTAGTTTGGCTTCATTACAATCTATATTGAGTGAGATCTTTAAAAACAGTTGTGTGTCATTTAGAACCCTAGCTCAGCATACATATCGGTTAGAAAGCCATGTGTCAATTGGAGAAGCGAGTTTATAAATGACACTTCCTTGACTAGCCGGACACAAATTTGTGGAATTGATAGGCTGCTTGTGATTGGATTGAAATTGAATTTGTGTTTAGTTAGCCTGAACAATGTGCCTTAGTCTCCGAGTGTGCGGCTTCCTGTTCATGTTTGATGTTCCAATTTCCTTCAGGCACTGTACAGCAGTTTGGCGATCAGTCCATGCCCAGATCTGCTGCATTTGACTCGGCCTTTCATTGGCTTAGTGCTGGACACTTCCAGTTCCATCCACTATTCCTCCCAGGTTCCTTCCAGCCTCATGTTGCCTGCTGCCTGCATTTTACCACCTTTGACACCAAAACTGTTTCTTGTTTTCTTTAACTGATTCAGGCCATACTAAACATTAAATGCTGTTCAAAGGCCGAGCAAATGTACCGATTTAAAGTGGCTGAGACTGTTTCCTCGACAGCAGCCTTCCAGTTATAGCCAGCATTTGATGTCACATAAATCGCACCTTCATCTGTGACCATCTCAGCACTTTTCTCACCAGTTGCCTTGATGATGACCTACATGCCACACGCCATGTGAGCCAAGCAGTTATATTTCCCTGCTGAGAAAAAGAAATACCAAAGAAGTTCATAAGCATGTCATGATTGAGGACTGACTGGTGTGCCAGGAAGCCTTGAACTCAGAGGAATTCTCTCCCAGTTATTGCCAGCATCAGAAGTATGCAGCAGAATTGCAGGTTTGCCAACAATCCACCCTTCCTTGCCATTGAAACTTATCGAGTTAAATCTGTAATTAAAATCTTCATCTTCTGCAGATGGTATTGAACGAGGAGTCCAAAATTTTCCACCATCTTTTGTTTCAAGAAGTGTTTGCCGTGTCCCTAGAAGAAACCCTGATCAAGGCATAAGAGAATCAGCCATTAGTTTACACCAAAAAGGTACATTCCTGATGCTTACCTATCTGCAGTGCTGAATTCTAAATACAATGCATGTTCTAGAAAATATTTGTGCTCATTCCCGTCAACAAAAAGCTGCAGAATTGTATGAGTGCGATCAGACCGCCCATATTTGACTAGGGGAACACAGTTTGTTCATACGCAACGTCACAAAACGTTCATACTAAACAATCCAAAGTTAATAGACCATAGTGTCTCTCATGCGACTTTCTGAAATGGACAGACGTGTTTTACTACTTTGCAACCAGCGTATGGTTGTCATGAATTGACAGTGGCAATCGTCCAACTGTTCAATGGAGCACTGGCCTATGTTCATGCTTCAAGAGCATTTCCTAGAGTTCGCAGTTCAAGGCATTGCAGGCTAAACCTGGATGGTGATGATCATTAACTGTTCGAAAAGTATAACTCTCAGCTCCGTCGAAACGTGGATTCGTCTGTGACAAGCAGGCACGCTGCTTGTGACCGGAACTGGTGTTTGAGTGAGAGGGACAGCAGAAATGACATTTATGAAAGCATTTAATCACAATATCAAAGGAGAATCTAGCCAAAGAAGGAAGTGAACACCATGATCAGGATCGTCTGGGACAAAGGCCACATCTAGGAGGACGACCCCGGGATCCACCGGAAGGGGCACCATCTCCCATTCCGAAAGCAGCTGCTCCTCAGCCCTGGCTGGGCCTCCGAACCATGAGGAAGAAGCTAGAGAGCAAGAAAGCGCAGCCGAAGCCGAAAGAAACTGCCGCTTAGTCATTGCCGGTACGGGACCTTCATCAGCATCTTCGCTGCTGCTGCTGCTACAGCAGCATAAAGTCGCTTTCTCTGTTTTGGAAGAGGATGAATGACGAAGGAAAAGAGGTAAACGAGAGGACGAAGCAGGCAACTTGAACGAAGACTGGAGGAGGTGCGAAGAAGAGAACGGGTCAATGCTGTTGCCGGAGAGTTTGAGGTGCAATCCAGCCATCGCCATTGCCATAGAGATAGCCTTCGTGCTAGGGGGTGGGACGACGCTGATGGCAAGCTCTTGCACTAAACGAGGCCTTATCCACATGTGCGCACAGGGTAGCCCAAGGATGTGTGTGTATTCTTTTTGCTCGAGTGGTGGCGCACACCAGTTTCTCGAAGATTTCGTTCCAAAGTGACACCGGAGCGTTCACGGAAAATACGCATTCCTTCATGAACGACATTTTGCCCCGATGTGACCAAACAAAAAGAACAAAGAAAGAGAAAAAAAAACTTCTTTTTAAACATCTCGAGGGTTTTCACCAATTTATGGAATTTATTTGATACTAAATCAGAGTTTCTCATGGGCTAAGTCCCCCCCCATGTAAATACTCTTAGAGCCACACATGGCTCTTAAGCACATGGCAAGTGTAGCCAAGTCCCAAGGCCATGCCCATGTCCAAAGCGAGAGGGATCTAACAATAGCAATGAGAGAGAATGGTATGTTCCAATGTCACAAGAGAGACACTCTTGCTGTTGGTATGTTCCAATGTCACAAGAGAGAATGGTATGTTCCAATGTATAATATAGCTTGCTTGTCTTTAATGTGGAATGATATTATATTATGGAAATATGTATAGCCTTATGTGAAGAGTTCAAGCTCTACTAGAGCTTCTTAGCTTAAAAGTAAAAAGCTTACATGCATTTCACCCTAAGCAATTCTATGAACCACCAAGAGAACTTGTCTAAATTATCAATTAAGATCGAGAAAAGACCAAGTTGCACTCTTAAAGAGAACTAGGTTTCTATTTTCCCTAATCTTTTGAATAAGATCACCTCTTATTGCATGCAATGCATAAAAAATAGCATGTGAGATTCATCATTTTTGATCGAACAAGGTATGCTTATGAAGAATGGCATCATGTTACTAGGACCTATTAATTTTAGAAAGCTTACCACCAGTCAAGAGCTTTATCTCATAAATCCTCCAAAGGAGTAATTTAATTTTAACAATGTGGCCAACAATCTAGTAAGAAACAAACTTCAAAATTTTATCCATGAGAACATATTATTATGCAAAATCTAATATGAGTGAACCTTTACCATCCAATCTTTCTCAACCAAAGGAGAAATAGATCTAAGCCTCAAGAGTATAATCTAATATGAGTGAACCTTTACCTTCCATTCTTTCTCAACCAAAGGAGAAATAGATCTATTCTCAAGAGTATAACTTTATACTTGGCCATATGCTACCAATAGAAGTCCAATTCGATTCTAGGTGAAGGAGGACAATCCTCCTTATTTTCGATAACTATTAGAACCAACCACTCCTCATTATATAAAGTGAAAACTTCCTCCTCAACTCATCTCGAGCATATCAATCCAACCTATTAGTATTCCAAATATTGTTTCATCTTTGTAGACCTTTCAGATGAAATGTGAAGGCTTTCTTAGCATTTAGCCAGAATAGGACTCTCTCATCAACAATTGAAAATGTTTAAGAGCCATCTAGATATGTTTAAAGATGAGCCTACTCTATCATTAAAAGACCACTTTTTAGCCAATAAGCATCTCCTCCAAGCATCAACTATTAGTAGAGCAATTTCAAAAACAAATATCTTAACTGTGTTATCCAAAAACAAAGTCTATGAAACCATTGCAATTTTAGCCAAAGCTTTCCTCTCAAAGGGGTCACCAAGATTCAATGCTTCAATACCATAACCCAATGCCGATTAGAGACTTAAATCTTTTGAAGCCCTTAAGACTAAATTTAGTGCCTCTTTCGAAGAGGGACCTCAAACCAAAACCTCTCATGCTTCTATTAGTAGTGATTTGTGCCCAAAAAAATTACGCTTAGCCCTGATGACTATCATTTTTTCATATAAAATATTTGAATAATTTCTAAATTCCTTTCCAAACAAGCTTACAAAAGGGGATGCACCATAGCTACACAAATAGTGAACTAAATGATATGTTGCAACATGACCAACTTCCCAAAAAGGGACAAAGAAACCTAACCCATGCTCCATTTTAACTGAATTATTTTGCATCATCTAGTTAAATCCTTTTTTCATTAACAACTCGAGCCTAACATAACACTTAAAGCACCTGATTGTTTTGCTAAAGCTAACATCCTACAAATTGCCTTTTGAACACCCAAGTGCAAGCACACAAGTGGAAGCAAGAGCTATGGCAAATGGAGCAAGAGAGCAAGAGAGAGGCATACCATATGTGGAAACTCTAATAGTCACAATATGTGACCAGCCTTTCCTTATTCAATAGTCATTGAAAGAATAAAGAATGAAGCAATAGTGATGGCACTCACCACCTGCAATGTATAGGTACGTGGGTACATTCTAAAGTGAGTAACTCTGGGCAACTAGGCATATGCACCTTTACCCCAACAACCTCCCACTTAAAGGCGAACATGTCTTAGTGATGAGGAGTAAAAGAAGAAAAAAGAGAAAAAGTACAACATGGACATAGAGTACAATAGGATGAGGAAAGACGTTATCTCATCCTATGCCCATCAACCTCTTAAGGCATATCATTCTATTGGGAGACTTTTAGTGAGCAAATTGCAGGATTTGTATTTGTAGGAACCTTGACAAGCTCAATGGACTTGTCTTTTACTACCTCCTTGATGAAGTGATAGCACACCTAAATGCGATTTGTTTTCCCACGAAAGACCTGATTACCGACCAACTGAATGGCACTCATCAAATTCAAATGCAATGTAGGAGTCATCATCGTACTAAGATCTACAAGCATGTGGCCTAACCATAGGGCCTCCTTGCAAGCCTCAGTGGTTGCAATGTACTCATCCTTGGTGATAGATAAGGCCACGCATTTTTGTGCCCTAGACATCCAAAAGATAGCATCTCCAGCATAGGTAAAGACACACCTAGAGGGGGACTTCCTATTGTCTATATGTCATGCATAATTTGAGTCAGTGTAGCCCACAACTCCTATACCATAGCTACCATAACAAATACACATATTTTTTATGCCTTTCAAGTATCTCATGATATCCTTCATGGCATCCCAATGTCTCTTGATAGGTGTAGCCATATAATGTGATATAACTCCCATTGCAATTGCCATGTCAAGACGAGTGGATATCATGGTATACATCAAATTGGCCACTATGGATGCATATGAAACCTCAACCATCTTGGTCCTCTCATCATTTAATTGTAGGCAATCAATGTGACTAACCTTCACATGAGAAGGCAAAGGACAACCATCTCATCATGTGACTGCAGACAATCAACTTGACTAACCTTCACATACGTATGGAATCTCAGCCATCTTAGCCCTCTCATCATCTAGCTGTGAACAATCAACCTGACTAACCTTCACATGAGAAGGTAAAGGACATCCAATAGGCTTACCATCCTGCATATTAAACCACTCAAGTACTCTATGTATGTACTCCTTCTAGAACAAGTAGTGAAGTCCCTTGGAGCGATTACGTGTAATGTGTATGCCAAGTATGTGTGAGGCATGTCCCTAGTCCTTAATCTCGAAGCTATTCTTAATTTAAGTCTTTAAAGCATCCAACTTAGCATGAGCATGCCTAGCTATAAGCATATCATTGATATAAAGCACCAAGATAACAAGGCTACCATCACAGGTCTTCTTCTGTATCAACAAGGATACATATCACTGTGGAAATACCCCTGCAAATGCATAAAAGCATCAAACTGATGGTGCCATTCCCTAGGTGCCTACTTAAGCCTATACGGACTCTTTTTCAATTGCACACTAGGTGTCCCCTGCCTTTATCCACAAAGCCCTTAGATTGCTACATATGAATCTTATCATGCAAGTCCCCATATAAGAAAGTGGTCTTCATATCCATCTGATGATAAAGATCCAAATTCAAGTGAGCAACTAAGGCCAAGGCCAAGTGTAGGGTAGTCATCTTGACCACAAGAGTAAGACTTTATTGAAGCCATCACCATGCTCCTACTTAAAAACCTTTTGAACCAATCTAGCCTTATATGCTAGCTTAGGGTGACCAGGGCTACTCTTCAGCTTGTACACCCACTTGCATGGTGATGCACATTTCCCATCAAGTAAGGAAACTAAGTCCCATGTATGGTTCTTCTATAGCGAATCAAACTCAAATTACATAGTCCACTCTTAAGAATGAGAATCGCCTCTATGTATAGCCTCCTCATAGGTAAGTGGCTTAGCAGAGTCTATCACCATGCCATGATCTATAGAGAGTTCCCCACTTGCATGGTGATGCACATTTTCCATCAAGTAAGGAAACTAAGTCCCATGTATGGTTCTTCTATAGCGAATCAAACTCAAACTACATAGTTCACTCTTAAGAATGAGAATCACCTCTATGTATAGCCTCCTCATAGGTAAGTGGCTTAGCAGAGTCTATCATCATTCCATGATCCATAGAGGGCTCATAATGATCAAGAGTACGTGAAGCTCTAGTAGAGAGACTCAAAGTTGGCTATGGGTCCTATACGACATGTCCTCTCTATTTAATAGCATGATCCTACCCAACAAGCAAGCAAATCATCAACAATAACTACAACAAGTTGTCTCGACAAGACTAGTTGTATAGTAACAAGAAGCTCCTCTTGAAAGACCACTCTATGTACCTCAACTACTTGCTCATGCAACTTATGCATCATTCTCTCTTCATGAAACACAATATCATGGTTGAGGATAACTTTCTAAGCTTGTGGATCCCAAAGTCGATAGCCTATCTCACTTGCATCACCATATCCAAGAAAGATGCATTTGACAAATTTATTATCCAACTTATTATACTTGTCCTTTTTCCAGACTATAACTCCTCTACAACCTGAGAACCAAGAGTAGTGCATGGGGATCTTTTAGTGATATGCACACCAATAGTAATTGCTTGAGCCCAAATGTGCTCTAATAAGCCTGCATGACTAAGCATACTACAAACTCTTTCTTAAATAGTCAAAATCATGCACTCTACAATACCATTCTAGGGTAGCGTGTATGGGGTTGTCAAACTGATGCTTAATACTCTCTTCTCGCAAAACTACTCAAATGCCTTAGAGATATATTCATTCCCATTGATAGACCTTGAACATTTCAACATATATCCAACAACAAGAGCAACAAAGTACTGAAATGTAGCCAGAACATGCAATTCCTACTTAATAGGATAAGCTCAAATCTTACACAAATAATCATCAATAAATGTTGCAAAGTACTTCATTGTTTGATAGGGTATAGGACCACATACATCAAAATGCACAAGAGCTAGAGGCTCATCCATGCTAGACTTTTATGAGTGTTACGTGTCTACCTACCACAAAGACAATGATTACATGAATCAAATTTCAATTAATCAAGAGGCAAAAGATATTGCAAATGAGTAAGTACTTTCATTTCTTTCAAAGATATGTGCCCAAGGTGACAATGCCATAAAGATAGATGTGATAAATTAGTCATAGCCAATACATAGTTAACAAAGCTAGATACAAATAGAGGATAGAGGTTGCCGGCCTTGGCACCTTGAGCAAAAACAAGGCAACCATAGGTAATCTTCCATGCAAAATCACCAAGGGACATGATATCTTACATTATCCAACTATCCAACAAAGAGAAGCCTTTTGGTCAAAGCCAATACATGACGTATATTATAAAAAACAAAAGAGTTGCATGAAGCAAACTATAGTCTAACATTCCTAATGCCAATGATATCCAATTGAATATCATTTCCTAGTCTCAGAGAACCTATAATGTGGCAATAGATATAAAATCTATCTTGATGTGGAATAACATGGAAAGAAGCCCCCGAATCAAGCAGCCAATAATGAGAGTAAGTAGATGAAGCATCAGTCAACTAAGTAGCATTAAGAGACGAAGTAGCTAAGATATAGTTATCATCAGACTTAGACCGCACTCCATTTATCTCTTCAAGTCGCACATTGGACTTACTAGGGACAATGTTATGATCATCAAATATTGCATTATCATGCACTTTTCCCTTGTCTTTCTCATACCTATCATTACGCATTTTATGGCACTACAACCTAATATGACCCTGTTGCCCACAATAATGACATGTCAAAGAGGACTTACATGTGCAGGACTTATTATGAGATTGCCCATGAGATTGAGACTTGCCTTTGTTGGGCTATGTAGTGGGAGCTCATGATCAACTGCTAAGACCCATAGATCGCTTATTGTTCAAGCATTTCAAGCAAGCTTTAATGGCTATGTCTCACCTAGCCGACACACCTTTGATCCCATGGATATAGTGAGCTTACCTTGATGCCCAAATAAGTGGCCTCCTCCCACAAGCACTCCGATAGCTCCACCATCCTAGTTGCAAGCTCAAGCAACCTCATGTCTCCTCCTTCGAGCTCCATCCTCCATAGCCATACATGAGTCAAGAGAAGAGAAGAGAAAAGAAGAAGAAGAGAGGAGAATATGGAGAGCTTCTCCACCACGGTCCCTCACCCTCACACACTCACTCACATTCTCACACTCCCTCTCTCAAGCACAAGCACACACAAGCAAGAAGGAGAGAAGAAGAGAGAAAGACGAAGCCACTTTAGCCACACACCAAAGAATGAACTTCTCATTCACTTTTTGAGTTTATATATAAGCCCTAAATCCCTTGGGCACCCATCCCCTTTTTAACATGGCTGGGCATCTTGCCAAGGTCCTCTTTCCCTATTTCCTTATAGTTGCCTTATCCCTTCACCTATACCTGTCTAGATTTTACAATTCGCACATGAGGGAGCCTTGCACTCTTTTACAAAATTTTGGTAATGCCTTTGTATTTTAAAATGTGCCTTCACCTTCGACTTGACCTTTTGTGCTTTTGGCCTCTCCTCTCTTATTTGTTTGTGATGCCAGGAGGCATATCCCACGGTGGATTCCGTGAGACCATGGTGGATTCCGTGAAGTTTTTATTCCACGGTGGATTTCGTGAGATTTTGCGAAGGATTCCATAAAACTATACTTATTTGTCAGGGCTCGTACACAAGGTGGATTTCTTGTGCGAGAAGTTGACGGGGACGCATGTCCTTTTCGAGTGTCATGTTTATTTAATGTGCACATGGGTGATTCCATGGCTGGTGATTCCACAAAATACATATTAAATTAATGGACATGTATGAGTTTAGAGTGCACTCGTAAGGTTAGGATAGAGTTCCAACCTATTTATTTGTTTTGTAGCTGAAGATTGATAGTATTCACTTTTGTCGGTTTAATTTTATTGTTTTCTAACAATTGTGAATGCTTCATTTGATGTGTAGGGTAGGCACCGTTGGCGTTGGGAAGCATCAGGCAATGGCATGCATTCAAATTACCTAGAAGAAATTATCATTTTTGATGGGCTCGTGCCTTATCATTAAAGGCATGGCGCAAATATTTATTTAGGCGCGCTTATTTATTAAAGCGATAGATAAACATTTATTATTTTATATGCGCATAGGCACTCGATTTAAATATTTCATTATTAGACATTGTATTGGGCACATCCCGATTTTTGGGATGCCCAACCGCTTTATTTTTTATTTGGACAAAAGCAAACACAAAAACCAAAGTATGCTAATTGTAAATTGGGCTATTTTTGAGCTTGGAGATTAATAAATTTATAAATATATGCCTTGTGGAGTGCTCATACGAGAGGCATGGGGGGAGATTGTACCCAATTTGTGTTTTTGTCTCATGTCGTGCAAATCTTTCTTCTTGCTTTATGAGCTTTTGTAGAGTTTTTTGTTCTTGGGGACCTTCCGGAGTTCACTACGCACGTATACAGCATTCGATTTACACACTAGTGGTATCAGAGCAAAGCTAAGATCAAGGGATTCCAATCGCTTACCATCTCGCGCGAAGGCAAAGCTCCTGGAATCAATGAGCTCTACATGCCGACCGTCAATACTAGCGTATTCCTAGCGGTGAAGAACCCCCTATTGTGCTGTCAGATCATGAAGGACCACTCCTAGGTGGCGGAGGACCACTTCCCAAGCTCTTTTGCAAGTTGTTTTCTTCTCAAAGAAACAAATAAGAAAGTTTCATTAAGTTTTAGCTTACAAGCTTAATAAAGCTTAACAAAGGCTTAAGCTACAAAAATCCAACGAATTGCGACGGCAGTATGTACTGGTCGTTGTCGATTACGATGACGACATGCCAGCGTCCTGGTCGATCAGCTAAAAACCATTAAGCTTTCATAAATCTTAAGGTTATAAAGCTTATTAAAGCTTAAAGATTTCAAATCTCCAATTCCTTCCATAGTGGGAGTTCGCCCCCAATCAATCCCATACCGGTTTTGCAATTCCTACAAGCCCATGTTCACACCTGCACCTTAATAGAATCGATTTCCAGCAAGCAAACTGACATATGTAGACTATTTCTTATTTGGAAGAAGACCGTCGTCAATTATCGTACCCGCAAAAGAAGCAAGATCGCAAAAAGCCATATTTTTTTTTAAAAAGCAAGCCTTGTAAACCCAAAATTTGAGCTACGCTCATCCCTCTAACAAGATTTCGAGTATGTGAGGTTGTTTGAGATTTTGCAAGATGTTTTATCAAAACATGGAAGATTTTATGACCAAAGGTGATTTGCCAGAACCAAACATGGAGCAAAAATTACACCTCATTATGATGCAACTTCAAGAAGAGCGAAGAGCACGTCAAAATTTGCAAGTACTATTGGCTACACTTCAACGATCCACTGTTGATCAAGATGGAGCGCAATCCAAAGATGTTATTTGATGTACGATTGACGTGACACTCGAAGCACAGTCTCTCAGGAAAGAAGTCAAGATAAGTAAAATAAATTTCAAATTTCGTACTTTTAATAAGTAACACGACGGAAAAATTATTCTCACTTTTATCAGTTAGTTTGATGATTATTTCCATGAAGAGTAGTATGTTGAAAAAAATTAACTCAAAACCATCTAGTAGACAGAGCATCATTATGGTAGATTGTTGCCCACAAGAGTATTGATTGTCCCACTACTTGGGAGGCATTTCAAAAGAAATTTTTGCAAAATTTTCTTCCATCTCAATTCCATGAAAAAGCAATCAAACAATGGGATCTTCTGCAACAAAGAGATCATGAATCCATTCGGCAATACACTGAGCATTTCTGGAGTGCCTTACTACAACTTCGAATGCTTGAAGATGTTCCTGAGGCAATCCACAAGCGTAAGTATATGTCTAGTTTGCTTGGTCACTTCTATGTGGAAGTAAACATGTTCAAGCCAAAGACTTTGGAGGATGTGGTTTCTTTTGCGCATGATACTGAAGATAAGATTCATGGACGAGAAAAGTGGCCACAACAATTTCCAACTAATGCTAACTTTGGTACAAAGCAATTCAATTTTAACTATCAAAGATTCAATCAGAATCGCGTTGTTTCTTTTTCTTTTCGTAAACCTTGGACTCGACCCCCTGCTTTACCATCAAACACAAATTCAAACCCTAAGCCATCTCTCGAGCCAAATCCCAACATACCCAAATTTTCAACCATTACCAATAATGTTTCCAAAGCAAAGTCTATAGTTTGCTACAAGTGCCATCAACTTGGACACTTAGCAGTGAATTGTCAATCCAAGAAACCAGCTGTTCAAATCAATTACTTGGGAGCAACTGAAGATGAAGACCATGAAGATATGCTAGAATTTACTAAAGATGATGAAGATATCAACGATGCTTCAGATACTTTACCAAGTATGCCAAATCCTCATTCATTATTAACTATGAAATGTTTTGTGTATGGTCAAGAAAAGATTGTTTTGCATGATGATGGAAGCACACATGATTTTATTTCTGCAAAGTTGGTAAAAGAGTTGAATTTACCGATTGTTCTAACTCATTATTGCATAAAAGCTACATTCTTAGGCATTAGATACAATGGTACATAAAAAGTTCATGATTTAGAAATTAAAATTGGTGAATATTTTGAGCACATAAAATTTCTTAGTTGTACCTTTGCAAGCTAGTGATATCATTTTAGGAATACCTTGGCATCACAAATATAATCTGATATAGATTATTCCACACATTCTATGAAAATTTATTCTAACGGAAAACAAATTACATTATATGAAACACACACCTTTGATAATTTTCCCTTGCTTAGTCACACACAAGCTAAACGTGCATTGAGAAAAGGTAGCAAATCATACTTAGTATGGATGAATGAAATTGAATCTAAGAACATGAACTATTAACCTGAGGACTCATTAGGCCCAATAGTTCTCCTTTTGGTGCACCTATCGTGTTAGTCAAGAAGAAAAATAATACCTATAGGATATGCATTGACTATCGTACTTAAACAAGATCACTGTTAAGAATAGATATCCGATTCCTAGGATAGATGATCTCATGGATAAACTACAAGGAGCCACTATTTTTAGCAAGATAGATCTCAAATCTGGATATCATCAAGTACGATTGGATACACCTAACATTTTCAAAACTGCATTTAGAACTCAGTTTGGTCATCATGAAGTCCTTGTTATGCCTTTTTGTTTGACTAATGCACCAACTACATTCAATTGTATGATGAATCGAATATTTTTTAAGTATCAGAATTGTGTAATTGTTTTCTTTGATGATATATTGGTTTTCAGTAAGAATGAGAGCAAACACTATGAACATTTATCTTTGGTTTTCAAATTATTGAAAGAGAATTAATTGTATGCTAACCTTGACAAGAGCGAATTTTTCCAAACCCACATTGAATACTTAGGTTATATTGTTTCTTCTGATGCTATTCATGTTGATCCTAAAAAGATAAATGCAATTTTGAATTGGCCAATCCCTAAAAATTGTGCATGAGTTACGTTCTTTCTTAGGTCTTGCTAGCTTTTATAGAAACTTTGTGAGAAAATTTTCATTACTTGCATTCCCTTTGACAAAATTGTTGAAGAAAGGTGTTATATATCATTGGTTTGATAATCAAAAAAAGTCTTTCGATTTACTGAAACATGCTTTAACACATGCACCTGTTTTACAATTACCTGATTTTAATCTACCATTCTTTTTAGTAGTCACTAATGCTAGCGAATCAAGAATATGAGTTGTCCTTATGCAAGATTCACATCCCATAGCCTATTCTAGTTGCAAACCTAAACCTTTTGAGCTAAAGTATTCCACATATGATAAGGAATTGTTAGCTGTACTTTAAGCCTTATGTCAATGGATACACTATCTAATGGGATCCGAATTTATGATCAAAACTGATCAACAAAGTATCAAACATCTTCTTAGTCAGCCACAAATCTCTGACTGTCATATCAAATGGGTTGCTTTCATTCAAAGTTTTCATCCACGTATCCAATATTAATCCGGAAGAGAAAATGTTGTTGCCAATGCATTGAGTAGAAGACCAAGTATCCATAATATTTTCGTTATATCTTTTGATTCCCTTATTCCTATGAAGGATACCTATGACCATGACCCCAGTTTTCAAGCTGATTGGAATAAATTAGTTGTTAATAACTGGATTCCAATTGATTCTTTATCTTATTATGATGGATTTATGTTTTATGAGAAAAGATTGTGTGTCACTATTCCATTTAGATCATTTGTGTTGCAGAAATTCATTGTCCCCCATATCAAGGCCATAGAGGTATTATTTCTACTTTAAGAACATTAGTTGAAGATTTTTATTGGCCACAAATGGAACCTGATGTTTCTAACTTTATTTCTAAGTGTCTAATTTGTCAAAGAGTCAAGCGATACCATAGTAAGCAATATGGTATGTTAATGCCTTTACCAATTCTTGAACGACCATGGGAACATATTTCAATGGATTTTTTAACTGGTTTGCCTAATACACAAGCTCATCATGATATGATTTGGACTATAGTAGATCGATTTAGCAAACAAGCATATTTCCTACCATGCAAGAAAACATTAACTGCATCTCAAGCTACATAATTGTTTTTGAAGACTGTTTTTACTAACCATGATTTGCCAAAGGTTATTATTTCTAATCGTGATTCTAGATTCTGTAACAATTTTTGGACTATTTTGTTTGCTAATTTGGGTACTAAGATTAATTTCTCATTTGTATTTCATCCTAAAACCAATGGACAAACAGAAGCTACTAATAGTACAATTCTAGATCTTTTGAGTACAGACACAATTTCAAAACCATAAACATGGGATACACAT
Source organism: Lygodium microphyllum (assembly GCF_053477565.2). NCBI lineage: Eukaryota > Viridiplantae > Streptophyta > Polypodiopsida > Schizaeales > Lygodiaceae > Lygodium > Lygodium microphyllum. The sequence continues at coordinate 107,197,211 of NC_141149.1, read as the reverse complement.
TTGTATCTACTTCAATTTACATACAATAATACACCACACACAGCTACACAAAAAGCACCTTTTGAAATCATTTATGGACATAGATTGTCTACACGTGTTACATCATTGTTGAACAAAGTTAAAGCTGCTCATGATATTGCTAATATGCATGCTACTATTCTTGTTGAAGTTAAAGATATGATTACGAAAACCCAGCAATCATACACTAAACAAGCTAATAAGAAAAGAAAAGCCATGACTTTCAAAGTTGATGATTATGTTTGGTTACGCATTGAAAAGAGAATATTGCAAAGTGTTGAGAAACACCCGTTGTTAAATTAGCACTTAGATTTTATGGACCTTTAAAATAATTCACAAGATCAATGACAATGCATTTAAATTAAAACTACCCCCACATTGGAAAATCCATAATACTTTTCATATAAGTTTACTACGACCTTTTAGAGGCCAATTACATACACACCCTATATATGAAAACCCTCCTTTGTCAGAAGAAGAAACTGAAATCTTTGAACCTAAAACTATTCTAGACATTGGCTACATGACCACTAGAATTGGTAGTAGATATTCTACATATTTGGTTAAGTTTAAAAGTCATCCTGTTGAAGATGCCCAATGGATGCATACCCCTGACCTAAGTGCTTACTCCCTCACTGCTCACTCCACATTGAGCTAATAGCAATTGAGGATAATTGCTATTCCACCCCACGGATATGATGCCAGGAGGCATATTCCACGGTGGACTACGTGGTGAGGTTTTTATTCCATTGTGGATTCCGTGAGGTTTTGTGGTGGATTCTGTAAAACTATATTTATTTGCCGAGGCTTGTACACGAGGTGGATTCCTTGTGCGAGAAGTTGACAAGGACGCTTGTCCTTTTCGGGTGTCATGTTTATTTAATGTGCACACGGGTGATTCCATGGTGGGTGATTCCACAAAATACATATTAAATTAATAGACATTTATGAGTTTAGAGTGCACTCGTAATAAATTAAGGTTAGGACAGAGTTTCAACCTATTTATTTTTTTTGTAGCTGAAGACTACTAGGTATTTACTTTTGTCGATTTAATTTTATTATTTTTTAACAATTTTGAATGCTTCAGTTGATGTGTAGAGTAGGCAGCGATGGCATTGGGAAGCATCGAGCAATGGCATGTATTCAGATAACCTAGAAGAAATTATCATTTTTTATGGGCGCCTGCCCTATCATTAAAGGCGTGGTGCTAATATTTATTTAGACGCGCTTATTTATTAAAGCATTGGACAAACATTATTATTTTGTATGTGCATAGGCACTCGATTTAAATATTTAATTCTTGGACATTGTATTTGAGCACAGGCTGATTTCTGGGATACCCAACCGCTTTATTCTTTATTTGGACAAAAGTAAACACAAAAGCCAAAGCATGCTAATTGTAAATTGGGCTATTTTTTAGCTTTGAGATTAATAAATTTATAAATACATAACTTGTGGAGCGCTCACACGAGGCATGGGGGGAGATTGTACCCAATTTGTCTTTTCGTCTCATGTCATCCAAATCTTTCTTCTTGCTTTATGAGCTTTTGTAGAGTTCTTTGTTCTTGGGGACCTTCCGGAGTTCACTATGCATGCATACAACATTCGATTTACGCACCAGTTTGTTGAGTGGCCTTTTTCTACATTATTCCTTATTTTTCCATCTTGCATTGGGGTTAACATTACCCTCTCCCAGTCGAGTGTCAGTCCCATGGCACTTATATGGATCTTTGTTGGTGAGGCTCACGATTTGAAGGGTGGTCGTGTGAGTTGATGATGGGGCCTTATGGATGTTGGTCATGGGAGAGAAGCTTGTCAATTGATGGTGATGATGGAGGTTGAGGGGATGTCGAGTGGATAGCGGAACCTTTGATATCAATCATGAGGAGGAAACGAATGTATCTGCAAGGAGAAGAAAAGTGCACGGCCCAGAGGGGTGTATCTACCTTACCATGTGGTGCATTGTGCTCGTGCTAGTGGAATTGGGAGCTGGGTTGAGCCGAGTATTGTCACACACTTGAGGACCTAGCTCATGCAGTAGGGAGGTGTGATGGGTGCAGCTTAGGGAGACAGGTCTAACCATAGGTGAGGCTGACCTCCCTAGGTGTTCCTTGCCCTTGATGTGCCCTAAGCGTGAAGTGGGGGATCAAAATGGGCTAGGGGGTTAGGGATGGAGCCGCGACCGACTGAAGCCATTGGGCACATCTAACTTGAGGACCCCTACATGCAGTGACCATAACACTCATGATTCTCTTGCTTTTTCTTGTGATTTTCTTCTATGCTGTCTTTTTCTTGTCCTTTCCTTTTCTCTCTTCTTTTTGTGGTTGTCTTTCTTATTCTTTTTCTCTCATTTTTCTTATTTTCATCTTTTTCTTTTTGAAACAAATTGTGACGAGAAGCTAGTCTTCGTCATCATGGTCTCATAAGCGAGAGAAGTGGGGGGTTTAAGGGACCTACTAAGAAAGCTTTTCCCCTGCATGTATCCTTTTAGGCTCATTCGAACATTAAGAGGGGTGGTGGACAAAAAGGGATGGTTGCAGCTAGTGAAATGGCTCATTCGAACATTAAGAGGGGTTGCAGCTAGTGAAACGGCTGTCCCTCATGTCCTCTAAGAGGGCTATGTAAAAAGATGGCAAGAGGGTAGCGCGCATCATTAGCCTTTCCATTGCATAACTATGTATGCCGGAATTGAGATAAAAAAAAGAGTGGCGGGAGGCGGTATTCTTGCAGACTAGGGTCTTGCCTTAATAATATTCTAAGGAGCCTAATGTAATTATAAGTTGTTAGGAAGGTGAGGTCCGGTTCATTGAGGAAGTGATCTATGGAGGCATACAAGTCCTGCTCAAAGAAGATGAGTACTTCATCGGGCTTAGTGGCATTGATATTGTAAATTTTTGGGAAGTCATATTGAACATGGACGTCTGGATTGAAGTCCACTCCTACCCTTCTAGGATATGGCATGTAGGTGGGGTTATTCTTCTCGAAGGATAGGGTGTTGGAGAATGATATCTAGGCATCCATGTTGCCGTCCCAGATACGCCTTCTCCATCTTGGCTGGCATTTGTAGCCCTTCACCATTCTGGGCACTTCCATGACCTTACTCTCCCAGTAGTCATCAGGAGAGCCTCCATTCCCCATAAGGTGGGATTCTTCTCTCTTTTGACCACCCACATGTCACACAGCCTTCTTTCTGCATTAATCACCTCTTTCACCACTTTGGTTGATAACACTCTGCTCAATGTAGCAGGGAATAAAAAATTAAAGTCGAAGGGGTCGTAGCCGTTCTCTTTATGTTCCCATGCTATGAGTTCAATGTTCCAGTCTATTTGAAAACAATCTTCTTTTGGAGGGATGGGCGCTTTTGGGGCCACTATTGGTTGAGCTTTCAGCCTCCTCCATGCCTGGTCCAACATGTTTGTTCTCTTCCTTCTGATCTCTACTTTTCTTTCAATAGTGGTGTCTACCTTCTGTTGTACTTCAAGCCATGGAGAGGGGGTATGTGGGACTAATTCCTCATCTTGCTGCCCCATTTCAAGGCTTGGCCTTGCTTCTTTAGTTAGCCTTTGCATCTCCTCTCCCCTGTGCTCTTGTGGCTCTACTTCCTTGGGCCCTACTGCTTGTGCTTGGATATGCAGCCCGTATCTTAGAGCCCTACATGCGATCTCCAGCTTTCTCCTTAATGATTTAATGGCCTCCTCCTCTTCAAATTGTGTGGTGCCTAAGAGAGTGTTGAGGAAGGTGCGTTGTTGGGGTTCCAAACTTATTTGCGCGGCCTCTACCTTGCTTTCTACTAACACCTTGTCACCTTCTGCAAGGGCTAGTTGACTCGGTAAGTCTCTTACACTTCCATCACTCTTGCCCACCCATTCATCTACTCTTCTTTTCATCTCTTCCAAGATTTCATTATGCCTTTGGGCTAAGGCCCTTATTCTCCACTATTGTTCCTCGATTTCTCTTTCTAGCCTCTTCTGCTCATCTAGCTCCACATCCACCCTCTTCTCCAACTTGTCCATGTTTTCCTGGTACCTTTGGGCCCTCTCTTCTTCTCCATCTTTTGCGAGCTTCTCCATGGCGTCCTAGACCCTCTTCATCTGTCCTTGCAGCTCTTCTTATTGCAGGATCATGAGCTTGTACTCCCTTTGAAGTCCCATCAGCTCCTGATTCTCGTCTTTAAGTTTCCTTCACTAGTTGTCCTCTTGCTCCTCCTTAGCCATGAGCTCCACCTTTAGCTCGCTTATTTCTCGTTGATACCCAGCTACTTGCTGGGTTTTCTTGAGCTATAAAGCCACTAATGCATCTTTCTCCCCTTTTAGCTCAGCCACAACCATCTTCTTTTCCTCCTTTGCTCTCTCTAGTTGGAAAAGGAGTTAACATATTTGTCATAATTTGTAGACGACAACAATGTTGTAGAGATAGTCATTGTGGATGCTTCTACCTTTTGTCTCTTAGGATATTGTCATGATTTTGCATCTACAATTGCTGCTATCGGTCTCTTTGTTCCCATCACTAGGGTTCCTCCACTTGCACCTTGAGTTATCTCTTTATGGACCGAAAACTGCACCCAAGCCATAAGGTTACTGGCATCTGCTGTAGTTGAAGTGCCTTGGGTGGGTGCAGAGAAACACTAGAACAAGTGGAATGGGGTCAATCAAACCCTTGCCCTTGCCTTTTGCTACTAGGGGTGGCATGATTTCCGGTACTTGGGAGCTTGTCCCTGGGCGTTCTTCTCTGTGTAGGGTCATGGCAGCTAGCTCCTCCTCCAGAGAGGAGGGCTCATGGTAGCTACCTCCTCTTCTTTGGGGAGGAGGGTTGCTCCATTGACAGGCAGATGGCCTTTGCTATGTCTTCTTCTTCTCTCCTTTTGAGATCCTTCACCTCTTCATCTGCTTTTCTATTTTTTTCTTCTTTTGCCTCCTTGGCTAGACTACGCCTCATGTTGTCCTTCTTCATCACTCATGATTCTCTCACTGGACTATTCCTGCCTTTGGTGGAGAGGGGATTTGTTTGATGTTTCGCCAACTCTTTCGTCGTCTTGTGCCTCCCCCGATGCCTCTCTGATGATGGCAGTTAAGACCCCACCAAATCCAATGGTCGAGACCTTAGATAACGACTTCTTCCTTGGAGGTTGGGGACTCTCCACCCGCAAGTCTTCCACCTGTTGCCAATAAGTTCACTTCATTGAAAGATTTGGATGCAATGCTTTCTAGCATTCGGCACATTGATCATGCTCATCAACGCATTGTATCTTTGGCTGGAAAACAAGGCATGTACCATTTTGTCTTGTAGCTGACTTCTGGGTCACAGATATTAGCTAAGCTGATGCCATCATTGGTGTGGACCAACAGTTTGTCCATTCCCAGCATGCTAGATACGTCCCTTTTAAGCCGACTTTCAACTTTGTTGGCCAAGCCCAATGCTAGCTCAACTTCTACTTGGCGGGCAACCTCTCCTTATCACACAATCACAGTACCGCAGTTCCTGTTGAAGGTATGGAGGAACTCCACACACTTTTCATAATCCACGACCTAGACAACCTTCTTCACATACTTCTACAACTTGCATTGATTCACGATTTGCCTTATGACCTAGTCCTCCATGACTACGTCCTTCGAATTCAGGATGTGCCTGAACTTGAATTGGTTGTAGGCCCTTGTCTCCACTGAGAGGCCATACCTTACTTGCTCTTCCTCTGAAGATTGTAACTTACCGATTTTCTCCTATCTTGCTATTGTAGGTGCTTGTCATGAAACCATAACTCACTATTAGTATTTTTCAAGTAGTTTTGTGGAAAGACACATAGGAAATGGAGAAAATGCTTATGGAAACTGAAATGCTTGAATATAGAAAGGGAGTTTTCCTTTAAACAATCCATGCATTCCTCAACAAATTTATGACCCTTTTCCTCAATCATAAGTTGATTATTATCCATTCTTTTCCACTTTTGGATGTTGATTGAGGTTTAGATTTGTTTTTATGTTCCATACCTTACCCCCTCCCCCTTGGAGATGAGAAGGACCCTTCCTAGGATTAGAGGTTGAAGGGTGAAGGCTATTCGGCACATGCTCATGGTGTTTCACCTCTGCATGAGCTAAGTGTAAAAGTTCGAGTTGTACTCCATTTAAGCATAGTGTCGATAGGTTAGATGCTAAAGTAAATAAGTGAGGGCATCCATTAGGAAGTCATCAAAGTCTATTTTTCTAGGAATGTGTAGCTCCTCCTCAATCAACATACGATCTAAATAAGGGTGGATCTCATGATGTGCTCTTCTAGGGGTCGATTGCGAACGGTGATCAACACCCTATAGGAGGTCAGAGCTACATAAGTTGGGTCATACTCCGAGATTTTGATGGCACGTCTCTACTGAGTGTTAGTCATGATTTGGCAGCCTTCAAGCTCCCATTGAAGTCGAGGAGCATACCCTTTCCTCAAGAAAGAGGAGTCGTTGTCAGCAAGCTGCTTCAACTCTTCAATTTCCTGATTTGTTAGGGCTTGTGCTCTTATTATATGAGGTAATGAGCCATCTTTTCTATGCTTGCTCGCGGAAAATCTCGATGGCAATTAGCTCCTCAACTGCCTGAATACAAATTTCGATTCTTCCCAAGAGCAAGGCAGCGTATGTACCTCCATGGCTAAAGGCTCTTCCAAAAGGTCTAGGTCTAGTCGGTCATAGCTTTTAGTTAGTGTAGTAAATGTAGCATCCAAGCGTCGAAGGCAAGTGATCACATCATCACCCATATTTTCATCCAAGTCCAAGGCCAAGGTAAGAATTGCTCATTGCTCATAAGAGGGTTTTAGGCTGACGGGCGGTCACTAGACAAGGCAGTAGCAATTGAGGCTATCGATGTTGGCTACTTTTGAGGAAGTGGTGCAGTCAGTTGTGCACTAGGAAAGGGTTGTGATGTAGATGCTTGGGAGGCCTTGGGGGCACTAGTAGTGGTAGGTTGAGGTGGTGTGGAGGCATCAAGTCATAGTTTTGATTAGGAGACTTGGTGAGGTTCTATAGGCGTAGTGGGTTCGGGATCTATGGGCTTGACAGCCTGAGTTGTTTGAGATTCTGGTTTCTAATTTGTCATGCGAGCTTGTGTGGGCAAGCTCGAGAGTTGTGCTTGACAGTCGGGGTTTGGGTACCCATATCTAAGTGTTTCCCTCGTAATAGCCTTGCACTTGCAAATGAAGTCTTGGGGACCCAATGCAGCTTGATCATTCATCGATGCCTGCTCTAGCTTCTTCTCTATTTCCTAGGTTTCGAGTATGAGTACCTAGCCTTCTGAGGTTGTAGTTGGTTTCTTATTGGTGGCAGTCCTTGATGTTTAGGTACCCATTTGAACTTGGGTTCATGGGCTTTGGCCTTCGTCTCTATAGTTTGTTGATGTTGGGGCTAGGTGGGTTGTGACAAGTCACAACCCCCCAACTTAGACTTGGTGATGGTTCCCTCTATGGGTGGCTTCGCGGGCTTGGATGGAGCTGCGCTACCCTTGCTGAAAGCTGTCATGATGTGTACATTGTTGATGGCGAGGTGAATGTGCTATGACTTGTAGTTGACATTGCAATGTGCCTGTTTTTAACAGGTGTGCCCTAGCAAAACGATTCCTTACCAACATCTTTTGTGTTTGGCAACATATAAAAGATTATGGGTATGCTTTCAGACTCGATAGAGGCTACGACTTTACACTTTCCTAAAAGTGCATATGGTCGGCTCCCAAAAGGGCCGAGTTTAGTGCTCGTGGGCTGTAGTTATGGTCGGTCGATTTGAGCCTAATGATCATAAGTTAAGATATTGAAATAAGCTCCCTTATCGATCAATGCATTGAAAGATGCTCGCTAGGTAGTGACTGTTATGCGGAGGTAAGGGGGTTCTACTGCGTCTTCATCCTCGTCTTCAAATTCCGTAATTGTGGCAACTCAAACTTTCACAAGGGACTCTAACATGGAATGTTCATGTAGTGGACGTATGGGAGGGTAGCACTTCTTTATGTAGCTACCATTGAAGAAGATTATGCCCTCTCCATCTAGGGGATTGAGCTCTACATTGCCGGTTTGCGGCTAATGGTGCAAACTTGGAAAGGCCCCCAATCCCCTAAATTTCATCTTTTTCTTGTGGCCTTTCACTGATTATAACATCACGAGGTCACCCTGATTGACATCTCATTGCTTAACATGCTTGTCAAACAAGCTCTTACGTCACACCTTCTCACAAATTAGTGCATGGGTAGCTAGAAGTCAAGTCTCCAATAGGTGTTCTAGCTCAACTAGGCATTCTATCCATGCCTCCTTTCCATCTCATCTCTCATGAGTAGCCACTCTCAGGCTAAGGACAAAGAATTCTACTGGTAAAAATGGCATCAATTTTGTAGGTCAACCTAAAGGGAGTATGTCCTATAGCCATTTTATAGGCTACTCGATAGACCCACAAGGCTGCCATCTACTTGTTATCCCAGTCACTGCGCGAAGCCGAGACAACTTTGGTCAAGACATTCACTAATATCTTATTTGTAGATTATGCCTGGTTGTTTGCTTGAGGGTAGTAGGGTTAGGATTTCCAATGTACAATCAAAAAGGTAGACATGAGCCAAGCAATCACTTCATTGATGAAATGAGTGCCTTGATCACTAACTAGTTCATTGGGGCAGCCGAATTGCGAGATCACCTGCTCCCACAGGAACTTAGTTGTGATTCTAGCATCGTTCTTTCTAGTGGCTCATGCTTCTGCCCACTTTGAGAAGTCATCGGTAGCAAATATGATATACTTGTCCTGCAGATATTGTGATGTGAGACTAATAGGCCCGATGAAGTCAATTCCCCATTTTTCGAAAGGCTACCTTGCAATGATTGGGGTTAGCTTCATCTTGTCTTTGCGAACAAGTACCTTGGTTTGTTGGCACTCATCATAAAGCTTTACAAATCGTTCTATGTTCTCGAAAAAGCGTAGGCCATCAAACTTGAGACTATAGTACCTTGCGCACTATTGTGTCTCCACTAAAGTGTCCTCCAGCAATGCCATTGTGTGCTTTTGCAAGTATGTTATGCATTTCATGCTCGCACACGCATTTGCATAGTAAGCCATCGTGTCCTAACATATAGAGTTTTCTTGCTATCAACTGATAGGGCTGCATCTTGAGGATGAGTCGCCTAAGTCGGGTCTTTTGAAGGGTCTTTCAAGTAGTTCGTATTTAAGCACTTGACTATGTCATCTGCCCAGTATGGCATCAAGTCGGATCTAAACAAATCTTTCTCACCAACATGTTAAAGAGATGCGTGTTTGTCAAATCATTAGTGATACCCTGTCGAGCGGCTTCTCCTATGGGTATATGGGACATGTGGTCAGCCATGTAATGATGTTTTTCCCTATGCACAACCACCACAGAGAAGTCGAATTCTAATAGTTGAAGTAACCATCGAGTAATGCATCTTATAGCACAATGTTTATTAACAAGATAGAGCAAAGCTTGATGGTCAACAAAGAAAGTAAAAGGTGTAGTCAATAGATAATGCCGAAATTTTTTCACAACAAACACCATGGCTAAACCTTCTCTCTCCATAGTGGAATAATTAATTTCGGTGTTTGTCAGTTGTCTGCTAGCAAAACTCACGAGATAGTCTAGATTGTGCTCGCCAAGCTGGCACAACATTTCTTCCATGGCAAACTTCGAGGCATCAATGTGGATGTGGAAGGTTATGGTCCAATCTAGGGCTCATAGTATTGGCACGGTTGTTAGAGCCCTTTCCAATTCTTCATATGCATGTTGGCATTCCTCAGTCCATTAGAATATTATCATCCATTTGTAGAGTGGTCTAGCAATTAATGCATAATTCAATACAAATCGTCGATAGTGTCCTATATGCCCTAGAAAGCATTGAGCTCCCTTTTAGTTGGTTAGTGGTGCAAGGTCGACAATCACCCTAACTTTCGAGAAGTCAGTGGCAATGCCGTTCTTGGACAACACATGCCCTAGGATGCATCCATGCTTCACCTAGAACTAACACTTAAGGGGGTTCAACGAGAGACGATGTAGTCTGCATCATTCAAAGACTGCGTGGAGTTTGTTTAGGTGTTCTTTTCAACTCGACTAAACACATAGGCCATCAACAAACACTTCTAACTCCCGCCAAAGCATATCCTTGAAGATGGTACACATGAGCCATTGAAATGTGGCTAATGCGTTAGTCAGCCCAAAGGGCATGACTATGTAGGCAAAGATACCCCACACGGTAGTGAATGCAGTCTTATACTTGTCGTCAAGATGCACTTGCACTTGGTTGTAACGTGAGAAGCCATCCAAGAAATTGTAGGCTTCCTTGCCAGTTACTCATTCGATCATATGCTCAAAGTATGGTAGTGGATAGTTGTCTCTCTTCGTAGCAGCATTCACTTTCTTATAGTTAACACACACTTTGATTTTTACATTCTTTCTGAGGACAACTACAATGGGCAAAACCCAATCTGTGTGCTCAATTTTGTAGATGAATCCTACTCCTAAGAGTTTGTTTATCTCCTCCTTGACTGCATGAGCATGCTTGGGATTCATCGGGTACAATTCCTGCTTGATCGACATTGCATGAGAGGTATCATGGGGATGTTATGAGTCACTATACTCGAATCTACTCCTTCCAGCTCGTTGAGCAACCAAGCAAAGATGTCTATGTACTCTTGTAGGAGAGCAATGAGTCTTGCTTCTTCCAGCTCACTCAAGTTGTAGGCTATAAAAACCAGTTAGGGCGTCTCCCCTTCCTCAGCCAAATTAACCTCTTTTACGTTGGGGCGTCTCCCCTTCCTCAACCAAATTAACCTCTTTTACATTGGCAGGTCCTTCTATAGGCTTGCTCGCTTGCCCTTGTCGTTTGGCTCCTAGCACGATCACTACCTTATCGCCTTTCTTGAATTTCATAAATTGTTTTGGTAGGTCTTGTGGTTTTTGCTATTCTCTAGCTTCTGACTCCCTAGTCTATCTCTTCTTTTCCTCCCTCACCATTGGCGCCTCAAGTAGACCGAAAGGTCTCCCTCGGTGCATTTTGCACTAGGAGGTCGAGGTATCTCAGGGTCACTGTCTAAGCTTACTTCTGACTCCAAATCTAGCTCTTCATCTTCGCTAGAAGAGGGAGTGTCTCCTAGTGGTCATAGCTCTGACAATGACTCCATTCTCAATAGGGGCATGGGACATGGCTGAACTAACCTCGCTTGCTCATAGTCTATCACCCCTACATGGTCTAGCCAAGTGTGATCACACTCGGTTTTGAAAACTCCTCTTTTGATTCTAGATGTGTTGGTGCTCTGTGGCTTTGAGTCTACTCTGATCTACTCAATCACTCAACCATCCGTGTTGTATTCTATGGTGTTGGTCTCCTGTTCAACATCCTCTTTCGCAGAGTAGCAGTCTTCATAATCATTGACTGAACTATCCTCATATGACTGCTTGTCACCTTTTAAGCCTCGATGCTCTGTTTCTTTTTCATTGGTGACTAAGGCGACCCAATTGTACATCAAATTCAAACCGTGCACCTTGGTCCACCTCCACTTGGGTTTGTCCAAGAGATCCTTGAGGGGTTTGAGGTTAGCGGTTGGGTTGCCAGCTAGCTCGTCTGCCAAGTGCTCTAAGATCTCATGGAGCTCTCGCTTGTTGTTCGGGATATGGAATGTGCTAGGGGTGGGCCGTTCACAAGGGATTTTGGCCATCATGCATAGTGGTGCTAAGGGTTTATTCTTGGGCTCACCGATTGCGTTAGCAGCTTGTTCGTATTCTTCGTTCTTCGAGAACCACTAATCAATAGTGGCCAACACTGCATCCAATCATGCTCATCCTCAAGGCAGTGGATATACTTTGTTAATAGCTCGTAAGATTTTCTAACCTGAGTATCACCCTTTAGTAAAGCTCAGATGGTATTGAGGTCGATTGGCGTGGTCTTCCAGGTGTCCATTTTTTTGCCCTCACTACTTCCGTTTGATTCTCTAAGAAGATCAAACCGTTGCCCCGGTCTTCTATGACTCATGCATTCCGCATCTAGGGTCAACCTAGCAGGATATCGTAGTCAAGTCCCTTCATGATGATGAAGTCTACTAAGAACTTGACTCATGAGATCTTCAATGGCTAACTTTTTAGCACTCCAAATGGTTTGACCTTCATCCCATTAGCTAGTGTGACATTAAACCTAGCATTCTCAACAAGCGAGCCACCCAGGCCTAGAGCATTGCTTAGCTAAGCACAATGACTCCTGCCCTCGTGTCTACGATTCCTTTCCTTGTTGCATCTCCTAGTGCTAGGATTGGCAAGACTGCATGCATCTCCGTGTCTTCTCAGAAAGTGTTGACATGTAAGGACTTAGGCATTGAGTGAACCATCAAGCTCGGTATTTGTGTCACTATTTCAACTCTTGCCACAACGTCGGGTGCTGCCTAAGTAGGTCTTCTATGCTTAAATTCATCGGGGTGGTTACTAGCATCATGAGAAGATTGCTAGTTGCTTGCTTATCTCTTGATTCTGTGCTCCTTGGCCAATGGCCATGGTTAGCTTGCTGGCCCATGGCATTTAAGCTCCATCTATTCGGTGTTGCTTGAGGTGCAATAGCATTTCTCGACTTCAGTTGCATAAGTGAAACCAATGTGCTTACACTAAAGAGATCATTGATTTCATCCTCTAAGATGGGCTCAACATCCTTTCAGTGTTCTTGGGCTTCTCTCCACTCCTTGACTTTATCTATGGCTTTGAGTTGGCGCTTTGGATTGGGGTACTCAACTACCTTAGCATTTACTTTTTCTATAGTCCTCAAAGTGGATGTTTCTACCTCTGGGTCCGTGACTTTCATCCTTGCGGGTAGTGTCGTGCCACTCTCACTTTTAAGTGTGACCTTTGTTTCGCTTTTCTTCTTCCTTTGCCTCTAGCTTTTGTTTCCTATTGAGATTCTGTCTAGGTTTCTATGCCTTGGCAGTGACATGCTAGGCCACCTTGTCTATGCTCGAGTCATAACTTGCAACGGGATGGGTGTAGCCTCTCCATCAAGTGTTTCAACTCCGAACAGCCCCAATGGTACTGATGACATGTGTTGAGAGTGGAAAAAGACTGAATTTTTGACTAATTTTTGTTGTTTTTGAGGTCTGAATGATTGATTTTTTATGGATTTAGAGTGATGTATGGTTGTTAAAGAAAGTATTTGAGAGTTTTTTGGATGATATTGATTATGTTTTGGAAGTTCATGATGATTCTCAGTGGAGATATGAAGCTCTATGATGTTCTGTTGAGGTTCTGATTTGTTCTGTATACCTTCTGTTTTGTTCTGATTGTCTTCTGTATGAAGTATGGATTGATGATTGATGAAGATTGAGATCTTTTGAAAGCTTATTGAATAGTTTTTGATAGTATGGAATGGTTTGAGTATGAGTTATGAGGTTCTGATGACCTTCTGTAGACCCTCTGTAGAGCCTCTGTCTCTGCTCTGTGTCTGTACTATAACTGTACTGTAGCTGCTCTGGTGCTGTACTGTAACTGTTCTGTAGACCTTCTATAAGTGTTCTATAGAATGTATGTGTGACTTTGGGAAAGTTTTCTAATCTTTGGAAAGGATGAATCTGAGCTAAAACAAGTGGAAGAAGCAGCTGCTGAAGAGACTGAAGAGAAGACTAAGTGACAGTGACAATAGTGAGCTATGAAAAGACATTGTAGTGGCTCTGGTGACTCTTCATATCAGACATAACTCTTGGGAGGTGCATACACGACCTAAGAAGGATTATTGAGGATTATTATGAGAGTATTGTAGTGAGGAGATGATGTACTATTGATGGAGAGAGAGAGAGAGAGAGAGAGAGAGAGAGAGAGAGAGAGAGAGAGAGAGAGAGAGAGAGAGAGAGAGAGAGAGAGTGTGTGTGTGTGTGTGTGTGTGTGTGTGTGTGTGTGTGTGAGTGAGAGAGAGAGAGAGAGAGAGAGTCAATTCTATCAAAACAATGTAACTATATATGAGAGATTGAGAGAGAGAACTATAAAGACATTGAAGATGAATACCATGTGATTGATTTCCATTCAAAGATTGTGTATTCCTTTGTATTCTTTGTTATATTTATGGATTCTATGAAGATGTTGAAGAATATGGTTGATTCTATCAAATGCGTGGGAGATATCTATTATGATGCTGCATGAAGGATTGTTGTTTTCTTTGTTTTGATGATCAAAAGAATGAAATAAAAGCTTGTTGATGTTACAATATAGATTTTCTTGCAAGAGAATTCCCTTTTCCTTGGTGTTCCTCTTGGTGCTCCATATTTTTGGTGCGCAGCTGGGGAAACTTGCCATCAACAAGCACCAAAAGAGGCTGAAAATGAAGGAAATGACATTGCCAAGAAGAGGAGAATTCAATGGATGTTTGCAAAGTTCCTTTTTCCATTGAAGAGTTGGAATTTCTCATTACCAAAGTCACTTTCCACAATAATTTCATCCCACAATGGCGGAAACATATCACCATCATGATGTATGCTCTAAGTGGTGGACTGTTTCCTCTTCCTGTTGAAGCAGCAGAAACTTGAATCTTGGTGGCAAACTGTTTGGGAACAAACTGAAGAGCAGAAAAAGAGAGAATGACCATCCATGGAAGATTTGGCATTCATTGAGAAGTTTCCCAACATCATCAAGTGGGAGATCGTGAAGAAACCTCAGAAGTCGTGGTCTGTAGAGGTTCATGAAAACAAGAAGGAAAAGAGTTGGAATTTGTTCATGGATGCTCAACAACAAGATACATGGGATGCTTGGTGCACTAATAATCTTATGTTTGTCCAATTAGCAACCCGCTAGAAGTTGGTAGACAGAGTGTTCTTCACAACATACACTGTTAAAACCCTCAGAAGTTGGCATTATTATAATGATGCAACAATGATCCTAAGAAGAATGAGTTTTGATACTTTTAGAATGGAATATCTCCCCCTCTGTAGTGGTTTGAAAGCTGAATTCAAAGATGTTGAAGAGAAGGAAGTAGAGGAGATGTTGGCCAGGGATTCCATCAGAGACTAAAGCCCTATCTGATACTATCTTGTTGAGTCCAAACCAACTGGTTGGAGCCAACCCCTGATGAATGACGCAATAAAGAGGCAAGCGTTAGAACGAGTCCAGAGGTACGTGAGAAGAGAGAAGGCAAAAATTAACGCTGAGAACAAGCTCGCAGTAGAAGCCTCCTTTGACGACCTAAAAGCACTCTTTACAGAAGTCTCCATGGTGACTCAAGGTCCCCTTCCTAGTTAGATTCATCCTAGAAATATTGATGACAAGCCAGCAAATGTAGTCCCATTGCCAGTTTTTAAGGGAGAGTACAATGAAGACCCTAATCTTCATGTAGCAGAGTTCATGGTAGCATGTGTGGCTAACAATGCCAGAACCCTTGAGCATTGGTTAGCAATATTCCCCGCCACTTCAAAGGCGCGGTGTTTCAGTGGTATGAGAGACAAGCAACAAGAACTTTTGGCACATGGGACGACCTGAAGTTGGCCTTCCTCACTAAATTCAGGCGTGAAGGTTTTGAAGAGCGGATGTGAGAGGAGTTTATGAACCTAAGTCAATTCTCTAGAGAAAGAGTAGAAACTTATGTCTCGTGAATGGAATCCATCCTGAAGAGATGGACTAACCATCATTTGGATGAAGGAATCCAAAAAGGAGTGTTTCTCAGGGGCCTACAACCAGAGGTTCGCAAGTTCGTAGAATTGAGAAGACCAGTTAATCTGCAAGCTATAGTGGAAGGTGCAAGATTGTATGACGAAGTTGAAGCAAGGCTGTCAATGACTCCAAGAAGAGGAGTCTTCCCTCCTCCCATGCCTAGAATGGTATACCCACCAAATGCAGTCCCAGGGACAGTTCCCTACCCATATCCCCAGACGCAAACAGTGCCACATTATAATGCACTTAATCCAGTGTGGTCACCGTAGACGACAGTGCCTCAAATGATGGTTCAACCACAGCAACAGTGGCCTCAAACAGTTCCTCCAATGGCGACTCAACAACAGTGGAACCCTAGCAACTGGAATCAACAACCCCAAGTCTCAACAGGAGCTCTGAATCAGAGCCAGAACAGAGGACCTTCTGGATCGACCCAACCAGTTTATGCAGTAATTACAGATGCTTCCCAAAACCCTACTATAAGTATTTGAGGAGGTAAAAATCTGAAGGATTACTTATCCAACTCAGTTGCAAGTATCAAGAAAGAGCTTCTAGATGTGATTACAAAGCAGTTACAGACGCTGAAGGTAAATACTGCCAATATATCCACTCCTGCGAGAGCTAGAAGAGATGTGATGCGCTCTAATACATGGTGCGGAAAGTGTTATCAAGCGGGACATTTAGCCACTGAATGTACTCGAAAACCAACCATTCCTAGAGCCTTCTGTTCCTACTATTTGCGAAAGAACCATACAGAGATATTTGCTCTCTGAAAGAGATGCATAAATGAAGACAGAAGGATGAAAATGCAAGATTCAACTTGCTAGAATCCAAAATGACAACATAGGAGATTGGACCAAAGCTTAGGGAGTTTGGTCCTAATTTTGATCCAAGGAGGTTTCCCTCTCAAAGTTACAGAGGACGACATTCTGGCAGTGGTCAGAGATCAGAGGTGGAATGTTATAGGTGTGGAGAAAAGGGACATATCTCCCCAAATTGTCCAAACCCTAGACGATCTGTGGATTACAAGCCCTTACGCAGTCGATGCAAAGGAGAAGGCCACACTGCAAAGGACTATCCCAGTCCAGCCCCTATAAAGGCCAATGCCATTGATAGCTAACAGAAGGTACAAGAGCCTGCTTTCAATTTGGTAGAGTTGGAAGTTGTCGCTGTTACGCTCACCAAGAAGAAGGAACCAATGGTTCGGAATGAAAATAACTCTCCTGCTAAGACTGTGAAGTTCAACCTGCCAACAGAGGAACAGAGTAGTACAGAATAGAACAGTACAGTACAGAGCACTATAGCGCCACAAAGAACTACAAAGACAGTCCCAGAGACATGACCAGAGGCCCAAGAGATAGAAGATACATAAGCACTTCCAGAAACAGAGGAAGTGCCGATGCTGCAATTGTTAGAAGAAAAATGAAAGATGAAAATGGGTGTAGCCCCATTCCCCAGCAGGCTGGAGAAGCCTGTGGATCCTATCAAAGATTATGACTTGGTCAAAGACCTAGACACTTTTAAACCAAACCTAACATTCTGGCAGTTACTGATGCTGTCTCCCAGCTGCCGAAAGAGATTCAAAAGCATCTTGACAAGAAGGCGTGGACTAAGGATCGCTCCTTCAACAGCGACCAAGACCAATAAGGCCCCGGAGCCTGTAAAGGAAGTAGATATGGCTAATGCCTTCCTAGATCCTGGAATCCCAAAGATTAGTGTATGGATAGAAGGATGCTTCATTTCAAATGCATTGATTGATGGAGGCTCATCAATAAACATAATGAGGGATGTGACAATGAAGGACTTAGGATTGCAAGGAATTCAACCTACATAGTGGCTTATCAGATTGGCAGACCAAAGCCGAGTCAAACCATTGGGCATCCTCCCATACGTAAAAATAACCCTTGTAGGAAGAGACTATTGGCTAACATACCTGGTGGTTAAACCAAATTCTTATGGGACCTCATACCTTCTACTGTTGGAAAGACCTTGGCTTTTTGAAGCAAGAGCAGGACAAACTGGTTCAAAGGAACCCTAACCCTAGGCAGAGGACCCAACAAAGTGGTGTTAAAGATGTATGGATCGCAAAAAGGCAATGGATCCACATCCATTGAAGTCATAACTGACTCCTCCAATGAGGTAACAAATGGTACATAAGGAGATGAAGAGGCTGTTAAGCAGATCTTTCCTAAGAAAAGAGAGGCAAAGTCCCTAACAGTGGGCACTGTAAGCCAACTGCTAAGGGAAGTAAAATCCTTGTCCATGGGTGAATACCTCCTGTCTCAACTACAATTAACTTTTGAAATCACCTCTGACAGTGAAATAGAAGCATGGATGTACTGTTCTCCGTGTTACATGACAGTCGTAGAGACAGAGCAGAGACTGGACAGTTACAGTGCAAAGACAGTACAGAGGCAGAGCAGATACAGAGCGGCTACAAAGCAGAGACAGAGCGGATACAGAGACAGAGCCAGAGCCAGAGGTAGAAGCAAAGTAAAAAATGGTGATAGAAGCAGAAGCAGATGCAAAGGCAAAAGATCTGTTCTTTTCCTATAGAGCCTCTACAGAAACAGAGGCAGAGCCTCCAAAGGAAGAGGATGAAAATGACGAGGAAGAAAATGAAGCATGTTATGAAAGTTCAAATGAAAAATTCCCTTTGATAGAGGATGGTCTTGTTGATGTCCCTACAGAGACCTTAGAGGCCGAATATCTCAGGGTACTGGATGGAATGACCATGGTGCCGTCCGGGTTTATCAATGGATCACAAAGTATGCAGAATTTGTATAAGCAATGGATTAAAGACTTAAAATTTAAGTTCACCAGCGGCTCCTATCGCCCTAACCATTCAGTCCAAAGAAAAGATGATGATGATGTCCCCTATCAACAGAAGCCAGAGTCATCAAAGCCATGTCCTCTAGCAGGTCCGTGCTATGTGACATTCTTAGACGTATCCTTGGAAGATGAATCCCTAAGTCCAGAAGAAATCACCGCTCACACAGAAGCAAACAAAGCTCTGATACCCTTCCAGCAACCTAAACAGACAAATGAGTCAACTGTACAGAAGGAGGACACTGGTTCTAGTGGAACATCAGACGAGGATACTACTCTCTTGAAAGAGTCAAACCTCTACCCAGAAGCAATCCGTGGGACATTTATCCACGAAGTGGAAGGTGAAAGGCAAGTAACGTTCTTGGATACTGACGGTACTGAACATCATCTGAAAGTGGGTCTCAATCTTCCAGAAGAAGAACTAGTGGTCCTGCGAGATCTACTAAAGAAGAACTTAGATGTCTTTGCTTGGTCCTACAAAGACCTAAAGGGGATTGATCCCACAGTATGCCAACATCACATTGACCTAGAGCTTGATGCCAAACCTGTAAGGCAAAGACAAAGACGTATGAATCCTAATTATTCTGCTTTGGTGAAAGCTGAATTATTGAAACTTCTTGAAGCAGAGTTCATTTATCCCGTGGCTAACAGTGAGTGGGTTTCACCCATTGTGGTAGTACCCAAGAAGAACGAGAAACTTCGAATATGTGTTGACTTTTGAAAGCTCAATTCGTAGACGAAGAAGGATCATTTCCCTAACCCTTTTACAGACCAATTGTTGGACACAGTGGCAGGCCATGAGTTGTATTCCCTCTTGGATGGATTCAGTGAATATAACCAAGTCCAAATCGCAGAAGAGGACCAATCTAAAATAACCTTCACCATAGAATGGTGGACCTATGCCTACAGAGTGATGCCATTCGGGCTCTGTAATGCTCCTGCCACCTTCCAACGAGTAATGATGGTGGCCATCTAGAATCATCTGCATGATTTCATTGAGGTGTATCTTGATGACTTTTGTGTCTATAGCATGATCCGAGAGCACTGGGGATACCTAGAGCAATGTTTTGACAGATGCCGCGAGTATGGAATTTCTGTCAACCCCGACAAATGTGTCTTTAGCGTCTCCTCAGGAGTTCTGTTGGGCCATATTGTCTTTGCACAAGGGATTGCAACAGACCAGGCAAATATTGAAAATATTGCCGCCTTAACAGCACCAACAAACCTCAAGCAATTAAGAGGATTTCTTGGACATGTGGGCTACTTCAGAAGATTTATTGCACATTTCTTAACCAAGGCAGCCCCTCTGCACAAGCTCCTAAGGAAAGAAGTTGATTTCCTTTGGACTGATGACTGTGAAGAAGCCTTTAATATCCTAAAACAGTGCCTAATCCAAGCACCTATTTTACAACCTCCTGATTGGACGAAGGAGTTCCATGTGCACACTGATGCATCAATTGAAGGGCTAAGTGCTGTCCTATGTCAAAAGGCCCCCTCTAAATTAGATCAACCGATATATTATGCAAGCCAAAAGGTCAATGATAGGGAACGGAACTATACAGTGACAGAGCTTGAGTGCTTGGCAATGGTGTTTACACTGGAGAAGTTTCGACACTATCTATTGTCAACGCATTTCAAGTTCTATGTAGATCATGAAGCCCTATCCTACCTGATGAACAAAGCAGATGTTAAAGGACGACTGATGAGATGGTTGCTCCTATTCCAAGAGTTCGACTTTGAAGTGGTCACTAAGCCTGGCCGTTCCCATGTCTTAGCCGATCATCTATCACGGACCCCTCAAATAGAAGAAGAGGAACAGGATGATCCAGACCTTCCTGATGCTTCTTTGTTTTTAGTTGAAATAGTTACTCCCTGGTATGCAGATATAGCCAATTTCCTGGCAACTCAACAATATCCTCCTGGCATCTCAAGCCGTGAGAAGAAGAAGCTTCTGTTAGAATTCTCTTTTCCTATTATGTTTAACATCTTATCTCTTTTTCTCTCTCCTCTGCCTCTCTCATTTCCTTTTGCTCTCTTCCTCTCCTTCTCTCATTTCTTCTCCCTCCCTCTCTCTCTCTCTCTCTCTCTCTCTCTCATTTCCCTATTATGTTTTCGTCTCCCCCCCTCTCCCTCTCCCTCTCCCTCTCTCATTTTCCTATTATGTTTAATGTCTCCCTCCCTCTCTCTCTCCCTCTCCCTCTCTCATTTCCCTATTATGTTTAATGTCTCCCTCTCTCTCTCTCTCATTTCCTTCCCCTCTCTTTCTCTCTCCCCCTCCTTCTTCCTTTCCCATTTCCTCCCCCTCTCCCTCTCCCTCTCTTTCTCTCTCTCTTCCTCCCCCTCCCTCTCTCATTTCCTCCCCCTCTCTCTCCCATTTCTTCCCTCTCCCTCTCTTTAATTTCCCTCTCTTTCTATCTCTCCCTCTCCTTCTCTCTCACTTCTTCTCCCTCTCTCATTATACACAAATTATACAAAAAATAAATTAAAAAAGAGAGAATACACTCTCTCTCCCTCTCGTTCTCTCATTTCATCCCCCTCCCTCTCCCTCTCCCTCTCTCTCCCTCCCTCTCTTTCTCTCCATTTCCTCTCCCTCTCTCAATATATATACACAAATCATATTAAAAAAAGTAAAAGAGAGAGAATGCACTCTCCCTCCCTCTCCCTCTCTCATTTCCTCCCCCTCCCCCTCCCTCTCTTTCTCTTTCTCTCTCTCCCTCCCTCTCCCTCTCCCTCTCTTTCCCTCTCATTTCCTCTCCCTCTCTCAATATACACAAATTAAACCCTAAACAAGTAAAAGAGAGAGAGAATGGACTCACCGTAAAGATTTGGGGAGGGTACTCACCGTAAAGATTTGGGGAGGGTATTTAAGTTTCCTCTCTCAAAAGAAGATATCCATTGCCTTTGAGGTCCTTGTAGGGTACTCTACATTTGATACCTTGTATCTCCTTGGGGTGGGACCTTTCGTACGCGAAGTACTTGTCATGGATATCTAGAAGGAGAATAGCGTACTTTGAGAGGTTTTTTGTTGTCTAGCACCTCTCATGGTTTTCTTTTTAGTTGGTTTCTTACCAGGGATGTATCATGTCATGTATGTATGTGGGAAGGGTAGTTAGTGTACTCGTTTACTTATCACATTCCGTTAAGCATCTATTATTTATTAGGATATATTCGTTTTCTTTGTGTATCTTGTAGCTTGGTTGAAGTTGTTGTTGTGCTCATGAGGATGCTTGTAGCTTGAAGGGGGAGAGTATGATTATTTTTCATCTTTCAAATTATTAGATATGAAGCCTTGATGGATGTTGAAGCAATTCTTGAAGCAAGGAGTAGTTTACTACTTGCTTGTTCATGAAAGCTCACTAAATTAGTGAGGGGGGAATGATTTAGAGCTATTTTTACCATATTTTTCTTACAAACTCAAAATTTTGGTTATGCAGTACATAATGTTTCTCCTAAAATTTTTACCATATTTTTCTTACAAACTCAAAAGTTTGGTTATGTATTTTTAGCATATTTTTCTACAAGCTCGAAAGTTTGGTTATGTATTTTTACCACATTTTTTTTACAAACTCGAAAGTTTGGTTATGTATTACATACTATTTCTCCTAAAATTTAATAAAATTAAGTTGCAAAGCCATATTTAATGATGCAATGATAGAGTGGAAGCAAAGAAGTTTAGGATATTTTAGATGGGAATTTTTAGAGTATAGTAAAAGACAAATGCAAGATGAGATGTTTAGCGGAAGCGATAGAGATTTTCAGACAAAAGGAAATCTCGAAAACAAGCGAAAATCATACTTGTTAAGCATACTACATTGTTCGGGGCATTTACGTTTTGACTCTCTAGTTGTGACATTGGTTCTTGCTCTAGCTCTAGCTCTCTCGTCATAGTGTGACATTTTGACTCTCTAGTTGTGACATTGGTTCTTGCTCTAGCTCTATAGGTGGAAGTGTGAACTATCTTTTCTCTAACCCACCGCGTGGGTCCACCATAACCTGTGACCACTCATCAGTGGCCAGCTCCAATGCACTTTTCTTTATATCTAATTAGTGCAAAGGAAATAAATTTAATAAATCATTATATAGACAAATTAATGAAAAATGATACAAATTCTGTTTCTATAGAGTTGTGACATTCTTCAATTAATTAGGTACTTTCTTTTGTAGTTAAAATTGAAGTGGATTGATAAGTTTGAATAGAAAATTGTGTTCAAGAGATTATTCTTTTGATTTTTGGGTATCAAATTAGGAGAATGGAGTTGAATTGTTGCATTTTACGAATTAAAATAATGAGAAAATGATTAAAGATAATTAAATTTTTTTATTTTAAATAAAAATTAGGAAATATTAAAAAATTGAGCATTACCAATAAGAAGTGAGCTAAAGCAGAGTTAAAACACATTGAAACAAACCTAAAAATAAAATCTCTCGAAGCCAATTTGGATGCTGGCGCAAAGTCAAAATCGATCAAGATCATTGCACTTAAGGCTCTATTTTAAAATATGCCACAAGTCTGGAATGTATCTCAATCCATTTAAATTAATTTTTGTTGGCAAAAGAGGAGTTCTATTAGGAGATATCATTTCACAAGAAGGCATGGCCATTGATCCTATGAAAATTTAGGTAGTTTAAAAGGCTATAGTACCTGGCAATAATATAGGAGATTATGAAGTTTGTGGATCAAGTTAAGTAGCACACAATAGGTATCTTCGATGCTTGGCACATATTTGTTCTTCTCTTACTTTGTTCACTAAAAAAGATGTTTAGTTTATATGGAGATGTGATCAAGAGCAGGCTTTCAATGTGAAGATGCTAGTTGTAGCTTCAATCCTAAAACCCCCACACTAGTATCTTCCTTTCATGTGTTTGTAGACACTTCAAATATTACAATGGGGGCAATCCTAATGTAGAATAAAGTTGCACCCATGTTTCTCCACCCATGTTAATTATCTCAAGTATAGGTCTCTCTCTCTCTGTCCCCCATCTTCCACTAATTATTCTCTCTCAATTTTCTCTCCTCCCCATCTCTCTCTCTCTCTCTCTCTCTCTCTCTCTCTCTCTCTCTCTCTCCCCCTCTCAGTCCCATGTAGCAATCTCTGTCTCGCTCTCTCTCTATATATAAGCAACTTCTCACTTTCTCCCTCTCTTACGCTCACCTTCTCTCTCACTTGCTCTCTCTTCTTGTGTTGCTCACAAATATACACACACACATTCTCTCTCTCTCTCTCTCTCTCTCTCTCTCTCTCTCTCTCTCTCTCTCCTCCTCACTCTCTCTTTCTCTCTCCCTCTCCCTCTCCCTCTCCCTCCCCCCCTCTCTCTCTCTCTCTCAAATAACCACTCCTATCTTTCTCCCACTCACACACACACACACACACACTCTCTCTCTCTCTCTCTCTCTCTCTCTCTCTCTCTCTCTCTCTCTCTCTCTCTCTCTCTCTCTCTCTCTCTCTCTCTCTCTCTCTCTCTCTCTCTCTCTCTCTCTCTCTCTCTCTCTCTCTCTCTCTCTCTCTCAATTTCACAAGGGTCATCCATCTGTTTTTCACAACCCTCTTATTTTTGCAAGGGTCAAGGATTTGCATGAGGTCCATTGTCTTAGACACTTTTAGTTATTAATATCAGGATGAAAAGAATATCACATTGTTACTCCCACATGCATATATATATTCACGTACCTCTCACTTTTATGTGCATGATCTGATATTACATCTTGATATATCACTTCCATTGTGCACACATAAGCGAAACTATATTGCATATGTTTTCACTACTTTTAATTCAACATTATTGTGTGGACTTACTACAAGAGGATAGGGTATCAAACAGTTTGTTATGCTCACTTTGTTCAATAATGTGCAATATTTATTGTTTTTCACTTTGTTCAAATAGTTAATATCGAGACCACAATATACCTAATTATTACTCAATCCATTGTGCACATATACATTCACATGCATGCATATTTCTACACCCCATCATTCCCTAGATATTTTGCATGTGCTTTATTAATTACACATATTGTAGCATTGCAATTGAGCGAATGCCCATACACAATCTCCTTCACTTACACATTCCTCTCTCTTTCTCCTCTTCCCTCTCATCCTTCTTTCATTGCGCTTGTAAATAAACATAATCTAATAATTTTGAAAGTATATATTCATTATGCACATCAAATATCAATTGAGTTCCATTTGTGGGGACTGGAATTGGTGATCCCTAGCAAAGTCTAGGACTAAACCATGGAAGCATGCTAGCTCTATCAAGCAGGGAAGCATGTGCTTTGGAAGGACATTGTCCATGGGGTTTCCCTCAAATGGGGGTAAGCATATAGGGACACTAGATGGGTTTATCTGCATCTTCTCCATGCTATCATCCACAAATAGTGTCGTTGTTGGGCTGAAGTGCGGCCAATCAATGTCATCAAAACATTTCATGAAAAGGGGCCTTGTGTAACTCCTTCCGGCAAAAGTTGCTGTGGGAATTGCTCTACACTTGCCTTGTCCATATTGAAATACAAAGGGTGGTGCTTGCTTTGACGACTTCACATATTCACTTCTAACCAATTGGAGTAGCTCACTTAAGTTGTCTTCCTTCATGGAGCTCGAGATGGCAATGTCAAATAATGTAGATATTTTCTTCATAAACCTTGCAAGCCCTGGCCACAAAATCACCCAATACCTACCCACTTCCATGGGCTTCACCAGTAATGATCCTTCTGCTTTGGTCGTCTATGTAGAAGCACCCCATTCATATTGAACACGATTAATTTTCGGGTTGTGGGAGGTAATTGTACATCCGCACGTTGTCGTGACGTGGCACATCCACCATTGTGAACTTGAGGGTAGAGTTTTTCACCTGGAATTTGAACTCATTAGTCAACGTCATTAGGAATTTGTTTTATGTTGTGTAGCTACTGGTTAGCAACTATGGGAGTTTATGCTCTAGGGTTGCTTGTCAAGCATAAACTT
Source organism: Lygodium microphyllum (assembly GCF_053477565.2). NCBI lineage: Eukaryota > Viridiplantae > Streptophyta > Polypodiopsida > Schizaeales > Lygodiaceae > Lygodium > Lygodium microphyllum. The sequence continues at coordinate 107,171,779 of NC_141149.1, read as the reverse complement.
GTGTGGAGAAGATATGATTTGTGGAAGGAAGTAGAAGGAAAGATGATGAAAGAGCATTTGGCAGCTGACAATAATGGAGCCGTATTTTCAAAGGTAGTGCTTGAGTAAATGCACAATGTTATCAAGCAAGCGAAATCAAAAAGTAGCATGAGCTTTATTCAAGGTGTGGCTGTCTATATCAAGTTTGAAATGACGGCACCTATTGTAGAGAAGGTAGCAACAATAGCATATTCATAGGCTGGTCATCCATAAGAATGTGCTTGTTGCAATATTAAGGTTTGGTGTGGAAGAGCTTTTCAAGGATGACAAAAATGAGGACGAGTCAAAAAGCAAACTAGAAAACATGGACATTGATGAGATTCTTGCCAAAGCTGAAAAAGTTGAGTAAAAAAGTGGTGATGAAGATGGAGAAGGAAATGAATTGCTTGATGGTTTCAAGGTAGCCAACTTTAGCATTACTAAGGTTGATGCTACATTTTGGAGCTGTTTAATTTAGCCTCACGCAATTTCACAAGTAGAGGAAAGCCCTTGCCCCTAGGGCAGCAAGGAATCTCAAAAGCTATGTTGAGGAGGGGCACTATGAAAAGTCCTCTAAGAGGAGATGAGCAACTGAAGGGAAAGAATGCCCCACGAAACATGTTGCTAGAAATTCAGATATAACTCATGTACATGGTTCAAAAATAGAGGGTGCGGTTGCCTATGTATTTGAGTGGCAAGGTGGTGGTCTTTCAAAGAAAGATGCAAATGCATTTGTTTGTGAGATTAAAATGTTTGGAGACTTGAAAGTCGAATTGATATGATTGATGTAGAATTAGGAGGGGTTTTTGAGAATTCACCTATACGAGCACAAGTACAGCTCAGGGAAGATCTTATTCCAGGTTGTAAAGATGCTATCAAGAATTCCAGTTCGAATGGCAAGGGGGCTATCTTGGACTTTTTTGGTGTGTGTGTAAAAGCCCAAGAGACTCTTGATAGAATCAAAGAACTGAGCGAAGTGTGTAAACATATATCCATATGCTATTTCTAACTTCCACTTGAAAACACATTTAAAAAACCTTCATGGTCCAAATCATGCAATTGGAATCAAGTTGATGATGGCAGTTGATGTAGATGGCAGGCATCGAAGGTAGTTCGGCTATTGAATTACACAGTAATAATGGCGATGTATATTCTGGCAGACAGGATGGCGACTATCAATCGTGTTGATGATGGGTTAGTACTAATTGATGAAGCATAATGGCAACGGTAACAGCATCACTAAAGGTCAACGCAAGGCGGCAATTGACATTCTACGCAGCAATGATAGTGGCGTTCTGCAGGGCAGGTCTTGTAGCATAGGTAGTGCTAACTAATGAGGACCAACAATAATGGTAACTCGACAGGAGAGTGGAGGGCTTCTTGTATAGCGTCCCTATGACAAGCAATTTTCGTGAAGGAGGGACAATCAATTTTCGTGAAGGAGGCCTTCTGTCTTGCAAAGCGTCCCCGCAATGAGTGACTTTTATGAACTCTTGTGTGCATTCCGTGCGACAATGTGGAAGGGTGAGCACCCATGTCAATATAACAAAAAATAGCACTACATTACAGTCAAATATTGTGCAAATTTATGTAACATGTTACCTTTGCTCTTAGATATCTTCCATCTTCGGCAAAGCAATACAGACATGCAATCTGTCTATTGGAATTAAGCGCTACTTATGCAAAGTCAACACATCCCGCATTGCAATAAAAAATGGTATCCCTTTCTTTTGTGTATGTTTGCAAGAACGAGCTCCAAAAAGCCCTACCACATTGCATGCCACCTACAATATGTGGTTTTCATATAACGGATTAGGAATCTACTAAATGTCTACAAAACATCCATGCAGTAGTTTAAAAATATTGGATCTCATATTGACCTCTCAGTGGGGATCCTGTTATATCTCATACCCACTCATTCATAGAAATATCATCTTTTGTGAACTTTGGAGGAATGATTCCATTGTAAATGATATCTGAATGCATGTATACTAGAATATATATCACATGTACTTGCATTTAAAGCTTGAAATATTGATTTTAGTAATTGCACTCACTAAATAGAGCCAACAAGTGTGATACATAAATAGTATCCAGCATGACCATATCATGACTTTACTCTCATCTCTCTACCTCCAATGACATAGATCCAATGATATAGACATGCATCTCGTAATGAACAACCTGTGCCATGCATAAGGCCCAACACTTATGCCCTGACTCCATCTGTCGGTATCTATCCTCCACAACCTGCTCGACAAGCTCTACTATGGAGTGTGTTGTAGCAAGGAAAAGTAACATCCTAATGTCCTTGAGAACAGCCAAATACATGGCATCGACTGACTCTGCCTCAGTATGGGAGTTCCATGATGGAATTCCATCCCCTAATCCATGCATGACATCGACTGACTTTGCCTTAGTATGGGAGTTTCATGACAGAATTCCATCCCCCAATCTATGCATGGCACTATCTTCAAGGAGATGAACCACCATGAATCACATGATGTGTTTGTGGTTTTTTCGTCAACCTCGACTATCTTGTGTTGGTTGACCTCCTCCAATGCCTCTACCAATCGAGAGAATGCCTCACTTGGATGATCCTTTCACAATGTATTTCCTGTCTCGAATGGATTGCACAAAATAATACGCCACTCCACCTTCGCTATCATAGTGGCATGGGTGACAACAACTTGCAAGTGGTCTTCCATGGGGCTTTTAGTGTGGACCTTTGCACATTGACTCTTCAGGGAGACAAACCACCATGACTTCAGGGAGATGAACCACCATGAATTGCATGTTGTAATTGTGGTTTCTTTGTCAACCTCAACCATCTCATGTTGGTTGACCTCCTCCAATGCCTCTACCAATTGAGAGAATGCCTCACTTGGCTAATCACTTTGCAATGTATTTCTTGTCTCAAAAAGATCGCACAGAACAACACGTCACTCCACCTTCGCCATCATAGTGGCACAGGAGACATCGACTTGCAAGGGGTCTTCCATGGGGCTTTTAGTGTGGACCTATGCACATTGACCCCTTGGTTAGTAACATATTCTTCTCACTGAATGTTACAGTAGTTAATATTCTTGATACACGTTTGTTTACCCATGTGTGTGGTTGGCACATCTTGCACCATTATAGCTTCGTGGAAGATGATGTCTTGCAAGGGGACTTCCACATGACTTTTAGTATGGTCCTCTGCACGATGAATTCACAATTAGCAACATATTCTGCCTTTAAAATGTTATTGTAGATAGTATCGTTGAGGCATGTTAGTTCATTAGTGTCTATGACTAGCACATCCTCCACCATTATAGGTTGATAATCAAAAATTGTATCCCCCTCTGCAAAAATACAGATCATTCTTATTGACATTGTATTGTAGGAAAAAACAACCACGAGTCAAGCTTGTTAATTGGTAGCTGCCACATCCCCTGGCACTCTGTTTTCCTACACAAGGGCACACATCACTATTAACATCATATAATGATAGAATATTTTAATGATGTGACAGCATTCAATCATAGCATATGTGGAATTCACAAGCATCATTTCTTTATCTCTCTGCATACGAGCCACGTGTGATGTTACCTCAAATTCAAGACACTCAGTTCTTCCACCCTCTGCACGGTAAAAAATATTCTTATTGTTACTTTGGTGATGAACAAGAATTATGTGCCTTCACATCATGAGTTTTATGCAAAAGCAAGCTTACCATCTTGGTGCTGTATAATATGTATGTCAATTCGATGTGATGTCTCACTACTTCTTGTTGTTGTCGTGCATCTCTCTGTAGCAGTGTGTAAGACAACACTCTCCACCGCAAGATCTGGAAGAACTCGTTGTATCCTTCTATCCATGCCAATGACATGGACCTCCTCGATGGTGCCTTCCATTGCAATCTGCTCTTCAATGGTATCAATCAAGGGGCCTGCATGGTTTGGTGCTTACGATTCATATTCAAAGAAATATTTTCACTACTACAAGGACACAAGCGATGTCTTGGCTATAGTACTTCAAAACATCAAACCTTTTGGGTGTGGAGAAACCAAATTAATTGGTGATGAGGGCCAACCTTTGCTGGTCTCTCTTTAATGATATTAGATGTGTGCTTGCTTTTTTGTTTTCTTTTTTTAGTAACCACACTACTAGTATCAGTTTCTTGTGATGATGCCAGGAGGCATATTCCATGGTGGATTCCGTAAGACTATGGTGGATTCCGTGAGGTTTTGAGATGGATTCTGTAAAACTATATTTATTTGTCGGGGCTCGTACACAAGGTGAATCTCTTGTGCAAGAAGTCAACGGGGACGCTTGTCCTTTTCGGGCGTCATGTTAATTTAATGTGCATGTGGGTGATTCCATATCGGGTGATTCTGCAAAATACATAATTAAATTAATGGATGTTTATGAGTTTAGAGTGCACTCTTATTAAATTAAGGTTAGGACAGAGTTTCAACCTATTTATTTATTTTGTAGCTGAAGACTGTTAGGTATTCACTTTTGTCGATTTAATTTTATTATTTTCTAACAATCGTGAATGCTTCAATTGATGTGTAGAGCAGGCAGCAGTGGCGTTGGGAAGCATTGGGTGATAGTGTGTATTCAAATTACCTAGAAGAAATTATCATTTTTTATGGGCATGCATCTCATTATTAAAGGCGTGGTACTAATATTTATTTAGGTACGCTTATTTATTGAAGCACTTGATAAATATTTATGATTTTGCATGCACATGGATGGAGTAAGAGAGTTGCATCGGTCATTCTACACTCACACCCCACACTGTTTTCGACACTTCAAGTGCACTTAAGAAACTGAAAGCCTGATTTTGCACAGTGCACGAAAAGAATACCACACACACACTTGGAGTGTCCATAAGTTAAGAATAGTTTGTAATAAAGAAAGAAATATAACCATAAATAATTAGGATGAAACCCACCAATAGGAGATGACCCTCAAACTTAGACAGGCCATCAAGAATCTCGATCTATAGGGCCAAGAGAGGCCTGACACGAAGAGCTAGATGCATAAAAGGATCAACACCATTGGAGGCACAACACTGCTCCGACTTGGCCAGCTACAACAATAATTTGGTGGAGTAAGAGGCTATGGACTTGGCAGGAACCAGTGTGACTCATGGAAGCGACGAGCTTGACCTAGGAGATTCCCCAGTTGAAATCCAATGAATGGTGAGTAAATATGATCTCCAAACCTAGATGAACCACCATGGTAGACCATCAAAACATCATCACAAACCTCGAGGAGGAGAGGAGATTGGCACGTAAGGCGTTGCAGAGCATTGTAGCTTACAACCATGAGCAACAAGCTAGGAGATTGCTAGAGGACATAGAGATGCAAGAAGTCTAGCACGTGTTAGCTCTAGTGAATAGGAATCGAACATGACTGAATACACAGAGAGAGAGTGTGTGTGCTAGAGGAAGACTTAACACTGAGCGAGCTTCTTTATGAAGTAGCTCATTGACAATACGTCAGTAGAGTAGAGCGCGGCAGCCTTAGCAACCTCATTGCTTTGCAGGATTAGGAGTCACCCATGGCTCCAAGAGCCAATCGCAGATCCCTATAGTCGTAAATAGCTATATCGGGCAATGGCCCATATAGTTTCGTAGAGCAATTCGAGCAAGTCTACGAGGCTAATGGCCTCACTGATCTTGCTCAACGCTTGCAAGCTTTCGGCCTATGCCTAGGCGATAATGGTAGGACATGGTACACGAGCTTGGACACGGCAAAACCCAACAACTTCAATACGCTGAAGAATCTCTTTATTAAGAGATTCTTTGAGGTTGGGTACTCCAATAATCTCATTGTTCGACTGATGAATGTCAAGCAAAAAGACAAAGAAGACATTAGGTTCTACGTTACCCTCATGTAGAGTCTCTATAAGAGAATCCCAACTAATGAACGACCCACCAAGAGAGTGGTCTCCACCCACAGTATTTATCAGCGGAATACGTAGTGAGGAACTCTACAAGGCCTTGGCAGGGAACTCAAACCTACAAAGAGATGCACTAGCTAGGGTCTTTGAAGAGGCCATTGAGTGGATAACCAGCTCAAGGAGAGACGCTCTCAGATCTCTGATTGAGATGAAGCTAATGCTAGATCCTCAACATGAATTACAACATTTAGCGAGTAGTGAGTCCGAAGTGCTCAAGATAAAGGAAAAAGTGTCAAGAGCTAGCATAAATGAAGATGGAGCTAGCTAGACTGCAAGAGATGGTAAGAAGACCTATGTGCCCACATGTCCAATGTGTGCATTGTGGCAGAAGCCACCTCCCAGTAGAGAGTCAAGACCCTTGGTCTCGGTCTTATGCCAATTGCGATAGGTTTGGTCATGATGCCATGCATTGTAGACTTCCAAGAAGACTTTCATACTCGTAACCTTACAACTAGCCGTACCTAGGGAGTAGGCCACCAAACGTCTTTGGGGGGGGGAGCCCCATTGGCTCTTCCAGTATCTAATGATGCAAAACTAGCCATCCCCAAGATGGAAATTAACCCCACTAGCATACCTAGGCCACCCGGGCCTTTTGTAACCCACCCATCGAGCAATGCTCTAGTCCACTACGTGGAGGAGCCAAATGAGGAAGAGATGTATATGAAGCCTTACGTCTCATATGATGAAAAGGGCAATCTGATCCTTATGGACTATCAACCAATGTCGATGATGGCGTTAGGCAAAGGTAGAGGTAGAGGCCTAGGAGGGTAGATCCAAGAGTCGATTACTTGTTGGACTTGCGGTCACCTAGGGTACATTTCATTGTGCTACCCTGAGAGGGAGCAAGCCAACCAAGAAAAGATTGACCTCAGATGTGCAAAGTGTGGAATCACACACCTATTTGTAGATTGCCTTAGATGGAAACCACCCTCTAGTTCAGCTATCGTGCTGGAGCCCCAAGAGGAACACCAAGGAAAAGGGAATTCTCTTGCAAGAAAATCTATCTTGTAACATCAACAAGCTTTTATTTCATTCTTTTGATCATCAAAACAAAGAAAACAGCAATCCTTCACGCAACATCATAATAGATATCTTCCACGCATTTTATAGAATCAACCATATTCTTCAACATCTTCATAGAATCCATCAATATAACAAAGAACACAAAGGAATACACCATATTTGAATGGAAATCAATCACATAGTATTCATCTTCAATGTCTTCATAGTTCTCTCTCTCAATCTCTCATATACAGTTACACTGTTTTGATAGAATTGACTATCTCTGGCTCTCTCTCTCTCTCTCTCTCTCTCTCTCTCTCTCCATCAATAGTACATCATCTCCTCACTACAATACTCTCATAATAACCCTCAATAATCCTTCTTAGGTTGTGGATGCACCTCCCAAGAGGTATGTCTGATATGAAGAGTCACCAGAGCCACTACAGTGTCTTTTCACAGCTCACTACTATCACTGTCACTTAATCTTCTCTTCAGTCTTCATCAGCTGTTTCTTCCACTTATTTTAGCTCTTTTGAACTTAGATTCATCCTTTCCAAAGATTATAAAACTTTCCCAAAGTCAAACATACATTCTATAGAACGCTTACAGAATGTCTACAGAACAGTTACAGTACAGCACCAGAGCAGCTACAGTACAGTTACAGTACAGAGATAGAGCAGAGACAGAGGCTCTACAGAGGGTCTACAGAAGGTCATTAGAATCTCATAACTCATACTCAAACCATTCCATACTATCAAAAACTATTCAATAAGATTTCAAAAGATCTCAATCTTCATCAATCATCAATCCATGCTTCATATAGAAGACAATCAGAACAAAACAGAAGCTATACAGAAGGTATACAGAACCAATCAGAACCTCAACAGAATATCATAGAGCTTCATATCTCCACTGAGAATCATCATGAACTTCCAAAACATAATCAATATCATCCAAAACACTCTCAAATACTTTCTTTAACAACCATACATCACTCTAAATCCATCAGAAATAAAAAATTTAGACCTCAAAAACAACAAAAATTAGTCAAAAATCCAATCTTTTTCCACTCTCAACATATCCCCACACTTAGAAAGGAAGCGTCCTCGTGACCTAAGGAAAAGAAGAATATAAGTTCATTAAATAGCTCAATTTTATCGTCCATAGGATCTTCAATAGTCTTGCTAAACCACGACCCCAACTTATCACCTGTATCTGATAGAAAAAACTACTGAAGGAAAACTCCCATTATTCAATAACTCATCTGATTAATCATTTAAAAACCATAATAAATTTGTAAAGGATATAAGAGGTTCTCTTCAGCTTTCCACCATAGGTTTTTCATCCACCATCAATCGTTTGAAAAGAGCTCTTGGATAGATTATTCTCAAGTAGCACGAACTCATCACATACAATTATTACATCATATACACACAAACACTAATACAACCATCTGAATGACACCTCCAAAAAGAGATATATATCATTAAGAATCATCCAAGATACATTGCAAAAGCATCAATGAAGATGATCCCTTTTGAAGGCTTGGTGGTTTCGAAAATGATCCATGGAGAAGGATTCATCTACAAATGTCTTTGGAGGATTTTGAAAGAACTGCAAGCAGTATATCCTTTCTAGCAAAACAAGGTATTTGCTAGGGAGACATAGGGTATGAAAATACAGGACATCCAACTGGTGGGAGTCAATGTTCACATTGACATTCATACAAAGTTTTGAAATGGCCTTTTGATCATTATGGGAATGCCTATGCATGTATGCTAGATACCAAGCAAAATGAGCTGTCAATCTCACTGAAGGATCTAGAGATTGTGAATATTGGTGAGTTAATTGATAAATAGGAGTAGAAGGTACATGGATAGATGGAGAAGGGCATGGTGGAGAAGGGGAAAATACTCTATCTTCGATAAAAGAGCAATAGGTAAATATGGGAATTTGAGGAAAAGATTGAGGTTGAAAAGGAAGAGGTAAGATTTCTATTGAATTGGTTTGATAAAGGGAAAGATATGTATCATAAAACGGTGAGCCATTTGTTGGTAGTACAATAGGCTAGGAACAGAGGGACCTAAGACAGATCTTCTCTGATAGGCATAAAAAAAGGTTGAATCAAATGGATGGTTTTTGGAAAGGTGAGTTAAGAGATCCAATTGGTTAGTGCTTTGTACATAGGTAGAAGCTATGTTCTGACGTTGATTCAAAACCACAGAATCAATCATTGAGTGCCATGAATTATTAGGACAAGTAGCCACTTTTGAGGAGTAACTATGAAACATGTCATCTATCTGCAACTCCAAATAGTTGACATACAAAACAGCTTGCAAAACCACGTCTCCCACATACAAGGTCAACAGATCACCTCGTAAATACATATATGACAGCAACATGGTATCCGTCATCACAGAATCTTCAAACACCATATGGACCACTTCTATCAGTAACTTAGGAGACCAAGCCCCACTCCAACCATCCTCTGGAAGAGGAAGATCCATCGTTGAAAGCTTCATGTAAAAGGCCAACTTTTGCAACTGATAGTGGGCAAAGAAAGAATGGTCTGGAGGAACATATTCTTGAAAATGCTCAAATGTAGACCATAGCAGATCCATCCTAGACTGCAATCTTTCCACTTTATCTTGGAAAAAAGGACACAATGTAGCCTATCTCTGGAGAACTGCCAAGTCCTGCTTTGAGAGAGAAGGGATCAGTGGAACATTGGGGCTTGGAGGAACAGACTGTGATTGCGCCAGTTGGTCTTGCAACTGCTTGATTTGGAAAGCTTGTGATTCCACTGTGTCATGAGCAGTCTGTAAGGCTGAGAGTTTTGCATCTAAAAGAGTTTGAAACTCTTGAGCTTCTTTGGACATCCTCTCCTTCTCCTCTAAGATTCTAGTGACCTCTGATTGAGCTTCTGTTAACTGAATCTTCAAAGAAGATATCTCTTCTCTTTGGGTCTCAATCATTTGGGTTTGTTGCTCCATCTGCTTAAACAGATCTACAAGTGTGTATTTGGCAGAGGCTAACTCTGATGTTGCCTTATGCAACTGGTCTTTGGACTGTATCAGTTCTTCATAAAAGGAAGCATACAGCTATTGAACACAGGCTGTCACTGAAAGTTCAATCGAATTTTGGATGTCTTTACAGAGGAATGGAATGGCATCTCCCGACACTAGACTGTTCAGTGAAGGGACTGATATGTCCAAGGAACCCTCTCTATGTGCCCTGAACAGGTTGTTACATGTGAGATAAGCAAGGAGGTCACTGCCAGATGTAGCTGGAATTGTGACTAAAGGAAGAACTGAAGAAGCTTTATTTGCCACACGCTTCAAGCGCTTTCGTTCGGGGTCAAACGGGCAGGGACGGGGAAGCACTAGCCACGGACGCCACGGGGGCGTCCCGAGGCGCATAAAACCAAAAACAAGCGTGTTCACTCGCGAGGCGAGAAATGCGGTTAACGGGAAAAATGAAGAAAATTTAATAAAATCCAAACCGTTTGTCGGATCAAAAATCTTCAAAAATAAAAAATGTGCCAAGAGACGAGGGAAAAATGATGGAAACATGCAACACCGGGTTTGGGGCAAAATCAGGGTATTCACATGGAAAAAACACAAAAAAGCAAGCCCAAAAACACATATGTGTATTAATATCGAAAAATCTGCGCATCGGAACGAAGTGCGAAAAGAAGGAAAAGTGTACAGAACAATTTTTCTGACAACCCCATCACGAGAAAACACAGTTCTGATCAAGATAAGACGTGTTCACATGGGAAAAACCCCAAAAATAGGCCCGAAAATGGACTCGAAATACGGGAAGAACCATGGGTCCATTGAGAGGCCCATCCCTGCATGCAATACTCTGTTCACACATCTCACCTCTCATTTGATTTAAAAGGAAAGATTGGTCACTCACCCCACCCTCTGTCTCACACTCTGTTGAAAGATACAGAGGGCAGCCCATACTCATGTTTCCATCCTGTTAGGATGGAAGCTCACATCACTCAAGAGGTTGGTGATGAAGAACATGTCGGCTGTGATTGTCGTTAGGATCTTGAGGACGAGGCGTACCTAGGGAGGCAGCTTACAAGTCTCGTACTTCAATGACTTGTAAGAAGAGTCGTCTGTTAAGAAGGGCAGACGAACTGATATTACAGAGATAGCGCACCAAGGGAGATGGCTTCAAATTACTTGCTGAAGAGGTTCTGCTGGTGAGTCAGCTATCCTGAATTGCAGGGTGTTACCACCTTTTCCACAGTCAGCTTCCCGCTCAAGGGTGTTTCCACCTTTTCTTGGAATGAGGCCTGTTATGACAAGGAATTTCTTCATTTTCTCCCATAACAGTTTTGTTTGTTTTTGTTTTTTTTCCTCTTTTTTTTCTTATTCTCTTTTTTTTTCTTTTTCTTTTTTTTTTTCATTAAGAAAGAGAATGGTAGAAATACCATATGTAAGGACCAACCTCGCCATCGTTGTTAGATCAGACGAGAAGAGAACAAGGTCGGGTTAAGGTGTTTCTGCACGAGGGGGTAGCAGAACGAGACCATCTCATGAGGAGAATCATAAGGGCTATCAGAAGCATGATGAGAAGGACAGTGCGACACCCAAAAGGGAAAGGGTAGGTCGACTGTGATTGTCAAGATCCCTAGGGAGGGAAGTACTCCTTCAGACGATAGCCATTGATGAGGAAAGGATCATCAGAGGCATCAACGGTCTGCACCTGAACAGAGCCGTTAGGATTGACAGCAAGTATCTTGTACGGGCCAATCGATCGTTGTTGGAGCTTGCTAGGAAACTTGCCAAATCTCGAATCATATGCTAGGACAAGATCACCTTCTTTAAACTCCTTGTGCTTGATACAACTGTCATGATAGGCCTTGCGTCGCACTTGAGTGGTTTCCATGCATTGTAAGGCCATCCGCCGAAGCATTCCAAGTGCAGGAGATGGCGTTGAAGTGACTCACTATCTCCCAAGCATTCTTTAACTGCTACTCGCAAAGAGGGTAATTCCAGCTCAACAAGGAAGACAGCTTCTGTACCATATACTAGCTGGAAAGGGGTCTATCCTCTTGCTGCCTTATGGGAGGTTCTGTACGCCCATAGGGCCTCTGTAAGTCGATCATCCCAGTTGCGACGATGTGCAGCAATTGTTCTTGTCAGAATTGAGCAAAGGATGCGATTGGTGACTTCAACTTGTCCATTGGCTCTGGGGTAATAGGGAGTGGACTTGCGATAGCGGATCTTATTCAGTTCCGTCAACTCCTCCATGATTTTGTTAAGGAAATGAGTACCTCTGTCACTTACCAGCTGAAGGGGAGCTACAAGCTCTACCCTGAGACCTACGGACCGCTTATTGATCAAGCGTTTCAAGCCAAGCGGCCATGGCTACCTCTCACATAGCCGACATGCCATGCCTACCTTACGAGTGTAGTGAGCTTACCTTGATGCTCGATCGAGTACCCTCCTCTCTCTTGCACACTGGTAGCTCCACGATCCTTGTGGCAAGCTCAAGCAACCTCAATCCCTCTCCCATGAGCTCCATCCTCCATAGCCACGTGTGAGACAAGGGAAGAGAAGAGAAGAGAAAAAGATGGAGAGAGGAGATGGAGAGCTTCTTCTCCACGATCCCTCACTCTCACACACTCACTCTCTCACCCTCTCACACTCCCTCGCTCCCTTTCTCAAGCACAAGTAAGAAGGCAAGAAACAAGAGAAGAAGAAGAAGAAGCTTTAGCCACACACAAGAATGAGCTTCTCATTCACTTTTGCACTTTATATACATGCCCTCCCTTCTTTGGGCTGTCATCTCCTTTTTTACATGGCCGGCCATTGGCCCCATTGGCCTAAGCCCATTTCTCATTTCCCACCATTCTAATTTATCATATTCCCAACTAATGCATACAATTTTCACAGGAGCGAGCTTGGCACTCTTTTACAAGGATTCGGGAGCACTTCTCATTTAATGGTGCACTTTTTACTCTTTTGCTTTCTCGGGGTGACACTGAGACTTTTTGGGGGTCGTTCCCGAACATTTAAATTTTTCAGGGTCTGATTATCGATCAAGGTGCCTTTTCCTTCTTTTATCTGCGCCTTTTTTACTATTTCCTTTTTTCCATTTTCCCGCTCCTCTGCTCCATTTTTCCACTCCTTTGTGCTGCGGTAAACACGGTAAACATTACCCCCCTCCTAACCAAGTGCCAGTCCCATGGCACTGCGGTGGGAAATAGTGGGATAGTTGGGTTTGCTGCTAAGCGGAACTGGTGGGTAGATGACACTGATTCAAAGGTGAGGGTGTGAATGAGAGGTTTAATGACGATGACCAGGAGAGATTCTGGCGTGCTTTAGGCTTCATGAAGATGCTCGGCATTTCTCACACAGTTGTGGCTTCCATTCTGCGACGGCTGATAGGGGTTCCGGTTGGCTGGTGAAAAATATGTAGCCGGTCATCCCTTGAGCATCAGAAACGCTTGATCAATAAGCAATCCCTTAGGTGTTGGAGGGATTTATTCTGGAGAAGCCCCCCTGAACTATGCCTTGACAAAGATATGCTTTATCTTCGCATTGAAGATTTGTGTCTTTGATTTGAAGATCTTTGTCTTTTATTTAAAGATCTTTGTCTGTGATTTCAAGATCTTCAGTGCTGCGTTGAAGATATTCAACCTTGCATTGAAAATCTTCAGGCTTGTGTAATCAATAAGCGATCCGTAGATCTTGAGGCAATAGGCATGCATCTTTGGAAGATGAGGTTCCAAAATCTATGCCAATGGCAGATCTATTACTGAGTACTCCTTTTGCTTGATTTGGTTCAGTCATGGTAGCCATCAGTAGGCAGATGGTTGGCGACATGAAGCATGTTGGTCCGTCCAATCCAATGCAAAAAAGCTCCTGGAACAGCAACAAGGGTGTCATGTCCGACACATGGAAAAAGTTTTGGTCATTAAAGGATGCCGTGGGATCTTCTTTAGCTGAGTAGCCAGTTCTTGAAACACGAACATAACCTGCAAGAAAAGTTGTGCACTCCCTAAGGGGTGTGTTTGGCTCACCGTGTAGTGCATGGTGCCCTTGGCAGTGGAACTGGGAGATGGGTCTAACCTTGGGCAAGCCCTTGGTAATGTCCCACACTTGAGAACCCAGTTCATGTGTCATTGGAGGTGCGGTGTAAATTTTAGGGTGACAGGTTTGAAAGTCCTGCCCTTGATGTGCCCTAAGTGTGAAGTGGGGAAGGGGTTAGGGAGAACCCTAGATGCAGTGACTGTGGTGCAGAACAAGGCGAAGGAAAGTTGCAAGCTCATCATGGGAAGTCTTCTCTCTCTTATCTTTGCTTAGTAGTAGATTCATCCCTTAGCTTTGCTATTCTTTGCTGTTGTCTCTTCTTTCCAGTTCACCTTTTCTTTTGTTGCCTTGTTTTTTTTTTTTTGAAGAGGTTATACATAGATGCATGTGATACAAGGGCATGATGGGAGTTTAATCCTCGTCATCCGAATGGCGGGTAGGGGATGGTGGAGGGCGAGGGGCTTTGTTAAGGAATCTGTGGCTCAGCATGTAGCCCTTGAGATTGAGACGGGTCTTGAGAGTGGTGGTGGAAAGGAAAGGGTGGTTGCACTGTGTGAATTTACTATCGCTCATATCCTCAAGCAGTGCAATACAGAAGGATGGCAAAAGAGTAGCTGCATCATGAGGCGAGTCATGGTGCTGCTATCTATGGCATTGGGGTCGAAGTAAAGGGGTGGAAGGTGGCCTTCTTGAGGTGCAGGCTCTGGTAGATAGGACCCTAATTAGTCTAAGATAATTATAGGTTGTTATGAAGGCAGGGTCAGGACATGATGTGAACTCACTAAGGAATCTATCTATGGAACTGTACAAATTAGGGAGGGTAAATACAAGGGCATCTTTATAGGAGGTGCTATTGGCATTATAGATGATAGGGAAGTCAAACCTGCCGTGGATGGACGGATTAAAATCCACACCTACCCTTCGAGAATACAACATGAATGTGGGGTCGTTTCTCTCAGAAGGAAGGGTGTTACAAAACGCCATCCAAGCGTCAAGGTTGACATAAAAAATGTGTCTTCTCTAGGTGGGTTGGCAATTGTAGCCCTCCACCGATCTAGGCACCTGGAAGACTTTATCATGCCAAAATTTGTGGTCCTCGGTTCCCCAAGCAGTTGGGTTGGCCTCTCGCTCCGCTAGCCACTTATCCTTGACCCTTGCACCCATAGCGATTACATCGTTTACAACTTCAATGGGCATTACTCTATTTAGTTTAGTAGGAAGCTCGAAGCTCAAGTCGAAGGGGTTGCGGGCACATTCTTGCTGTTCCCAGATTGTTAGCTCTGCATGGAATCCAGCGGGGAGGTCCTTAGGGCGTGGTGGGAGAGGAGCATGTTGCCTTGGGACAGGTCTAATGTTCAGCTTCTTCCTTGCTTTCTCCACCATTTCTCTTTTGCGCTTAGCCAGGGCCGCTTCCCTCTTAGCGGATGTGTCAGTGGGTTGCACTTCATCTTGTCGTGGAGGAGAGGGTGGTGGGACGTAGTCCTCCTCCTGAGGTCCCAGATCAAACTCTGGTCCACCCCCTTCTGCTTGCACTTCTTCTTGCACCTTCTCTTCTGTGAAACCAAGTTCGTCAATTTCTTGCACCGTCAGGCCTACCTGTGTAAGGTATTTTCTTTGCTCCTCCAGGCTCTGCGGCGGGCCTCCTAGTTACAAAGGTACGTGCAAGCCTGCTGTTAGGGCTCTGTGTGCAATGGCTAGCTTCTTCTGCCAGCTGATCATTGGCCTCGTTTTCTTCTATTTTGGTGGAGTGAAGCAGCGTGTTGAGGAAAGTGTGCTGCTGGGCCATCATAGAGAGTTGGGCAGCCTCTGCCTGATTTTCAGCCAACACTCTATTTCCTTCTGCTTTGGCCAATCGGCGTGCCAGGTCTCGTACCCTCCTTTCGTTGTGATCAGCCCATTCCTTCGCTGTCTTCTCCATATCTTCCAGGATCTCCCCCTGATGGAGGGTCATAGCCATGAATCGTTGCTCTTGGTTTTCGAGCTTGCGTTGTAGGCAAGACTGATCTTGGTGTTCATTGGCGATCTGCGCACTGAGCTGATCCAGCTGCACCTGCATTCTTCTCACCTGCTCTTCTCTTAGCATTTCTAGCTCTTCAGTCTCCTATTTGATCTTCTCAAGTTGGTTTTGTGCCTCCTGGTTGACTGCAGTGAGCTGGTCGTTCTTGTGCTGCAAGTGAGCAGTGGTCTCCCTCTTTCCGTTGAGGCGATCCATTAGGATTTTTCTTCTTTCCTCCCAGGCAGCATCATGTTCCTTTAGGGTTTTTGCTTCTTCTGCATCTCTATTGCTGGCTTCCTCCTTTAGCATAGCAATCTCCTTTTGGTACTCTGCTATCTGTTTAGTTTTCTTCAGCTGCTGGAGAGTGGCTCTTGATTCTCGCTCTGTTGCCAACTCTTCCATGGCAGTTCTCTTTCCTTCCTTGGCCTTTTCTAGCTGCGAGAGTAGCTCTTTAACGTACTCATCGTACTGGCCTGCTGGAGGTGGGGGATGGGACATGGTGGCGGCGGTGGTAGTAGCTTCTGTTTTCTGTCTTTTAAGCTCTGGGCTTGGCTCCACATCAGCCGTGGCTGCCCTCTTCACTCCTGACACTGGGGTGGCTACGCCAGCTTCTCTTGCTAACTCCCTTTCCACTGGGAACTACAGCCATGTGACCATATTGCTCTCATCGACCTTTGGCGAAGTTCCTGGGGCGGGGATGGTTATTACGGAAGCAGCAGCGCTAGTTGGCACAAAACTGGTAGGGACAGGCGTGATGGCCTCCTTGCCCTTGCCCTCTGCGGGACCGGCGGCGGGATGGGATCTGGCACATTCAGGCTCGTGTTCGAGTTCTCATCCTCCTGGGGCGGGGTTTGCTTTCTTTGTCGTTGACGTTGTTCCACAGATAGGTGAGTTGCAAGTTCTATACCTTCTTATTCCTTCTTCCTCAAGGCTTCTTCCTTCTCCTCAGCCCTTCTTTCCCTCTCCTCTTCTACCTTTCTAGACTCCTCTTCCACTCTCTGTGCATCCTCTTTTCCTTTCCTTTTCCTCTCTGTTTCCTGGGCTCTTGACACTCTTTGCGCTTTTTGCAGTTCTTCTTTCTCTTTCTTCCTCCTTTCTTCTTCCCTTTGCTATTGGAAGCGCTTAGTGTGCTGCTCTCTTTGCTGATGCTGGCGCTATTCTTCTTCATCACTACTCTCGTCAGTTTCTGTCTCCTCATCAGAGCCAGAGGATTCTTCGTAGTGTGGTGAGGGTGGCGGTCTCTCCTGCTCCTCTGCTGCTCTTGCCTCCTTTACTACTTCTTCAATTAGGGTGGTTAGTACACCTCCATATCCAATGAATGATGCTTTGGAGGCAGCCTTCTTCCTGTCTTTTGCTGCTGGGGATTCACCTCCAGCAGGTTGGCTTCCCAGATCAAGCACTACGACAGCCTTCTCAATTGTGTGTCTTACATAATCATTCTAGTCGATCTCTTCTGGTGCATTGGCCGCGAGGCTTTCGAGCACAGGCACATTTATTATGCCCATATAGGCAGTGTATCAATGGCTGGAGAAGAGAGTGTGCATGACTTTAGCACGCATGCGGATTTCGTCATCAGGGATGTCCTGGGTATTGACTCTGTCGTTGGACTGCACCTGGCCCCTGTCCATTTTTAGCATGGCGAAGACATCCCTTTTTGGTCTCTTTACGGCCCTTGATTCCAGGCCCAGTGCCTTTTCTACTTGTTCCTTGCTTAAGGGTACCCTGACTTGCCTGGCAGCATCCCCCCTTCCCACAGTCACCGTGGCACTCTTGGAGGCAGAGTCAAAGGTTCGTAAGAACTCAACACACCTTGCATGATCCACATTTTGCTCCGCCTTCTTCACATACTTGGTCATATTGCACTTTTCTACGATCTGCTTAGCTGCTTCCTCTGTTTCCACGACCCTGGATAGGTTGTGGACAGTTCGAAAATTCAGCCGTTCGTAAGCTTGAATTTCCAGATTCAGCATATATTTTTGCTTTTCTTCTTCCGTGAAGGGAAGCTTATGAGCGTGATCTTGATGAGCCATCTTGGGTTCCTGCCCTGCCCAGCAAAAATACTTTTCATTAATCACAAGTGGAAAAGGAAAACATGGCTAAATGAAGCTAAGCATGAAAAATACACAAAACAGGAATGCAAAGAACTTGAAAATTTTTGCTAACTAATTTTTATTTATTTATTTATTTATTATCATTGAGTTCAACCTTTCAACAATTATTTATGCCTTCTTAGCCTTATTCCTCCCCCTTGGAAAGATGAAAATCCTTCCTAGGATTGAACGAAGTGGTGAGGATATCAAAGGTGATTCTGATGGGGTGTTCCGGCCAACAGCCACTCATAAAATGCAGGGTTTTACTCAAGTTGAGCATGACGATCAAGTTCACAGGGTTGTACAGAAACTTGGGAGATATAGGTCAAGACATCGTGAAAAATATCTCCGGTATTAAGGCGGCTTGCAACCTGCAGTTCTTCTTCCGTAAGGAATTGGTCAATGTAAGGATGGGCTAGGATCTGGTCATCTAAGTGTTGGTTCCGGGTAATGGCCAAAACTCTAAATGAAAGAGGTGCCACATAAGTAGGATCGTACTCAATGGTCTTGATTGCCCTCCTTTGCTCAGCATTTGTTATGATACGATAGCCTTTCTTTTCCCATTGGGTCCGCAAAGTGAACCACTGCTGTAAGAACGAGGAAGTTGAGATTGCAAGTTGCGTGAGCTCATGTAATTCTTATTCGGAAGCAGAACGAGGAGGCTTATAGTATGAGGTGATCAGTCACCTGAGAACAGCTTGCTCCTTTGAGATTTCTTCATTTGCTATTAGTTCAACAGCAATCTTGGGAAATTTGACGGTCATAAACTCGTATTCCTCCCAAGTTCATGGTAATGCACGAACATCGGAAGTAAGTGGTTCATCAAGAAGACCTAGGTCCAACTGCTCATAACTCCTAGCAAATGTGGTGAAGTGTGGTCTAACACCTTAATGCAGGTCACAAGGTCATCTCCCGAAGTTTCAGCAAGGTCTTTAGCCAAGGAAAGGAAAGATCATACTGCATAGGAAGGCCTAAGACCTGCTGTCTGGTGGTGATGGTGCAATTGAGCTGGACAGCAGTGACTCCATTGCTGGTGTTGCGGGTGTGGCTTTGCACTTCGAAGCACTTTGAAGTGCTGTAGGAAGCTTTGGTGGCATGGAAGTTATGCTAGGTTCTGAGTGCACAGTCACGGAAGTATTCAACTCTTTTGAGTGAGGTAAGCTTGAGGCTTTTAGCGATTGCTTTGGTCGATAAATTAGCTGGGACTTATTAGTCACAACCGACAGTGGTTTGCTAACTACGGCCCGGGCACTATGTTTGCAAGCCTCTCTCACTGGAGTGAGGTTGCTTGGAGATGAGCCTTTAGACTTGCCATTCTTAGGCACCCAAATCCAAGGGTTGCCTTCATAGTAGCCTTGTGCTCGCAAGAGATCTTTGGGGATCCATCGCGGCATGGCTGTGTGCCTACGTTGATAGCGTCCAAATTGCCTCTTAGGTTGTGATGATGACTGATTGTTTTGGCATTTAGAAGCATGTTTGGGTGGTCTACCCGGAGGTGGTCTTTGCTGCTTTGGCACCCATATAAGCTTAGACTCCTTGGCCTTGTGAGCACTCTTGGTGGGTTTGGGTCTAGGGTCTAGAGCTTGGCGTGAGACCTTAGTGTCCTTCTGTGTAGACTTGAGCGTAAGTGCAGTCGTAGTGATTTCTACCGGTGGCTTCACAATGTTGAAAGGGTCAGAACAGCCCTTGCTGAAAGTCGTCACTATGCGCACATTGCCTATAGCAAGATGGATGCGATCTAGATTATAATCCACATTACAATTTGTCTGCTTTTTAAAAGTACGACCTAATAGTGATATATTACCAGCCCCTTTTTGTGTTAGGCAACACGTGAAAGAAAGCTAGTATACGTTGCCCCCAAATGGGTGAATTTGGCATTGGTGGGCTGCAGTTTAGGTTGACCAATGCGTGTCCAATGGTCATGCGTCAAGATATTGTAATCGGCACCTTCGTCAATCAAAGCGTCAAAAGAATAGGTCTTTTCCGCAGTAACGGTAATTCGTAAGTAGGCGGTTGCCACTGCTTCTTCATCTTGATCTGTTAGTTCCGTAATAGTAGCCACACAGACGTTGACAAGGGCTTCCAACATAGGTGGCTCATGCAACGAGTGGGAAGGAGGATAGTATTTTTTTATGCGGCTGCCATTGAAAAAGCCGATTCCTTCGCCTTCGAGCGTCTCTAATTCAACGTTGCCCGTTCGACTAATTGCATATACTCGGAAAGGTCCCAGTCCACGAAATTTCATTTTCTGTTTGTGACCCTTCACAGAGTATAGCAGAACGAGATCCCCCTAATCAAAGTCGTGTTGTTTGACATGCTTATCAAACCACATTTTCCTCCGTGCTTTCTCACAAATCAGCGCATGGGTGGCCAAGAGCCGGGTTTTCGTGAGACGTTCTAGCTCTACCAAGCAATTTGTCCAAGTGTCTCTTCCCTCCTAGTGCTCCTGCATTTCTATCCTTAAGCTAGGGACAAAAAACTCTAAGGGAAGAATGGCCTCCGTTCCATAAGTCAGCCTAAAGGGCGTCTGGCCTATAGCCGTTTTATAAGTCGTACGATAGGCCCTTAAGGCCGCCATTAACTTGTTGTCCCAGTCACTCCGAGATGTAGATACCACTTTTGTGAGTACATTGACTAGGATTTTATTGGTGGATTCTGCTTGTCCGTTAGCCTGAGGGTAATAGGGCGAGGATCTTCTGTGAATGATTAGAAAAGTAGAGAGCAGATGCGATATCACCTCATTAATGAAGTGTGTGCCTTGATCACCGACTAATTCTATTGGACACCCAAACCGTGAAATGACCTGCTTCCACAAGAACTTTGCAGTGGTTCTAGCATCATTCTTCCTTGTAGCTCTTGCCTCTGCCCACTTCGTTAGGTAATCAGTTGCCACTATGATATAGCGAGCCTGAGAGTACTGTGCCGCGGGACTGATAGGTCCAATGAAGTTGATGCCCCATTTTTCAAAGGGTTGTCGGGCTATGACAGGGATCAACTCCATTTTATCTTTGCGCACGTGCACCTTGGTTCTTTGGCATTCGTCGCAGTGCTTCACAAATTTAGCAGCATCACGAAATAGGGTGGGCCACCATAGTTGGGATTGCATCACCTTTCGGGCTGTTGTATCCCCGCTAAAGTGTCCTCCAACGATTCCGCCATGTGCTTCTTTCAATGCATCGTGCATCTCGTGCTCACACACGCATCTGTGCAACAAACCGTCTTGTCCTAACCTATAGAGTTGGCCAACTATCAATTGGTATGGTTGGATTTTCAAAATAAGTCTCCTCAGCCTAGCCTTCTCAATTGGTCTCTCAGGTAATCCGTTCTCCAGCACCTAAACTACATCATCGGCCCAATATGGCGTCAGATCATATTTAAACAATTCTCTCTCACAAGACAGGTTAAAGAGATGAGCATTCGGTAAATCGTCAGGTATGCCTTGTCCAGCAGCTTCTCCTGTGGGTATGCGGGACATATGGTCAGCCATGTAATGCTGCTTTTGTTTGCGTACAACCACAGAGAAGTCAAATTCCAATAGGAGAAGTAACCATCTAGCTATGCGTCCTGTAGCGCAAGGCTTGTTCACAAGATAGAGCAAGGCTTGATGGTCAACAAAGAAGACAAAGGGAGTGGCCAACAGATAATGTCTAAATTTCTTTACAGCAGATACCATGGCCAACCCCTCCCTTTCTGTGGTGGAATAATTCATCTCGGTCTCTGTGAGCTGTTTGGTGGCAAAACTCACCGGATAGTCTAAGTTATGTTCACCAGGCTGGCATAGCATGGCCCCAATAGCAAACTTAGAGGCGTCTATATGCATATGAAACATAGTACAAAGCGGCGATAGTATCTAGTATGTCCTAAGAAACAATGAACTCCCTTGTAGTTATTGGGTGGCGGAAGGTCGACAACGACTCTGACTTTTGAAAAGTCCGTGGCGATGCCATTCTTTGACACCACATGCCCTAGGATACATCCGTGTTTCACCCAGAACTGGCACTTCAAGGGGTTCAATGAGAGGTTGTATAACCGACACCGTTCAAAGACAGATCTCAAATTCTCTAAGTGTTCGGCCCAACTAGAGTGTAAGCATAAGTTGTCTACAAACACCTCTAGTTCGCGCCTAAGCATATCTTTGAAGATAGTGCACATTAAGCATTGGAAAGTTGCAGGCGCATTCATCAGCCCAAAGGGTATGACAATGTAGGTGAATACACCCCATTCCATGGCGAAGGCAGTCTTGTGCCTGTCATCGGGGTGCACTTGCACTTGATTGTAGCCCGAGAAGCCGTCTAGAAAACTATAGGCCTCTTTACCTGCTACCCTCTCAAGCATGTGCTTGGTGTATGGTAAAGGGTAGTTATCCCTCTTCGTAACGGCATTAACTTTCTTGTAATTAATGCACACTCAGATTTTTCCGTTCTTCTTCATCACGATCACAATCGGTGATACCCAGTCCATGTGCTCAATCTCATATATGAATCCTGCCTTCACGAGCTTATCAATCTCCTCTTTTACTACATGGGCGTGTTTGGGATTCATGGGGTAAGGTCGTTGCTTTGTTGGCACTGCATCAGGGACCATTGGGATATTATGAGTCACAACCCTAGGGTCGACCCCTTTAAGTTCTTCCAATGTCCAGGCAAATACATCAATATACTCTTGCAAGACTGCAACAAGTTTGGCCTCCTTATCCTCGATCAAATCGTTTGCAATGAATACAGGTCTTGGCTTTTCGCCCTCCCCAGTTAAGTTGACTTCCTTGACTTTGGCGGGTCCTTCGATCAGTTCACTAGTTCGGCCCTACCTCTTCGCACCTAGCAGAATCACTACTCTATCACCCTTTTTAAATTTTGTAAACCGTCTGGGTAGATCCTGCAGTTTCTTTTGCCTCTCTGCTTCTGAGTCCTTCGCTCACGTCCTGGCCTCCTCCTTTAATCTCCTGCGCCTTAGGTGGACTGGCAAGTCCCCTTTTGTATGTTTGACCTTAGAGGGTTGGGGTATCTCGGGATCACTCTCAGTGCTGACTTCCGACTCCAAGTTAAACTCGCATCCCTCACTCGAGGAAGGAGTTTCCCCAGGGGATCGTAGTTCAGTAGGTGCATCCGTCTTGAGCACTGGGATTACCCATGGTCGTGCTACTCCGGCTTGCTCGTAATCCACGGCTCCTATGTGTTCTAGCCAGGATCTATCGCACTCCATCCGCATGACTCCTTTTTCACTCCAATTCATCTTTTCCTTCCTGGGTCTCGAGTCTGCCTTGATTTGTTCTATCATTCTCCCTTCTGTGTCATACTCTACTGTATCTATCTCTTCCTCCCTTTCATCTCCTGTAGAGCGGCAGTCCTCATATTCCTTGTCGTCAGAGTCTTGCTCTTCAGACCGTTCATCATCGCCTAAGCTTTCCTCTTCAGTCTCCTTGTCGTCAGTAACTAAAGCCCAATTATATAACAAATTTAGATCGTGGACTTTGGTCCATTTCCATTTTGGCTTAGTCAACAGATCACGTAGAGGCTTTAGGTTGGCAGCCAAGTTGCCCTTCAATGTGTCTGTCAGATACTTTACGATTTCCTGAAGCTCTAGCTTATTGCTGGGGATATGGAACGAGACAAGTTTCCTTGGGTTGAGTGAGCTTCCTGCCATCATGCAGAGTGGCACAATTGGCTCCTCTATTGGCATGGTTGCAGCTTTAGCAGCCTGCCGATATAGTTCTTCCTCATCTGAGAATGGTAGGTCAATGGTTGCTAAGACATGCATCTAATCCCTCTCATCCTCAGGGCAGGGAATATATTTAGTGAGTGATCCATAGGGTTTGGTCATTTGAGTATCGCCTTTCAGCATGGCTGAGATGGCATTTAGGTCAACAGGGGTTGTTTTCCAAGTGTACATCTCTACCCTTACTGCTTCAGTTTTGCTCCCTAGGAAGATCAAACCATTCCCCCAATCTTCAATGACTCGAGCGTTTCTCAAGGTCGGCCTAGCAGTATGTCGTAGTCCACTCCCTTCATGACAATGAAGTTCACGAAAAACTGCACACCTGCAATCTTTACTGGCCAGTTCTTTAAGACTCCGAATGGCCTTATCTTCATTCCATTTGTTAACGTGGCATTGAACCTGGCAGTTTCTATAGGAAGGCTTCCCCATGCCTCTAAAACAGCATGGCTCAATACACTAACACCAGTGCTTGTGTCTACAATTCCTTTCTGCGTCATATCTCCTAAGGCTAGAACAGGTAGGAGTGCATGCATTTCACTGCCTTCCCAGAAAGCATTGATGTGCAATGACTTAGGAGTTGAGTGTAGAGTTAGACTTG
Organism: Lygodium microphyllum; assembly: GCF_053477565.2. NCBI lineage: Eukaryota > Viridiplantae > Streptophyta > Polypodiopsida > Schizaeales > Lygodiaceae > Lygodium > Lygodium microphyllum. Next base: position 107,147,349 of record NC_141149.1, on the reverse strand, counting down.
GGATTTGCGTAACTGCATCATGATCTTGCTGATCAGCACCTGTAAGTCATGTGTGTCCCTCCACCAAATCTTTTAACTCCTGCCATAAAGAAGGATTCTACCTAAGCAGGTCTTCTACGCTTAGAGTTACTGGGATGGACAGCAAGGTTGCAAGGAGACTGCCGAGCTCTTATCCTCCCCTAAGCTAGCACTCCTAGGCCATGCATTCTGTCTGCCCTGGTAAGTCCCCCTTTGGCCTTGCTGCTGAGTTGCCCCCTATGGAAAGGATACACTTTTAGTTTGTGGTTTTGTGGGTGAGACTGGTGTACTCATGCTGGAAAAATCGTCCATTGGATCTTCTAGTATGGGTTCAGCATCCTTGAGGTGCTCCTGGGCATCCTTGACCCACTCCTTGACTTTGGCTATAGCTTCGAGTTGCCGTTTGGGATGGGGATATTCCCCTATCTTGGCACTCCCTAGCTCAGCTGTCTTCATGGCTGAGGTCTCTGCCTCTGCATCCGTGACTTTCTTTCCAATCACTAACGTCGTGGCTTCCTCGGTTTTAAGGGTTATCTTTGCGTCTGTTCTCTTTGTCCTTCTCCTTCGGCTTTTCTTTCCTATTGAGGCTGCGTCAAGGTTACTTGGTCCAGGCAAGGAGATACCTACGTGCCTTGTTTGAGGTCGTGTCATAACCTGTAGTGGGATAGGTGTGCCCTCACTATCAAAGGTTTCCACTCCAAACAGCCCAGAGGTACTAACGGTACGTTGGCAGAGCTTGCTGATGGTTTCCGCCTAGGACAATTAGGAAACATTTGTCTCGTTGCAAGGTAGAGTTACTGGCCAAAGCCTTGTAGAGCTCCTCACTCCGAATTCCGTTCATGAATATTGTAGACACTGCCCTCTCAGTAGGTCGTTCATTGGCAGGGATCCTTTTGAAGAGGCTCCGCACATGAGTGACGTAGTCCCTAACGTCTTCCTTCTCCCTTTGGCTGATATTCATCAACCGGACGATGAGGTTGTCAGAATACCCTGCCTCCGAGAATCTCTTGATGAAGAGGCCCTTAAGGCGAGCAAAGTTTGTATGTCCTGCGTCATCGAGGCTAGAATACAAGATTCTCCCCTTATCGCCTAAGCACATGCCAAAAGCTTAAGAGCGTTGTGCAAGGTTAGTAAGACCGTTTGCTTTGCATACTTGCTCGAACTGCTCCATGAAGCTGTATGGGTCATTGCTAGGCTCATACTTCACTAGCTGTTTTGCTACGATAGGGATTCTAGCCTGCCCTTTAGCCCCTTGCGTGACTCCCAATCCCGAGAGTAGTGCAGTGGCTAGGGCTGTAGCACTCTGCTCAACAGACGTATTGTCCATGAGTCGCTTGGCTACAAGTTCGCTCAATGTCATGTCAGCCTTTGCTGCATGTTCCCTCTCTTCATTTGGTCCAGATTTGGCTACCCCAGCTAGGTCTAGCACCCTTCTAGCCTCATACATATCTACGTCTTGCTATAAATTTCTAGCCCTTTGCTCGTGGTTGTAGGCAATTATGCCTTCTAGCGCTCTCCTGATTGCTCTTCTCTCTTCTTCGAGGCTTACTACCACTTCTTCTACAGGTATGCCCTGGATCACGGTCCTAGTAAGTAAATCGTAGTCATGGACTAGTTCCTGTACTGAGACTGGGAATTCTCCTAGGTATAGCCGGTCCTCTCCTCAGCCGCCTCTTGATCCTGACATTCTTTCTCCCTCCAATTCCACAAGGCCGTCGATCAGTTCGAGTAGTTTTGGTAGCGCCCGATCCTCTATGATGTCATCTTCTGGATCCTCGCGTCCACTTAACATCCTCCTGGGTCCTAACCCTGTTTGTCTGCTAAGTCTTGGGGTTCACTCCTATTGGTGGGTTCCTTGAATGATTATGTTCGAGTGTATTCCTTGTTATTACAACCAATTCTCAAATTATCTACACTCAGTGTGGTGTCTGTGCGTTCGGTGCGAAATCAAGCTTTCTACTCTTTAAGTGCACAACCAATGTGGCCTACTGTGTGTGCAGGATTAAGGCACTCAAGTGCGATATCAATGCTGCTTTCACCTCTTGGCCACTGGTATGAGGTCAGCACACGGCTGCCTGGTTAAAATCTAGGTCTTTGCTGTGTCTCTTAGGTACGTGGGGGTCTGATGTCTCATCCACTATTGCGACTAGGCTGCGACAACACACTCTGCTAGGTTTCCTAGCCACATGGCCAAGTTTTCTATGATTTTCTCACACTTACAGGGTCGCACTAGTGTCGGCAATGCAGGTCTGGGCTTAAATTATTAAAATAATATAAAAAATGCATTCGACCAAAATTGGCCTGAATGGCAGGGTCCGAATCCCAGAATCGGTGTTCGAACCGCCGAAGTCCAAATGTCTCGTTCGGTCGCGGGCCAAAGGCCGAATGGCCGAGTTCGAGGGCCGAATGGCCGAATGGCTGGGTTCGGGCGGGCCGATTCGGTCGTCCGAACACCGAATGGCCGAATCCCGAATTCGGAGGGCCTGAACCGCCGAAGCCCAAATGATAAGGTCCGAATGGCTAGATGGCCCGAAGGCCGAACTTCGAAGCCCGAAGGCTTTCGTTCGGGCGGCCAAAGCCCGAACGAAGCCCGAACGGCACGTGGCCAAATGCCCGAAGGCCAAACGTCGAACCCTAGGTTCGGGGTAGCCAACTGTCCGATTTTGGGGTTCGGACATCCGAACGCATCGGGGTCGACACACTTCCGACCATGAAAATGGTGATGAATCTAGTGTTATGTTGATGATTAGCTATTCTAGGCTGTTAAATACACACAAGGGCATGCCGGGGGAGAGATTTGTATACCTTAGCACCCCAAAGTGTGATCGAAGGGCATCCGCTCCTCTCCTGTGCCTGTAGCTCTCTCACTCTCTCTTGCTCTCTCTCATCTAAGTTAGAATGCAAATGAGCTCTTCTCCCCTTACCCCAGCCTTACATAGCATTGCCCAACCACTCTCTAACCTTAGAGCCTTTCCCCGTTGCGATTTCCCCCTTAAAAAACACTATCTTTGCCTTCTTTTTCTTATTGCAACCAAATTTACAGCAGCAAAAACCCTACCATTTCAGTTTCGAATCTTAATCCTTTCCTACCTAATGCTAACAAAAAATCGCAAAACCAAGCATGGGTTGTATTTACCTACTCAAGCACTCATAAAAAAACTCAAAATACTTACTTGTTCCAACAATTAAATCTCTTAAACCTTCTATCTATCTTAAGCACCGTTTCGCGCAAAGGCCCTACTCCTATGCTCAATTTGATGCGCGCGGCGCTCAAGGCTCGATTCCGTCGATCTCGACAATGGAACCAAAATGAAGGGAAGCTACAAGCTCTACCCCGAGACCTACGGACCGCTTATTGATCAAGCGTTTCAAGCCGAGCGGCCATGGCTACCTCTCACATAGCCGACGCGCCATGCCTTCCTTACGAGTGTAGTGAGCTTACCTTGATGCTCGATCGAGTACCCTCCTCTCTCTTGCACACTGGTAGCTCCACAATCCTTGTGGCAAGCTCAAGCCCTCTCCCATGAGCTCCATCCTCCATAGCCACGCGCGAGGCAAGGGAAGAGAAGAGAAGAGAAGAAGATGGAGAGCTCCTTCTCCACGATCCCTCACTCTCACACACTCATCCCTCACCCTCTCACACCCTCACTCCCTTTCTCAAGCACAAGCAAGAAGGCAAGAAACAAGAGAAGAAGAAGAAGAAGCTTTAGCCACACACAAGAACGAGCTTCTCATTCACTTTTGAACTTTATATACATGCCCTCCCTTCTTTGGGCGGTCATCTCCTTTTTTACATGGCTGGCCATTGGCCTAAGCCCATTTCTCATTTCCCACTATTCTAATTTATCATATTCCCAACTAATGCATACAATTTGCACAGGAACGAGCCTGGCACTCTTTTACAAGGATTCGGGAGCGCTTCCACATTTAATGGTGCGCTTTTTACTCTTTTGCTTTCTTGGGGCAACACTGAGACTTTTTGGGGGTTGTGCCCGAACATTTAAATTTTTTAGGGTCTGGTTACCGGTAAAGGCGCCTTTTCCTTCTTTTATCCTACGCCTTTTTTGCTATTTCCTTTTTTCCATTTTCCCGCTCCTCTGCTCCATTTTTCCGCTCCTCTGTACTGCGATAAACACGGTAAATACCAGCTCAAGGGGACTGCCACGGAAATGAGAGAGGGAGAGGAGAGAGAAAAAGAGAGAAAGATCATTAAACCTAATGGGAAAAGAGAGAAAGAGAGGGTCAGTGTGAGGAAGGGAGAGTAAATGAGAGAGGGAGAGAAAGAAAGAAAGGGAAACGAGAGAGGGAGAGGAGAGAGAAAAAATGAGAGAGGGAGAGGAGAGAGAAAAAGAGAAAAAAATCATTAAATCTAATAAAGAAAGAGAGAAAGAGAGGGTCACTGTCAGGGAGGGACAGGAAATGAGAGAGGGAGAGGAGAGAGAAAAAGAAACGAGAGAGAGAGAGAGAAGAGAGAAAAAGAGAAAAATCATTAAACCTAATAGGGAAAGAGAGAAAGAGAGGGTTAGGGTGAGGGAGGGAGAGGAAATGAGAGGGGGAGAAAGAGAGAAAGGGAAATGAGAGAGAGAGAGAGAGAGAGAGGAGAGAGAAAAAAATGAGATAGGGAGAGGAGAGAAAAAGAGAAAAAATCATTAAACCTAATAGGGAAAGAGAGAAAGAGAGGGCGAGGGCGAGGGCGAGGGAGGGAGAGGAAATGAGAGAGGGAGAGGAAGAGAGAAAAATGAATGAGAGAGGGAGAGGAGAGAGAAAAAGAGAGAAAGATCATTAAACCTAATGGGAAAAGAGAGAAAGAGAGGGTCAGTGTGAGGGAGGGAGAGGAAATGAGAGAGGGAAAAAGAGAGAAAGGGAAATGAGAGATGGAGAGGAGAGAGAAAAAGAAATATGAGAGAGAGAGAGAGAGAGGAGAGAGAAAAAGAGATAAAAATCATTAAACCTAATAGGGAAAGAGAGAAAGAGAGGGTGGGAGGGTGAGGGAGGGGGAGGAAATGAGAGAGGGAGAGAAAGAGAGAAAAGTAAATAGGACCTTACAATAAGCTTAGGGTACTATGATAGTGTGTACTAAGAATGAGTGCACCTCACTAAGAATAGGATTGCCGATTCACCTCACTAAGAATGAGTCCATCTAGGTACAAAGGGTACAAATACATTATCCTAGAAACTACATTATAGAAGCTTCCACTTGTGTTGGCACAAGGGTACCATCATATTTCACCCTCCCCCTCTCTATATTTGTGTATGCATCTACATACAAAGGGTACAAATAAAAACAGACAGAAGAGAAGCCAAATAGACAAATGTAACAATATGTGGGTATAATAGTCAACGTTACAACTTCTCTTCTTCTTTACTACCCATATTTGCTATTGTACCCAAGTATTATGAAGGTAGATAGCTGATAGATAGAAAAATAGATAGGTAAATAGATAGATAGATACGTAGATAGATAGATAGATAAATAGTATCATAGTATCCTAGTATGTACTACCTTGTACCTATTACATACTATCATAGTACCCTAGAACCTCACATCTATTGCATAATGCTTAAGGTGCCCTAGCACTTGCTACATAGTATCATAGTACTAGGTACTTGGCACTATAATACTAGAGTACTAGGTGCTAGATACTAAGATGCTATGATATTATGTGCTAGGTACTGAGCACTAGGTACTAAATACTAGTGTTCTATGATACTATATGCTAGGTACTACGTAGCCGTGGTCGTGGTTGTGGTCATGGTCATAGAAAAAGAGAGCGATAGAAGGAGAGGATAACAATCTAAGAAAAAAAAAGAATAATAACAAAAAGAATTTGTTTGTTGTAACGTAGACAAAATGGAAAACGAAGAAGGTCCTGTTGTTCAAGATCGCGAGGCGTATCTTAATCAGCGTGTCCCATGTCCTTGCTCTCAATGCAAGCTGGCAATTAGACGAAAACGCCAATTGTCTATAGAACATGTACAACGATTTAGCGAGTTTCAATGTGAGATCATTGATCAGACGATTGCGGATTTTCAGCAAATGGTAAGAAAAGTTAATATCAATCATGCATTGTACTCGTAAGCTAATTGAATACCATATACAATAAGATTGGGTCTGGTTGGCAAATTTTCTATCCAAGGAGGTGATGGCTTGTCCCAAGGAGGAGTGCACCCTTTGCAACCAATTAGAAGAGTTCATGGGCGTGGGATGGATGGAGTGCATGAGCCAATCCACCACTTTCAAGGCCAATCTATACCGTCAATGCCAGAGGAGACATGCAACCTTCCAGACCTACCTACAATCTTGGAGCCTGAGATGGAGGCAATGATCAATGCATTGATTCCCATGGATATCAAGACTTTTGATCCGCTTAGAGAGGAAGCATCCATACCATTATATAATGGGTGCCGAGTATCTCGCATGAAGACACTGCTTGCACTCTCAAGTGTGCAAGCAAAATACGGGTGGAGCGATACGAGTGTGATCGAGTTGTTCAGGTATCTTGTACATACGCTTCGTTGATTTTTTTTCGACACTATTATTACAAACATTTGTGCTTTTTCAAGGTGTTTATGATTTTTTTCAGGTTATTGAAATATCATATATTACCACCTGCAAATACCATGCCTAAGTCTCGTGATGATGCACGACATGTTTTACGAAAGCTTGGCATGGACTACAATAACATCCATGCATGTATCAACAATTACATACTGTTTCGAGGAGAATACGAGACTATGGAGACATGTCAAAAGTGTGGTGCTCACATGTATCGACAAGACTTGCAAAGGCAAACCATCCCTCAAAAAGTTCTCAAACAATTTCCGCTTATTCCCCGCATAAACCACATGTTTCGTACGTCCGACATGGTGAACTTGACAACGTGGCATGTGCAGAATAGATCCACAGATGGAGTTCAACGAATATTAGCGAATTCACGCGCATGGAGCCACATTGACTATACCTTCCCAGGCTTTGCCCGAGAGCCAAGGAATCTTCGGCTCGGTCTTGCAATGGATGGCATGAACCCATTCGGTCTACGCTCAACTTCTTACAGTGTATGGCCTATAGTCCTTGTCAACTACAATATCCCTCCATGGCTTTCTACGAAGAAAGGACATCTCATCCTTAGCTTACTTGTCCCCGGCCGCTACACACTCAAAAATATGGACGTGTATCTTCGTCCATTATTCGATGAGCTTAAGATTTTGTGGGAGGAGGGGGTCACCGTGCAAGATATGAGCAGGCGCGATGGTCAGCAGTCAGCCAATATTTAGCCAATATTCGAGCCATTCAAGTCCAAGAATTCTTTGAGAATGAGGTGGACTCATCCTTTTGTAGTGACATGTCTATCGACCTTCTAGTGTATGCGGAGTTGTGTCAAGAGATTGACATGGGACCATAGGATACTTCATACTTGGAGCATCCATTTACTCAATTCGTTGACTAATCGCTTATAAGGGTACATAAGATATGCATTTTAAGTGAGATTTTTTTAAGGATTTATATTACTGTGCTTTGTATGATTTAAATTGATTATTCTAACATCATTTTTTATTTGTGCAGGTGACATTTTCAGGATGAGTCGAGGGATGAGCGATGAGGAGTTACAAGATATCTTCACACGCATGTCTCCAGACCAGATCGCGAGATTCAGAGATATGGCAGACCAGGAGCTGTCTCGGTCTTCATCAGGGTGCTCTGCTAGATCTACTTCAGCGCGATCAGATGCTTCAGCTTTGAGCAGACGAGATCGACGCTCCAAACTTGGGCCAGAGAGAGGGAGTGCTTCGGGTTCAGGGGGATGCTGCAAAGTTACAGATGCAGTGAGCCCGCGGTCGATATGGGATATAGGTCCGACTCCTCGCTCTCGTGGCCCTTCCAGGGAGCATGGCTCAGGCTCAGGTGGATGATGTGGAGGCACAGACACAGTGTCTCCGTCTCATCGTTCAGCTGGAGTTGCGTCACCTCAAGGATTTGTCACACCTGTGGGGACGTCTACTCCAGTTACTCCGGCTTTTGCTTAGCCGTCAGCAGCAGCAGATGGCATCCCTATGGGTGCCACTCTGAGAGATATTGCCCCGGTCGGTACACCGGATACTGGATATGCCCAGGAGCGTGGACGCAGATGGGAGAGGACCCATCTTAGACAGACTCCAGGGGGATATGGATATCTAGTCGATGGTAGGTCAAGAGCCATCATCATGAATGATGAGGGGAGGAGGGTGATGGCTCGCATGAGAGAATTGTGCTAATAAGTTTTTCAGCACGTCTTAGATCATTGGAAGAACATACTGGAGGGGAGCAAGGACTACATAGTAGCATCCTTACATGAGGAGTTTTCAGTTCCAGCCTCAGTAGATAGATTCTCTACGGGCTGGATGATGGATTGCATACGTGCATATATGTCACACAGACGATCCGACGTACGCAAGGCAATCAAGAGTGGGGCTACAAAGCTCGAGTGGTTAGATGCAGATGACTGGTGCAGACTGAGGAAGGAGGCTACAGATTCTCCAAGATGTTGGAGTCAGCAACGCGAGGCGGCGAGGACACGACTCGAGGTCGGAGTGGTCCATCATCTTGGGAGTGGCGGCCACATGACATATTTGGAGGACTTTGTAAGTTTTTCTTTTGTTTTGCTTGTTTATTTTTTTGCAATATCCTTTGTACTGACAATCATGTTTCTAAGAGTTAGCATTTTGTTTTCTTTGCAGCACTCCATTACAAATCGCGATCCGACTGGCCTTGAGACTCAATATGCAGAGAGGTACGGTCTCACTTCATTGATTGACCGATTGTATAGATGCGGCGGCCGTGTAAGTCACTCATCTTTCTTGTCTATGATTACCATGTTTAATTAGAATGCATTATTGTATGGTGGACTGATGTGTTATTTCTTTTTTTGCAGAGTTCGTTCGATGCTCCTTTGCGGCAGGATGAGCTTTCGGAGGGCGAGGATATGTAGCTCGCCCTTGGATCCCTGGAGCTCACACACCTTTATTTTTGGGTCGCCTGATCTATGTAGACATTTTCTATGTATTAGTGATATCTTGTCATGATTGTACCAATCGCTTATTATACGATCATGTATTTATTTCATGTATCAGTGTTATGATTTCAGTATACATTGTTTTTGTTTGCAAGCGCATTGCACACAATGCAGAAACTATTTTGTATGGCTCTAATAAAGCACACAGTGCTGCTGCTCTGCCACAATTTTTTTCCCCCTGTTACCGTCGCTATTAGCGTTGCAAATTTTACTGCTCGCATCCTTATTGGCATCGTTATTTACAATGCAAACCGTTGCTATCAGCGTACCGATGCCAATACCGACGCTGATACCGATTATTCTACGGCATCACCAATAATGACGCTTTTTGCGACGACTGGGGCAAATTTTGTTATTTGCATTTTCGTCACTTTTAACGTCGGTATAAGGCCTATATCTTGCAGTGTTAGTGGATTTCTAGTTAGGCAATTTAGACTAAAAAGTACACAATCATGTGTAGATTAAAAAACTCCCTCCCCCATTACTTAACATCCATAAGTATACTAGTTATACATTAACAAAAGAAATAATTAATTATTTAAAGTTCAATAATGAAAATCCAGAACAAAGCAAAGTGAGGATACATGTGATAATATTGTGTCATAAGGAATTGATTCCTAAATACATCTAAGAAGAAAACCTACACTAATAGGTAAACCTAACTGCGTGTGCTCCTAACTACGAAATTGAGTGAAAACTAACTACATTAATGTGTGTAAAAAATAAAAACAAAAGAAAGATTTATGTTAGACTGTAAGCATTTTTGAATGGGATTATTTCAGTTGTTGGTGTTTTTTTTCCCCCTCTTTTAAACTAGAATGCAAACTAAGCAAGCGATGAAAACAAAAGAGCCGAACAAAAATTTTATCTCTCTTAAATCCTCCAAAACAAATAATACTCGCAATAGAAAATCATTCAGACTATCAACATCAAACCTATCAATCAAAGTACAAAATGTAGGATGATTTGGAAGAACCTTTAGCACCCTCACATTGAATATATCAAATACATAATTAGGCGTATCACTAGAATCTCCATCGTCTCATGCATAGGTGGCATAGAAATAGGGCATAAGTGCCACTGGAAAATAGCCTAAAGAATAGTCCTCAGTTGCATCCATGTACTGACAAATATAATCCCAATATGGAAATTTGTCATCCAGCTAGAGATCAAGATATGATGGAGTTAAACGATAGATAACAACTTGATAACTAGCAACTCATGTTGCTCTCTATCCATCCTAGACTAAGCAATGCCATGCTAGGGTGAAAATACACTTGCGTAATCATGGTGCTGATAAGTATACCCAATAGCCGTCCTCGTTGCCATGATACCATAATGCGAAAATAAGTGTGATATTGCTAGCACAGAAGCTACGTGTGCACATAAAGATACTATTGACAAGGGTGACAATTAAACCAGAGATGATACTATAAATAAAAAATAACTATAAAAGAAGAACCGCAACATGCCTTACCCTTTGGAGCATACAAAAACCTATCATGTGTCTAAAATTGATGAATACTGTAAGGTCATGTGTGAATAGGATTAAAACTATTAGCGTCAAGGTGAGGAGTAAGAACATCCATGTGTGAGTAGATTATCAGATGGAGTTCTACAAATAAAATATTTGTATATTTAGGGAAGTGCATTTAGTGCACAAGAAGTAATATTATTTTAGGGCACTTCTACTAAGTATAAAAATAATATATCTACATAACTTTGTCTAATAATCTACTAACGAAAAACACAAAACATGTTAGTTCCCTACCATCTATCTACTAGATATAATGTGACTAAGGCCATATGTAGTACCTCACATAAAAACTCATGGATCATGTGGCAAATAGACAAATTAAAATCCACAAAGGAAAAAAGAATAACATCTTATTTTCATAGCAATTATCATAACAAAAGGTATTAATATCAACAGTGGCATCCTCTTCAAAAAATATTGTCATATAGCACGATGCATCAACTTTTGATTATTAGGAAGACAAGCCATCATAACAACCTTTGCTTCAATAATATCCACCAACCATTGCTCCTCCATCAAGCCTTGCCACTCAAGTCCCAACATTCCATATATGTAATGTGAGCTTTTACATGCTACCTTTGACAAAAAGTACAAAGGGACTAGTGCTTAGCTAGGCAGGGGTAAAATGCTAATCGATTTCAATTTTACTAGCTACTACTGAAGATAGTAATTGCCAAAAATAACAACTATTGAGGCCCAAAAGTTTTAAAAACTTGCCAAGACTACCAAGAGTTACTGGAAGCACCATTTTCAAAAGCTATGAAAAATAGAAATTGCCAAAAATAATAAGTAAAGGCTGGCAATTGGTAATAGTAAGAAGATTCGAATAGTGCAAGGACTTATCTATAATTTGTGTAATGGCTTGAAAAAACAAATGTGAGATTGCATAATATATTAAACTTTTGCCATGTAAGAGTGGGAAAGTCTCACGTTTTGGTGCTTGCTTTAGGTGATCATACCATAAGAAGATAGTGTAGACATAATTCTTGGCTTAAAAAACATAGGTTGCATGCAATTCTCTCTCTCTCTTTCTCTCTCCACCTTGGCATTGCTAATTGATAGTCATGGATGCATCATATAGTTGCATATAACGTTGATCGACCCCCCTTGCTCATCAATTCAAGGAGACCTAGGTGGATTGCCCTCTCTCTTTTGCCCTTGATGCAAGAGGTTGGTAGTGGAGTAGTTGATGTGAGCGATGATAAAATTGGTCTAGATGGTGAATCCACTACCAAGACAATCATCCAAAACAATGGGTTATGGGCATTGCTTTGCTTAAGAGCCACTCTATGATGAGGACATCCCCAATCAAAAGTTATGTACTCCACTCCCGCACAAGTTTAGGTGTTTAGATAGGTTCTCATGGTCCAAGTGTGTGCAACATTTTGAGAGAGAGAGAGAGAGAGAGAGAGAGAGAGAGAGAGAGAGAGAGAGAGAGAGAGAGATTATATCTCTTAGTTTTGAGGGTATCTTAACTTATGTATTTTCAATGTTGTATGAAAAGCTTTGCATAATTATATCTTCACGTTGTGATCATTGAAGTGTGTACATGCATGTGAAGGTGAATTTGTGATAAAGTTATCTTATAAATATAGAAATATATTACTTTACCAATATAAAAGATACTTAAAAAATCAATTCGAGGTTTTAAAAGTATAGTTGCTTGTCTTTTGTGTTCATTGAGGTTGCTATGCATCATTATGCATACAACATCATTTATTGCATGCGAAGCGTGCTATTCATTCGATTTTGTGAGCAAATGGAAGCTTCCATTTGCTCACTTCACAAAGATGCGAAGTGAGCAATGTTTAGCATTGCTAGACTTGCCATGCCACCAAAGTGAGCCGGGCCGACGATGCAGACCAGGACAAATTAGTAATATATATGGTGTTCACAAAAACATCTTTGAGAGTAGTTACACACACCTTTAGCTCAAAATCGTGGAGATGTTTTATAACGAAAATTTTTACAGAGTTTAAACCTTCTTCTTTGGGTGAAACACGGTGCCACCAATACATTTGATTAGTGATCACATTTATATATTCATCTCTCTCTCTCTCTCTCTCTCTCTCTGTGGCTAGCGTAGCCATGGGGTTCGACTTTTTCATCGGTGTGATCGGTGTGCTTGTCCTCGGACATGCAGCTTTTTCTACCATCCAGTGTAGGTGATCGTTCAATTTTTATTTGTTCTAGCAGGGGCTTGGCTTGTTCGATCTGAGCGCTTCGTGTCGTCATTGTTCAGATCGTGCCGTTTTGAAGGTCAGAGACGAAGAGTTTGTTTGGCCTCCGTACCAGGCAAGTTTCCGCATGCTTCAATCTCCTTCCGGAAATGTGGCAGCCAGAAAAGGTCGTTTTGTAACGTATTGGCATGGAAAACAGGTCCTCGTTGAGGTTGCTATCAGCCTGGTTTTGTGTTTTTGGGCTGCTCTAAGAGTTCCAGGACAGTTTCTACCTATCTCACCCCATTCCGAGGAAACCAGGTTCACACTTTTTCATAATACAGTTGAAGCAGTCTGGCTTCATAACTAGGTCGGATAAGCAGACGCATGTCTTTTAGACTTTCAGTTTACAGTATCGATTCTCTAGAGCGGGAAAAATCAAGGTTCCGTAATACAATCGAATGGCTGTTTAGCGTCAATTCATGTTTTAGAAAAAAACAGGTGCTTACAAGATTACAGAGAAACATAACATTCGAGACTGAAGAAAACCAAACTCCTCCTTGTCTTAAATTACAATTAAGCTGAAGTATGGTCCAATCGTGCACATGTTTTTGCTTGTATTTTGAAACTTGCAGTGCCCGGCTAGCTATATTTTTGTAGTTGAGCACACCTTTTTTTTGACCATAAAATCAGAAAACATAATTATTTGAGGCTGAAAATCGAATGTCTAAGTTAGATAAGTCAAGCTTCAATCTAGTACTATCATGCACATGTTGTCGATTGTTCTGAAACTTGCAATGCCTAGCAAGTTACAGTAGCAAACCTTTGTCCATTAGTTGAGTCTCTCAAGCAATTGTCTTTCACATGGGCCCTTGTGCATGAGAGATGCCAAAATAATTGAATGTTAGATTTGTGAGAGTGCACATCAGAAAGGAACAATGAACATGCAATGAATAGAGAAGTGGGAGACAAGAGGAATGTTAGATTTGTGAGAGTGCACATCAGAAAGGAACAATGAACATGCAATGAATAAAGAAGTAGGAGACAAGCGGAATGTAGTCAATCAAAGGAACAAAATTGACATTGAAGGATACAAGTCTGGTCTTAGTCAGCCCCTACATGCAGCATGGAGTGTCAATGAGGGCACTAGACAGAGCCAAGATGAAGATGACGATGAGGAGGGCTGGCACAAGAATTGAGTGACTGACGGTGTGAGTGAGGGGGGATTGCTATAAATAGGCCACAAGCTGAAATAGGTCGACTTGCATAAAGTGCCATGCAAGTATGAATTGCTGCAAGAAATGATGCCTAGCTGCCCAATAATATCTGCCTTGCCCATGGCACTAAATGCTTGCCTAGAAACGATGGAAACAAGGTACCAAAGATGACTCCAACTTCTTTGACTTCTTCTTTCCTTTCTTCTACTTGGACTATCCTTTACCTGATCATGATGTTGCAAAAGCATTGCTCTTTGCATTGGCTTTGTGAGAATTTGTCTTCTTGTGATGTGCATCTTTTCCTTCCAAGGACTAGTGTTAAAGATTTGGTCACCTCCGGGATGGCTCAGCCAAGGTAGTGTGGGCAGCATCGTAATCATTAGGAGCAAGTCTGCCAGGGTTGTTTGGGGGTAAAGGTGCATGTACCTATGCCACCTTGTATTTACTTCACACACTATGATTCCACATCTGTACACTGCAGGTGGTAGGTATCCATCACTGTCACTTTATTTTTTATTCTTTCAGTGACTATTGAATAAGGAAAGACCGGCTACGCATTGTGATTATTGGACTTCCCACATATGGTGTGTCTCTCTCTCACTCTCGCTCCATCTGTCATAGCTCTTGCTTTGCTCTTGCTTTCGCTTATGTGCTTCCATTTGGACTCTTACCTTTCAATTAGTATTAGAGCTTGTGTAGTGATGCAGAAGCGTAGGACAAAGACTGAGAGAGAGTGAACACAGAGAGAAGAGAAAGAGGAGACAGTGACACGCAGAAAATCTGCAGTGTAGTATGTTGTATAGGAGTGTAGAAATATACACTGGAGCAGAGAAAATATTTGCGTGTGTCCTCTACGCTGTCACCCTACGTGCACACCTCGAGTACAGCAAGGCTTGATCACAATCAGATCTCCACGAACTACAAAGAGTACCTATGAATAACTGAGAGTGTGCCACAAACTGACTATAAATAGCCAATGAAAAATAGTGCCCAGCACCAGGTCGACTGCAGTAAATGCAGTCGATTGCATAAAATAATGCTAAAAAATTGTATGACTGATCAATTTGCTGCCACGTGGCATCTGCAGCAGCTGGAGTGGCTCCTGCTTAGCTGACGTGGCACCTACTTTGTTCTGCACACTGTTGTCTAGGAAATGACTCTCTACGCGGCCCGATACTCCGGCTTAGTAGAAGAAAGGGCTATTGTGGGTTGCTTCTTGCTACTCCAAGAGATAACACTTGTACTCAAGGTAAAACAGTAGGTTATAGTAGACCTCCGATGGTCCACATTGCGAGCCCACTTTGAGTTGCTCCAACCTGCAAGAACATGATCTGAAGCATTTGTACTTGCGGGATACGAAATCCCTAAGTCAGAGATCCCCTTCAAATACCGGAGAATCCTTAGGGTAGCTTGCCAATGTACCTGTTTGGGTTCCCTTATGAATCCTGCCAAAAGACCCATAGCAAAACAAAGATCAACACGAGTGTTGAGTAGCCAAATCAAGGATCCAATCAATTGACGGTAGCGGGAAGCCATCGTTAAGGTACTTGGTCTTGAAGACACCCACTTGATGCCAATCACCTTCTTGTGAGAGGGACGAGGCACAAGGGACCAAGTGCCATTCCTCTCAATAGTCTCCAACTCGACTTCCATAGCCGTCCGCCAATGATCAAACTGCAAAGCCTTCTTCATGGAAGTGGGCGCTCGATCCTGCATAACACGGGTCATCAAACAATAGTTAGAGCAAACAAGCTCCGTAGAATGTGCCTGATTTCTCCGTGACCTCTGCAGTCCATCCTGCGGTTCCTACTTCTTAGGGACCCCCCTCGATCCTTGAATCTTGGAGTGTGTCACAGACCCAATGAGGAGAAGGCTTGACCTCTCCCCGTCGCTCTCCATCTGCTGAAGACTCCAGGATATCCATCGGCAGAAGCTTCACTGGGGTGGCCGATGGAAGGGAAGACTCTGAATCAGAAGAAGAATCTCCATCAAGAGGCGTTGGCTCCAAAGGAACTATCTCGGGAGCCCAACTCTCCCCTGGATCTCCAAGGACGGGGTGCTTCTCACCCCCCTCTATGGTCGGAACTTCCACGAACCATACATCTCGGCTCGTGTAGACATCCCACTTGATGGGACCAAATAGACGATAACCTTGGGACTGGGAGCTGTAGCCTACAAAAAACTGTCGTCGGAAAGCTGCCTCAAACTTGTCATGTTGCGTTTCCAGATGTGCACATAGGCGTCACACCCAAAGATCTTGAAATAAGAGACATCAGGCTTAGTCGTAAAGTAAGCATCAAAAGGTGTCATCCCGTCAACGGCTGAAGTGGGAGATTGACTGAGGATGCGAACTCCAATAGCCATTGCCTCGGTCCACAGTAACTGAGGTGTGTCGGTGCTCCATCGTGGTGTGTGCCATCTCGATCACACTTCGGTTCTTCCGTCCCAAAATGCCATTCTCTTGAGGAGTGTTGGTGTTAGCAAACTTCTGGTGAATGCCCCTATCTGCACAAAAACGAGCAAACTCATTAGATACAAATTCACCACCCTTGTTTGAGTGCAAGGTCTTTAGTTGCTTGCCATATTGGTTCTGCTCAAAGAGAAGCCAATCCTTGAAGTGGAAGAAATCCTCTGACTTCAATGCCAAGAAATAGGCCCATGTCATCCTGCTGTAGTCATCTACGATCAACATGAAGTACAAGCTTTCGTTCAAGGACTCGGTCCTCATAGGCCACAAAGATCCATAGATACAGCTCCATAGGTGAAGTAGACCACCTAAGCTCTGTTGGGAATTGCATCCCGCTGCAGTTTTCCACGAATGTAGGAGACACATGGCTGATGGCTCACCACTATGTTCGGCATACCTTAGACAAACGATCCTCGCGATGCCTTCCGAAGGTACTCATAGTTCAGGTGGCCAAACTGAGCATGCCATAGCTTGGATTGTGTCTGAGAAGTAAGAAGAGAGGTAAGAGCTGTGGAAGACTTCAATTTGTAGATGCCATTCTGCTCATAACCTGCAGAGAGAACCTTCCTCGATCCACGATCAAGGACTCGAACAACATTACTATCAAACTCCACCAAGAGGCCAAGAGAACAAATCTTATGGACCGAAAGCAAATGATATACCCTAAGCCTGGCACATGCAATACTTTGGAAGTGTGGGTACCACCACGTTCATCTGGAATCAACTGCATCTCACCCCGCACAGCAATAGACACAGAAGAGCTGTCTCCAATGAGAATCTGCCCACACGAAAGTCGCAAATGGGCAACACCAATGGGAGAAGGAGTCTTGTGCCATGAGGCACCATTATCCACCACGATCCACTCTTGAGCTTGGGGAGGTGTCATCGCAGCATCAAGAGTCTTCGGTGTAGAGCCCTTAATGACTGCTAAGTGTAGAAAAGCAGTCGATGAGGGTGCAGCCACCGCTCCAGAATCCTTCGTGTCCTTCTTCTTGGTGTCCTTCTTGTCTTTGTCGGGGCAATTCTTTTTCCAATGACCGGTCTTACCACAAATATGGCAAGTCGATTCCTTCTCCTTATCCTTCTTGGATTTGTTGTCCTCCTTCTTCTTTTGGTCCTTCCCCTTCTTCTAAGAGGCTTGACCAACCAAAGCCTTTGATTTGGAAGCATTTTGTCCCTTCAACTGTTCCTCTTGGTCCAAGACCATAGGAACCAACTCTTTCCACCGAAGAGTCGACTCCTGCCCCCTGATGCAATAAGAGCGGAATAAAAGGTACTAAATCATGGCGGTAATTGGGACAACAAAGTGATCGCCATGTCTTCGGAGGAAATAGGCTTCCCCGCATTTTGAACCTGCATATTAAGCTGCTGAAGCTTGTTGATGTGTTCCCGAAGCGAAGAAGACTTATTCACGGACAAGGTCCACATCTGCACCTCCAAAGAAACCCTCTACATCAGGGTCATCTAGTTATACATCTGGTCGAGCTCTAGCCATATCTCTCGAGCAACCGTCAAGTGCTCGATGTGAGCTATCACGGCTGTAGTGCAAGACAGAAAAAGAAAAGAACAAATCCTGGCATTCAATTTGTCCCAATGAGACTGGGCCTTGGTTAACTCTGCACGAGCAATGGAAGAGAGTTTGGACTCATCCCTTATCGAGGGCCTGTTAATGTCCTCCATCACAAGCTCCGCCAAATCATAAGACTCCAGAATGGCCAACATCATTACCCGCCAGATGCGGTAATTGTCACCATCAAGCTTTTGATTTGATGGAAGAGCCGGTAGAACAGGTACCTTCCTGTCCATGATCACCTAGAACTCCAAATCAGTCTCTGTAGACATGGCCACCTGCAATGCCTGCACAAACACAAAATCAGCCCCCTCTGACTGTGTAAACGCAGCCTGTTAGGGCTGTTTCCTCCGCTTCCAGAACCTTCTTCAGCCCCGGAGGCGATGAAAAGGTAAAATCTGTAGTGGAAGGCCTAAAACACAGCCTTTCTCCCCTTTGAACAGCAATAACCTGCAGCAAATTCACCAGCTGGACTCCTTTCTCGCACACCCACACTCGCTTCAGCCTTGTTCCGATGCGCAGCCCTTCCGCTCGCCCTTGAATGTTGAAAATGCAGCCTTGTGTCGCGCTGAATTCTCCTCTTCAAGTAGGTTCTTCAATGAGTCAGTCTGATTTCACCACTCTGATACCATGTCAAAGTGCAGTGATGCGAAAGCGTCGGACAAAGACTGAGAGAGAGTGAACACAGAGAGAAGAGAAAGAAGGAGACAGTGAAACACAGAAAATCCGCAGTGTAGTATGCTGTATAGGAGTGCAGAAATATACATGGGAGCGGAGAAAATATTTGTGTGTGTCCTCCTCCACGATGTCACCCCACATGCACACCTTGAGGACAGCAAGGCCTGATCACAATCTGATCTCCAGGAACTGCAGAGAGTACCTGTGAATAACTGAGAGTGTGCCACAAATTGACTATAAATAGCCAAGGAAAAATAGTGCCCAGTACCAGGTCGACTGCAGTAAATGCAGTCAACTGCATAAAATAATGCTAAAAAATTGTTTGACTGATCAATTTGCTGCCACGTGGCATTTGCGGCAGCTGACGTGGCTCCCGCTCGGCTAACATGGCACCTGCTTTGTTCTGCACATTGCTGTCCAGGAAATGACTCTCTAACATAGCCAATCATTTGGACAGTTTCTTCATTCTTTGTTTCAGCCCCGATTCAAAGTTTCAGCTCAAGGTTTCATTGGAGCCATTGTTTCTTCTTGTTGAGGTATGCATTGAGTTGTTCCTTTTTCTAGTTTGTTCTAGCTTGCTCTCGGCTTATTGAGGAGCTTCCCAAGGCTTAGTTGAGCCTTGTTGAGTGCTTATTGAGTTGAGCAGCAACTATTCTATCCATTTTGTGTGGATACAGAGCATGCTGTAAAAGTCGTGGTGGATAGCTATGGTAGCTTGATAGCACTTTCATATTTTGGTCATAAATTTTGCATACAATATTGGATTTAGCTATTTTATAGCTAGAAACAAAGAGTGTGACAAGAGCCATAGATCTGAGCACCATAGAGTTAATTTTGTGCAGTTTTTGGTTCTCTGTTTGGCACAAAATAAAACAATTCTAGTTTGGGCAATAAACAATGAGCTCCATCATGCATGTTTAATGCCTCAATGATTCTATTTTGATGTTTGAATGTTATGATTATTAGCTCAGTTCTGTAGAATTTTATTGCTGTAGTAATAGTCTAGACAGTAAGCTACGAACAATAACTTTATGCCCATTGAGGCTTGATGGTATTCTGGTATTGTCACTTACATGCATCAATGTCTAGTATTGATACTTGGAACCGGATATGATTATGGATGGCTTTACCACTCGGATTTGAGCTACATTGAATGCTTTGGAGCTTTGGCTTTATGCTTCAATTGCTTTTGTCATTGACATTACGGGTTTGAATACTTACTTGGGTTTCATGCTCTTGGATGTATCTTGAATTCAAGATGATTATGTACTTCATGTCTTGAGCTTGTATCGCTCATTTGGCATTTGGATTTGCTTCAGTGAGAGCTACTTGCTATTGGCATTAGAGCTTTGGATTCTTTATGTAGTTGAGCTTGGTTCTTTGAGATAGTGGGAATCTTGGTTCATATATATGCTCTCTTGTATGCTATTGGATGTAGTTACCTCCACTTGTGAGTTGATTTGATTCTGTGTGCTTTGGACACTAGTACTTATCTTTGTCAACAGTTTGTCAATGATGTATATGCTTATGGGATGTATGATTTACTGACAATTTGAGTTCGTGATAGTCTTTGGTACAGATGGTCTATGCTTAGTCATTGCTAGTTGTATTCTTCGTATCCCTGTTGCTACTCGGATATCCTTGGCAGTGGGAGTTTTCTTTTTTGGCTATTTAGAGCAAACATTATACTTTGGTAGCTATTGGTATACTATCATTATGGCTGGTTTTTCGATTGACAGTGCTATTTTTAATATTGAAAAGCTTGATGGTACAAATTTTACCTACTAGAAGTGAAACCAACTTTCCTTCTCAGGTAAGGTGGTTTAACTTGATTAAGCACTTAATTACAGCAATCAACAAAGGAACATAAACTGAAGTGCTCACTTTACCTTCATAAACTTAGACAGTGGACACCCTGTTGGTCCCAAAACTGGCGCCCCTTTCGGTATTTCTTTAATTTCAATTGCTGATGGATAAATTACAGGCCGAGATTTCACGATCTCCTTGGCTGATTCAAAAACCCCTTGCTGTTCCAATAATCAGCAAAGCATTCGGGCAAATTGCCCCTTGATTTTCACCCAGGACTTGCTCTAATGGAACCCCAACTTGTTAAATGTTGCCCCAAATTCACAATAGATGGGTTGGCATCTGAAATCCTCACAATTCCACGAATTTCCGATGCTAATTTCAGTGTATAATGCCTTTGATTGATGGCACGGGTTCCAAGGTGGTTGCTAAACCCTAATTACTGTTGTAATTTAGGGTTTACAGCAGTAAACTCTCTGTTGTCCACCAAATTTGGCTGTACTCTGCTACCAATGGCTAAGAATTGTTGAGAATGCTTGAGCATAGACTGGAGGAGATGAGAGAATGCTATAGAAAGAGAGAAAATCAGCTGAAATGTATCTTTTGATTCGTAGCTCTGATGACAAATCTAATGGCTCCAACAGCTTCAAAAGGAGGGTAAAACACCAGCTCGGTTGGCAAGCCCTCCTCTTTTACAGCTGCCTCTCTTGAGGCGGAAGAGAAATCCTACTGCCCCCTGTCCTGTCGCGGCGCGTGATCAGTCGTCCCAGAGCCAAATCTGATCACCTCCTCTCCCTTTACCAAGCTACGAACGGCTGCCATTTAGCTTCCACCACCCTCCAACAGTCTTATCCTTAGTTGCATGGGAAAGTTTTGCCAAGTGGCAGCCTTGCTAATGCATTTTCAGCCATTAAATTAATTTTTCAGAATTAATTAATTTTGAAAATTAATGTTAGCCCTTTTGACCGTGCCCAAAACTAAGCATGCCCATTTGTAATGAAATTGGCTAGGCCATTTGCAACTTGGAGTGGTTCCCAACCTTTGTTGACCCTTAGACTAGCATTCCCTAGTGTCACCACTGACACTTAATGGCCAAACAATTGTCCTTGGGTCCAACCTGGCACCAATTGACCACCAAAACCCAGTTGGCATAACTTAACACAGCTTTTGCCTTTAACACCCACTGCATCCTTGGGGTCCTTGGTCCGTTCCCATGAAATAACTGCCATGTTCATCATGTGCTAAACAACCTTGCACATTTGATTAACAACTTAATCAAATGTTACTAGCAAGATTAAAGCATCTCAAAATTTCACGTCCCCGTGACAGACCTCCCCCTTGAAACCCTTGCAATCGTCCTCGATTGCGTTGCATTGGGCCAAAGCAAAAGTATATTGCACTGGAATTTCAATTATGGTATGACAGTCATCACAACATTGGCCACTGTTGTCGAACCATTGCATATGCTCAAAACTTATTGAAAATTTCCAGCCAGCAAAACATAATAGAAAACTGAAAAACAGTCCAAAACTGTTGCTAGAAACCATTGGATGCATCCATAACTCATGTTTCTCAACCGTTTTGACTTCAAAACCACAGTAAAGCATATTCTCAGCATAAACCATGGCTGAAACTGTCAATGACATTCGTTTACATGCGGCTGTCCATGGGATCAGCTGTAAACCATTATAAACTGAGCATGACCTGATCATAAACTGATCATGGACTGATATGAGAACTGATCACAAATGGCTGCAAGTGTGACTCGAAACTAATCACAAGCTGATGGTAAAAAAAAAACTGATCAGAAACTGATGCAAAAACTGATGCAAAGTTGATCCCAAAGTGATCATAAACGGTTCTCAAACTGATAAAAAACTGAGCTGAAACTAATCAGAAATTAATTTCAAAACTGAGGCAAAAACTCATGCCAAACTCGTCCAAAAACTCATGCATAAGTATAGTCTCAGAGCCGCGGTGACAACCATACTCATATACATGTATCTCACAGTGACTAGTACACCGGGTAGTGACCTCATGGCAGACATACTGTCAGCACAGTACCTTGAATGTATGCTGAATACATCCGAGACTCACTACATATGAGAGCTGTCCAAAACCGGTGGAGTGGAAGTGCTACCTCCCCCTTGAGCATTAGGCAATGCTCTGGACCCCCGCTCTATTGAACTTGAGTAAGCTCGATCCAAAGTCGGCTCTAACTGAAAGGCATCGAGATAAAGTTGCAATAACTGAGGATGGTCTGCCAAGTGGTCCTCTTCCATCAATTTTGCATCCATTGGTGAATAGTTTTGAAACTTCACCAAATATCTTTTGGAAACTTTACCTCTGACCTTCCTTTCCTTATGTGCCAAAATCTGCTCGGGTACCAAAATCTCATCTAGTTCCTCAACCTCTGGCTGAATTTCAGGAGATACATATTCTGGCACATCATCACGAAAAGGTCTCAACAAATTGACATGAAAGGCATTGTATATCCGCTAATGTGGAGGTAATTTCAGCCGATATGCAACATTACTGATCTTTTCCAATACTTGAAAGGGCCCATAGTATCTCATGCTTAACTTCGGATATAACCTCTCTCTTCCCTTCATCTTTTTCAGCCTTGCCTTTTCGAAATGTAACAATACATAATCGCCCTCTGCAAACTACAAAGCACGTCTATGGCGATCAGTTGCCCGCTTTTGCTTGTCCTGTGATCTCTGAAGTGCATACTTTATCTTTGCATAGGCTGCATCCAAGCTTTCCACAAAGCGATCAGCCTCAAAGATTTTATCCTTAGTGTGCAAAATAGGTGGAACCTTCTTGCCACCCTCAACCACCTCAAATGGAGCCTTGCTAGTGGAACTATGCACCGTATTGTTGTATGCAAACTCAACCAATGGCAAATACTGCTCCCACTGTGTCTTGTGGTCTAAAACATAGTACCTCAAAAGATCCAACACTGTGGAATTTGCTTCCTCAGACTGACCATCTATCTGGGGATGGAAGGATGATGAGAATTGCAGCGTGGTACCTATATTCTCAAACAACCCCTTCCAGAATAGACTGGTCATTCGAGGGTCTCGTTCACTGATGATCGACTCAGGCATACCATGATACTTGAAAATGTGCTGCATAAATAATCGTGCCATATGATCAGTCTTTATCTTCTTCCTCACCGGAATGAAATGGGCTTGTTTGCTAAACCTGTAGATAATAGTCCATATCCCATCATTCCGTGTAGGTGTCCTAGGAAGCTCAAAGATAAAGTCCATAGCAATGCTCTGCCAAGGCCTATCTGGAATAGGCAAGGGCTGCAACAAGCCCGACATCTTTTGCCTATCATGCTTTACCTTCTGACATATGATGCATGCCCTAACATAGTGCTCTACATCATGCCTCAAAGCTGGCCAATAAAAGAAATGCTCCACTGCCTTGACTGTGGCATTAATACCTCTGTGTCCTGCATACGGAGGAGCATGACTTTCAATGATCACTCTAGGCCTCAACTGCTTTGTGACACACAGTCGTCCATGCATCATTAGAAATCCATCTCTTAGCATAAAATGCTCATGCCTTTGGCCATTGCAAAGCTGATCATAAACATTAGCAAAGTCCGAATCAGTAGTATAGTGCTCTTCATGGCATCGAACTCAGTGTGATAAACCATAGTGACGGTTGAAAGTTGTGGCTTACATGACAGTGCATCAGCCACAACATTCTTTTTACCATCAATGTGTACAATCTGAAAATGAAACATAGAGAGAAAATTTGCCCATCTCATATGCTTCTCTGACAACTTTGTTTGCATCAGAAAGTATCTCAAAGTCTAATGGTCTATCCGCACTGTAAAATCAGCCCCCAACAAATAATGTTTCCACGTAGACAATGCATGAATTACAGCCAAGAGCTCTTTCTCATAAACTTGTAAATTCCTCTGTGCACTGTGGAGAATTCGGCTCTCATAAGCCACAACTTGGCCATCTTGCATAAGGACAGCCCCAATGCTGTTACCACATGCATCACACTGAACCACAAATGACTTCCTTAGATCAGGCAACACAAGCACAGGATCTGAAGTCATCTTTTGCTCCAACTTTTCAAATGCTGAAATTTCAACTGCTGTCCATCTAAATGGCACATCTTTCTTTTGCAAAGCATGCAACAATTTCAGCAAACCCGCGTACATATTTCCTATAGTAAGAACATAACCCCAAGAAGCTGCGGATCTCATGAACATTTTTCAAAGCTGGCCATGAACGTATTGCTTCAACCTTAGCAGGGTCCATACGAATACTATCAGCCGATACAATATGTCCCAAGAAGTGGATTTCATGCAAAAAGAATTCACTCTTCTTGTCATTGATAACTAGTCTATGCTTACGTAGCTCGTTGAAAACAGTGTCCAAGTGCTTTTTATGCTCCGTCTCATTCTTTGAATAGACAATCATGTTATCAAAGAAAGTACCCACAAATGCTCTATGTGGCCGAAAGATGCGATCCATCATCCGATTAAAAGTGGCAGGAGCATTCGTAAGTCCAAAAGGCATGACAAGAAATTCATATAGCCCAAAAGATGTCCCGAAAGCTGTCTTAGGCACATCCTCTGGTCTAATGCGTATTTGATGATACCCACTTTTCAAATCTATACAACTGAATATTGCTGTCCCCTGCAATCTATCCATAACATCATTGATCCGAGGGATCGGAAAGCGGTTCTTTATCGTGATCTTGTTTAGAGCACGATAGTCAATGCACATACGCCATAAACCATCCTTTTTCTGCACCAAAAGCATTGGAGAACATAAAGGAGATGAGCTGGGCTGAATTAGCCCTTTTTCTAACAGCTCATTTACCTAACTCATAATCTCCTCCTGTTGGGCTGCACCGACTCTATAGGGTGGTTTATTAGGAGGGCTACTTCCAGGGATAAGGTCTATGCCATGATCTTCGGGTCTTTCAGGTGGTAGCTGCCCTAGAAGTGACTGAGAGAAGCAATCAGCATACATTTTCAGAAATGACATGCGATCTTTTTCTAATTTAGACATATTCCTAACATTCTCACTATCATCCTTATCCTTAGCAAAAACTAAATACGTTGAAAGATGATTTTTCATTACTTTAGAAATAGTAGCTGCGGATACAACAGGGATAGATTCCTCTTTCAACTTTACATCAAGTGTGAGTGTCTTTCCCTTATGTTGAATAGTGATCTCTTTTGCATATGAATCAATCACTGCATGCATACGATGGCACCATGGCATATCAAGCAACACATCACAACCCTCAAGTGGAGCAATGTAAAACTCTTTGCTGTCCACATATCCCTGTATGTGCAACCGAAGCTTTCCAATGAGTGGTGTGACAGGTTCTACATGACCCTTACATGCCATTCCAACTTCCCTCATGGCCCCCATCTCATCCTCTTTGATGCCTAGATGGGCTGCCATGTCAGTAGAGATGAAGTTGGCTTGTGCACCATTATCAAAGAAGATCAACGCATGCTGATCCCTAATTTTTCCCCATGCTCTGCACAACTCAGTAGCATCATCATTGGGCTGATCACTAACAACATTGGGCACCAATCCTACTGATGTTTTGGGCCTTTTACCCTTAGGATCTCCCTGATTTTCTGATTTTGCAGCTTGCTGCCTATTGGGATAGTTCTTGGCAATATGACCCTCCTGTTCACAAATAAAGCATTTATTTGCAGCCATCAATTCCCTACATTGTGTCAATGTTTTTGAGCCCTTTCTTTGCTGTTTTGGCATCTTTTCAAGTTGGTTTTCAGATATGCCCCTTTTCTCAGCCTTAAACAACTTTTTATTCGGCTTCTCCCTGCTCTCTTGGAAGCCCGAATCCTTTCCATGCAGCACAGCATCAGCTGTAGCAGCAGTCTCTATGATTCGAGACATGCTAGACACGGTGGATTTTATGCAAAAATCCATGATTCCTTTGGGCAGCCCACATACATATTTTTCCACTTGCTCATGAAGCGGTACGGCACGATAAGAAGTGACGGGCAGCAATGCATCCCAAAACTTCTTATTGTATTGCTCTAAATTCTTGCATTCCTTTGCATCAAGCTTGTTCCAAGCTGTCACGATGTCCACCTCAAAGGTACTAGTCAACCAATTCGATGCAAACATTTGCTTGAATTGTACCCATGTTGATGGTGCTCTACCTTGCATCAAGAGCGTGGACCACCACTGCAATGCATTGCCCTTCAAGAAAGTGGCTGCCTTTCGAATCTTAAAGTATTCTGTGAAGTTTCCCCCTAAATAGGCTGCATCAAACTGCTGAATGAAGGTCAAAGCTTTCAGTCTATCTTGTGCATCACTAAAGGACTCAAACTTCATTGCTTTTCCACCCTCATCATAGTCTTTTGCTTCCCCTTTGGGAGTCAAGTTGTCATACATTGGCTGCTGCAAAAAGGGTGCATTTGGTGTATTTACATCATGACCAAGCCCAAATGAAGCATTTGGATGATCAGCAGTCATTCCTTGAGCCCCATAAGCATTCGGGGGTGTAGATGCATTGCCAAACATTCCACTTTGTGCCCCAGGCATCAAGCCAATGCTATCATACATAGGGTTTTGCACATTTTCAGCCATACCCGAAAACAATGGGCCTTGCACACCATGCATTGGCTGCTGCATACCATAGGGATTTGTGCCATGCATTCCCGTATGCGGCCTTGGCTAACCATTGCATGAAAAATTGTGCTACCACCAATTGGTCATCAAATTCCTCTTCACTTTGCTGGTCATCTACCTCATGACGGCTCGAAGGCCTTGCATCTTGCCCAACAACAACATTTTCAGCTTGTTGTCCATCATGAGAGCCTTGTCCAAGATTAGGCATTGCATTTCCTTCATTCCCATGAGAATGTCCATACTGAGAGGCATCATCACTGCTTGATTCCATCTCACTGTATGAAGACATGTTGCTGTAATTTCTCAGTTGAGCACAAAAATCAGCACTAGCACAAAGCTTTGGCTTGCAATTAGGTGCCTCGGGCTCACCAAATCAAGAGATTGAGTGATTATCCCGGCAATGGAACCATGAAACCAGCCTTCCTTCTCGGATAGGATGGTTTAACCTGATTAAGCACTTAATTACAGCAATCAGCAAAGGAACATAAACTGAAATGCTCACTTAAACTTGGACAGTGGACACCCTGTTGGCCCCAAAACTGGCGCCCCTTTCAGTATTTCTTTAATTTCAATTGTTGATGGATAAATTACAAGCCGAGATTTCACGATCTCCTTGGCTGATTCAAAAACCCCTTGCGGTTCCAATAATCAGCAAAGCATTCGGGCAAATTGCCCCTTGTTTTTTACCCAGGACTTGCTCTAATAGAACCCCAACTGGTCAAATGTTGCCCCAAATTCACAATAGATGGGTTGGCATCTGAAATCCTCACAATTCCACGAATTTCTGGTGCTGATTTCAGTGTACAATGCCTTTGACTGATGGCACGGGTTCCAAGGTGGCTGCTAAACCCTAATTACTGTTGTAATTTAGGGTTTACAGCAGTAAACTCTCTGTTGTCCACCAAATTTGGCTGTACTCTACTACCAATGGCTGAGAATTGCTGAGAATGCTTGAGCATAGACTGGAGGAGATGAGAGAATGCTGTAGAAAGAGAGAAAATCAGCTGAAATGTATCTTTTGATTCGTAGCTCTGATGACAAATCTGATGGCACCAACAGCTTCAAAAAGGGGGTAAAACAGATGCTCGGCTGGCAAGCCCTGCTCTTCTACCGCCGCCTCTCTTGAGGCGGAAGAGAAATCTTGCTGCCCTCTGTCCTGTCGCGGCGCGTGATCAGTCTTAGTCGCCTCTCAGAGCCAAATCTGATCACCTCCTCTCCCTTTACCAAGCTACGAACGGTTGCCATTCAGCTTCCATCACCCTCCAACAGTCTTCTCCCTAGTTGCATGGGAAAGTTTTGCCAAGTGGCAGCCTTCCTAATGCATTTTTAGCCATTAAATTATTTTTTCAGTATTAATTAATTTTGAAAATTAATGTTAGCCCTTTTGGCCCTGCCCAAAACTAAGCATGCCCATCTGTAATGAAATTGGCTAGGCCATTTGCAACTTGGAGTGGTTCCCAACCTCTGTTGACCCTTAGACTAGCATTAATTAATTGATTAATGCAAATCCCTAATGTCACCACTGACACTTAATGGCCAAACAATTGTCCTTGGGTCCAACCTGGCACCAACTGACTACCAAAACCCAGTTGGTATAACTTAACACAACTTTTGCCTTTAACATCCACTACATCCTTGGGGTCCTTGGCCCGTTCCCATGAAATAACTGCCATGCGCATCACATGTACTAAACAACCTTGTACATTTGATTAATAACTTAATCAAATGTTACTAGCAAGATTAAAGTATCTCAAAATTTCACGTCTCCGTGGTAGGAAGACGAAGATATGATAGATACTAGTTTAGAAGAAGCAACCCGGAGTGTAAAGTCCGAAGGCATTGTTTAGTGCCATAAGATGTGTGATGATATGCGCAAGGAGAAATGCAAGGGCAAAGTGCAAGATAAGTCTGATGATTGCAGTGTTCATAGTAAGGCCATTGTGAAAATTGAGAAGATAAATGCTTTGGAGCTTGAGCCTGATGATGATTACATCTTCGCAACTTTTTCTTTTGATGCTAGTCAGTTGGCTGATGCCTTGTCCACTTTTTCTCAGTGTTGGCTGATTCGGGGGCCTCTTTCCATGTTGCTCCGCATATGGATTGGTTTCATTCCTATTGTAGCATGATAGGTTTTGTGATACTAGGAAATGACTTGGCATTGGATATTATTAGCATTGCTGATGCTAGATTGCAGTTTGCTTTAGGCAACACTTTTGTTTTGCATGATGTATGCTATGTTTTAGCTTAGACTGAAAGCCTACTCTCTGCTGGACATCATGTATCTTTTGGTGATTCCCTGTGGCAGATTACCTGTTGGAATCTTGTCTTTGCCCAAGGTGCCAAGGCTAGTGGCCTCTATCTCTCATTTGCGTATCTTTGGATGTGAGGCTTTTTGCTATGTTTCTAAGGACCAATACAATAAGCTGAATTCTAAATTGGTGAAATACAAAATTTTTGGTTGTAGGAATGTAGGTGAGATGGGCTATCACCTTGGGATCTGCAGGCTAGGAAGGTCATCTGTAGCTATGATATTGTTTTCCATGAGAAGAAGATGCATAAGCAACTTGAGTAGGTAGTTGAGATATGTAGGGTGATATTTTAAGAAGAGCCTTTTGTTATTGTATATCCAGCTAGATAGTTTGCAATTGTTGTTCCAGTGGCCCATCATCATGATGGATATGGTGTACATGCCCCACAACCAGTTTAAGATGGTCTACTAGAGATAGACGTTAGCTTGATTGGTCTGAGCTTTCCATGGATAATATTATGGTGACAAATTCTGGTGAGCCCCTTCCTAATGAGGAGGCTATACATAGAGGTGATAGTCACTCTTGGGAGAGGGCCATGCAGTTAGAGTATGACTTGTAGAAAACCCATACATCGGATTTGGTTTCTTTGCCCGATGGGATACATGCATTGCTGAGCGAGTGGGTGTACAAGTTGAAGAGTATACTTAGACGTCCCAAGCTAGCATATAAGGCCAGATTGGTTGCTAAGGCTTTTAAGTAGGAGCATGGTGTTGACTTTGATAATGTCTTTTCTCCTGTAGTCAAGATGACTACCCTACACTTGGTGTTGGCCTTGGTTGCTCAGTTAGATTTGGATCTTTATCAGATGGATGTTACGATGGATTTTTTGCATGGGGACTTGCATGATGAGATTTATATGCAATAGTTTGAGGGCTTTTGGGAAAAGGGCAAGGAACACCTAGTGTGCGAGTTGAGAAAAAGCCTTTATGGTCTGAAGTAGATACTTAGGGAGTGGTATCATAAGTTTGACGCATTTATGCGGTTATAGTCTTACTCCCATAGTTATATGGATTCGTGTCTCTATACAAAGAAGGCTCATGATGGCAAGCTTATTATCTTGATACTTTATGTAGATAATATGTTGATTGTTGGGAGAGCTTATGATGAGTTGGACACTTTGAAATCTCAGCTTAAGAAGAGCTTTGAGATGAAGGACATGAAGTAGGTCTTACATATTCTTGGGATGCACATCATGTGCGATCACTCTGAAGGGCTCCTTTACTTGTCACAGGAGTATATATGGAAGGTCCTTGAGCGCGTCCATATGCAAGATGTTAAGCCTATTAGTTGTCCTTTACCTTTCCATATGAAGGTCAGTGAGATAGATGTCCCCAGTCACATGAGCGAAAGGTGGAGTTGGCCAAGATTCCTTATGCATCCATAGTGGGTAGTTTGATATATGCCATGATAGCTACTCGCTTGACATAGCATTTGTAGTGGGAGTTGTGGCACGTTATATGGCTATACTTGGCCAATGACATGGAGACGCCGTGAAGGGTATCGTGAGATACCTGAAAGGCACTGTAGATGTGTGTATTTGCTATGGTGGCTAGGGTACTACAGTTGTGGGTTACACTGACTTTGACTATGCAGAACATGCAAACCATCAAACTCTAATTTTCGTTGTAAATTGGGGTTTACAGTAGAGATTGACTGAAATCTCGTTCTCTAATGGCTTAAACTGTTGGTAACTGTCGAGATAACTTAAGAGATGGTTGGGGGATGAGAGAGAATGTTGTAGAGAGAAATTTTAGAGTTTCATTGCGAGAACACTGAAAAGCTACTGTTACCTTGCTCAAACAGCCATGGAAGCTGTCACTTACAACTTAGAACCACCAGAAAGACTGTTGCCCCCTTCTTTATGCTGTCATATACACCAAAAGAATCTTGAGCTATTGTTATGTAATCCTAGAGGGCTACAACCTATTGTTACATATGTTGGAGGATTGATTCTTGGTGGTTGCAAATTGCATGAACAACCACTTCTTGCTCTCTAACAGTCTTATTCTCTCTCACAAAGTCTAGAATAGACTTTCATAGCCCCTAAAAACGTTTTTTTCACTTGTATGGGCAAGTTTTGCCAAGTGGCAATCTTCTAATCCCATTTTTCAGCATTATCTTGCTTATTAAATTAATCATTTTAGTGCTTAAAAAATTAATTCCACTTGCTAATAATTGAATTGGCTAGGTCAATTTGTCTTCCAAGTATCCCTAAGTAGTTATTGACCCTTTAAGTAGCATTAATTAATTAATTAATGCCTAGTCTCTAATGTCACCACTGACATTAGAGGCAAATTAATTGGTCCAAGTCCATATCTGATATCAAGTACTACCTAGTACATGTTAGGTGTAACTTATTACAACTTTTGCTTTTGGCACCGATTGATATCTCGAGATCCTAGGTTTCACTGCCATGAGGACATGTATTTTTGAAACCTTACTTAATATGTGGATTAATTTTTAATCACATGGTTAAGTAAATGTTGCACATGTGAGATGTAACTAGGATTTGAGTAAATTTACGAGCTCGGGACTTGAGGAAATCATAGGACATTAAATGCAAAAGTTGCTATAAGTTATGTAACATAGGTACTTGGTGATATCTGGTGCTAGTTGTTGGCCTAGGTCATTCATTTGGCCATAAGTATTATTGGTGACACTAGAGAAATGGCATTTAATGGTACCTAATACCAATTTGATGGTCAAAGATGGCGCAGAGACACTCGGGAATGGAAGTTACCTAGCCAATTTAATTATTGGCCAGCCATTTTTTGGACATTGAAATAATTATTAGATTAATTTTCAGTATTTAAAGACTGAAAATTAATATTTAATTATGGATAATGCTAGAAAAACCATTTGGAAAGATTGCCACTCGTAAAAAATGCCCATGCAAGACTGAAAAATGCCTTTAGAGGCTAGAGAGAGGCATTTCAGTGCATTGAGCCTGCAAGAGAGAGGGAGGAGATGCTGCTAGTTTGATCTACAACAGCCATTGGAGGAGCTTATTAGACAGCCAGGGGCAGGAGAAGACCAATCAACTATAGGCGACAACGTCTACAAGTTGTTGAGATAGGGTAGGAACAGTAAATGACTGATTTTCTACAATTCTTCACGAAGAAAGTCTGAATTTTCTCTCTCCTTAGCATTCTCCCTTATCTCCCAAGCTTTCTACAGCCTTACTCCAAATATTATAGCATTGAGATTACCAGAGGTTGAGAAATTTTGGATTTCTCTGTTGTAAATCCTAATCTGCAGTAGCTGAAATTAGGGTTAAGCAGCAGTCTCAGGAAGCATGCCAGAAATTGAAAGCTCCAAGACTTGGATTCAACAGGGCTGAAGTTGTTTTCGGTCAAATTCAAGTGGAGGGATCAACAAATCAATGAATTTGACGCATTTTCCATCTCCATCAAAGTTGATGAAGGCCAATTGATTGCTTGAATCAAGGGGCAAATCAGATTGAAGATGTACTAGTCATTTTGGACAGCAAGGGGAGTTGGAATACCGAAAGGGATTGGGAAAATCCCATTGAACATCAACTTCTTCTTCAATTAAGTTAAAGAAATACTGAAAGGGGCACTCATTTAAGGCCAACAGGGTGTCCATTGTCCAAGATTATGAGTTAATGTGTATTTTTCAATTTTGTAATAAATGTTGCTGTTGTAACTAAGTTGTAATTATGGAATTACCACCCATCCACAAAAGAAAGGTTGGTTTCACCCACACTATGAAATAATTAACTTGCACCTCACACGTGCAAGTCACATTAGCACATTTGATTAACTTTTAATCAAATGCTAAGCAAAGCAATAAAGTTTCACTTCCTTGTGACAGACCACCCCCTTGAAATCTTTACAATTGTCCTCGATTGCACTGCATTGTATGAGAGGAAAAGCATACTGCATTGGAATTTCCATAAGGCATCATAGTCACAACATTGGCCATTGTTGTCCAACCATGCCATGTGCACCAATTCTACTGAAAATTTCCAGCCAGCATACACATAACATAGAACTGAAAATTAGTACAGAATGTTGCTAGAAACCCATTGGATGCATCCATAACTCATGTTTCTCAATTGTTCTAACTTCAAAACCACAATAAAGCATGTTCTCATGTTTCTCAATTGTTCTAACTTCAAAACCACAATAAAGCATATTCTCAGCATAAACCATGGCTGAAACTGTTAGTGGCATTTACTAACATGTTTCTGTCAATGGAACCAGCTATAAACCATTGAAAATTGAGCATAAAGTGATCTTAAACTGAACACTTGCTGATCTGAGAACTAATAAGAAATTGTTGCAAAAATTGATTAGTAACTAATGCAAAAACTGATCCCAAAAGTGACCATAACTAGTTCTTAAATTGATAAAAAACTTAGTTGAAACTGATCAGATTTTGTCTCAAAATTGAGACAAGAACTCATGCCAAATTGATCGTAAACTGATACAAAAGTACAGGTTTAGTGTTCGGGTTAAATTGATACTCATTTGCATACATATCACAATGATTAGTACACTGAGTAGCGACCTCATGATAGACATACTGTCAGCACAGTACCTTGGATGCATGCTGAATACATTCGAGATCCACTACGTACAACAACCGTCCACAACTAGCAGAGTGGAGGTGCTACCGTTCCCTTGAGCATCAGGCAATACTCGAGACCCTTGCTTTGTTGAACTTGATTGAACCGAAGTTGGCTCTAATTGAAAGGCATTTCGGTAAAGTTGCAACAATTGAGGATGGTTTGCCAAGTCATCCTCTTTCATCCACTTTGCATGGATTGGTGAAGCAATGTTGAAGCTTCACCAAGAAGCATATAAAAACTTTACCTGTGACTTTACTTGCCTCAAACCTCCACTAGGTTGTAGGCCTCTCTTTGCCTTAAGCATTGGGATGCTTTATACTTTCACATTGCTATAATTCCAACTTAACTAATATGCAACATTGCATCCAATTGACTAGACCCTCATGTGTTCCTGACATGCTAAGAGCACCAGATGCATTGTGATTTCAAAGTCTTATCATGCACAAGTTGCCTCCTCTTGTTTCAAAAAACCCTCCATGGAGAAGGGCAAGGAGAAAGTTAAAAGGACTGGCTATTTCCATGGTAGCTCAATCTCCTAAGATGCTTTTAATGAAGGAAGATGATGCCAAAAGAGACTCTTAAGCCTAGAGAGAAGAGCGCCAAGTTTGACATTTTCTATGGTAAGAGAGATTCTGAAAAAGCTATCTTTTACAACACAATTTGATATTGCTTTTTTGGTGAAGTATATACAAAAAAAAGGGATGGTTAAAATGCACTTGAAGAATGTAAGTTTAAATTGGTGGCTCAAAGTTATTCTAGAAGGAAAGGAATCCAAGTCTTGAAAGGAGTTTAAGAAGATACTTAAGTAGTTTTTGCCTTCATCCTTTGAAGTTGATGTGCAATAAGAATGGGATGAGCTAAAGTAAGGCCAAGGAGAAAATGTTGAAATATATTTCAATAGGTTTGCAACTATTTCTCTTCAATTTATATCTCTTAATGAAGTTTCTTCCAATATGGAGATGAAAAAGTTTATCCATGGTTTACATCCAATGGTTTGGCGAGTTGTTAAGATGACAAGGCCTGATACTTTGGAAGCAGTCTAAGATGTGGCCCTTGAAGTTGAAGTGTCAAAAGTGGATGCAACAATGGAAGTCTAGAAGATTATTGTAATAGAT
Organism: Lygodium microphyllum; assembly: GCF_053477565.2. Lineage (NCBI taxonomy): Eukaryota > Viridiplantae > Streptophyta > Polypodiopsida > Schizaeales > Lygodiaceae > Lygodium > Lygodium microphyllum. The sequence goes on along the minus strand of NC_141149.1, from coordinate 107,112,173 downwards.
TGCATAACACAAGAGAAAATAAAAAAGAAAGACAAAGGAGTACTGCAAAGGGATAACTCGGAGATATGCTCAGAAAATAGAATCCATATACCAAACATGAGACAGTCACATATAATAGTGAGTTGTTGGCTGTGTGAGCACTGGCATTGACTCCCCCCCTCTCCAATAGGACATGCTTTGGGTGATTGCTAGTGAATGATCGCTGAGGAGGAGAGAGGCCACAAATAAATAGACATAAAATAATGCCTAAAATACATAAGGTCTACGAGTATCATGATGGCCTAAAAATACAGTCAGCTAGTCAAGAAACGCTAGAAGCACCCTCTCTCAGATCATGGGTGATTTGATACAATACAATGGTACAATGATAATGACTCATCATAGTCCATACAATAAAGACCACCAAAATAGGACCATGGGTACCCAAGAAATGGGTGATTAAGCCATTGCCAAGGTGCCTTGGAGAGAACAACGTCGATCATACGGGCCCTTGAAAATAGAGAAGAATCATAGCAGCTCTCTATATCTGTCAACAATGCCTCGTAGTAGCACGTGACGATCTTGTCACCAATGCCCTAGTACATAAATGACCATAGGTTTCTTGCTTTTGGCTAGGCCACCAAGTTGTGCCCCCATATGAGCTTGGACTAGGAGCCAATCACGCTCTCTGTCAAGGAATTGTTAGCGTGCTTATTTTTAGTAATGTCAGTCTGTCATCTCTTGGTTGTGAGCTCCTGGTAGAGTTTGATCGAGACAGGGAGCTCTGGCAGTTTTAGTGTGCATTTTGGTTCGTTTTCTGCATTTTTCAGCGTGTCATCATCTGCCAGACATTGTCTAGTCAGCTGGCATTTTTCCTAACATTTTGTGCTACATCAGCATACCTACAACTGCATTAAATGCTATCAATCGGCCAGTTTTGGCCACATGGATAGGTCAGCCAGTTTCAGGATTTTTCTGCTATTTATAGCAGTCTCTGGGTGGGGGGCAGCATTCACTCATCTTCTACAGGTTGTGCACTCTCACTCCGACACTCTCCATCTCCGATGCTGCCATCTTCATCAGCCTGACCTGGTGTACTCATTGACATTGTGGGCTGCGTGCAAGGACTGATCAGTCCTCCCTTTGTATTCAGCATTTATTCTCAGTCAGTGCAAATTTAGTCCTTCTTCCTGTTGTCTCTCTCTTCCCTTCTCATTGTGTTTGTGTTCTTTCTTCTATTGTGCACTCTCACATGGTATCATCACCAAATGTGCAACATAGTTGAGCCCCCGCCCCCCTTGTGATGCACCTGCACTCAATCACTCACTTGACAAGGCATAGAAAGGTAACAAAATATGTGAGAGCAAGGTATACTCTTATATTATTCAATGAAAGAAACGGCACAACATAGGCACATCCTAGGACTACACCCTCATGACGTTGCACATGTGAGGGTTTACCACTTGGTATAGGGAATCACATGTGAGTGTTTACCACTGGGTATAGGTATTTCAATCTCTCCATTTCTTCAATAATTCTTCTGCACCTTCAGTTTTGGCAATTCTTGAGGCTAAGGCTAGAGGTGTGATGACTTCTTTTCCTATAGCTAACTCAAAGGGTGTGTAACCTATCGCTAAGTGAATTGAATTGTTATAGTAAAACTCCAGTACATCAGGGTACAAGGCTCAATCTTTTTGGTCCCCCTAGGCATAGCTACTGAGATAGTCTTCAATGCCTTGGTTCACTCTTTCTGTTTACTCATCTGTCTCGGGGTGAAAGGCTGATGAGAATCTCGACTATGTTTCTAGAGTCTTGAAGAGTTCCTTCCACATGTCACTCATGAATCAACCATCTCTATCTGAGACAATGGCTAAGGTTAAGCCATGTAGCTTGAAAACATGCGTGAAGAAAAGGGGGGCTACCTCCTTAGCATTCGATGGTGGCTTGGGAGGTATAAAGTGGGCTTGCTTGGAGAAATAGTCCACCACTACAAAGATGACGATATAACCATGGGATTTTGGGAGTTTCACAATAAAATCCATGCTAATGACGTCCCATGAGTGGCATTGGTTGAAGTAGACTTGCTGGCTTGGAGCATGGTGTCTTTACTAGTTGGCAAGTAGGACAAGTCTTGACATAGTCTATGATTTCTTCCTTCATGTTCAGCCATAAGAATGGAGGCGATCAACCGCCAAGACCCACGGACTGCTTATTGTTTCAAGCGTTCCAAGCCAAGCACTTACGCAGCTTCTCTGCGCCCAATGCCTTCGTAAATATGTCAGCTACCTGATCCTCTGTGTTGACATAAACTAGATCAATAAGACCTAGTAAAACCCTCTCCCGCACATAGTGATAATGCACCTCAATGTGCTTTGTTCTAGCATGATAGACTGGGTTATTTGCCAAGTGTATACTACTCATGTTGTCACAATAAATGACAACTGGCCCATCTGTAGACTGATGCATATCATAAAGTAGCTTATGCAACCAAGCTACCTCACATGCAGCCATTGCTGCACCCCTGTACTCAGCCTCTGTGCTCGACAAGGCAACTGTAGGCTGTTTCTTGCTGCTCCAAGTGACTGCAGCACTCCCAAAAGAGAACACATATCCACTGGTAGATTGTCTATCAGAAATACTACCAGCCCTATCAGCATCAGTGTATCCATGCAGCTGTATCTGAACCCCAGTCTCATAAAATAGTCCGTACTGCAATGTGGACTTCACATACCTGAGTATGCGTCTAGCCGCATCCAAATGCGGTTTCCTTGGAGCCTGCATAAACTGACTTACCAATCCAACAGCATAGCTCAAATCTGGCCTGGTAATAGTCATATAAATCAAACTTTCTACTATGCGTCTGTACATAGCAGGGTCTTCCAGAACAAGAATTGCTCTGATACCAAATGTGGTGCACCTGCACTCAATCACTCCCTCAACACGGCACAGAAAGGTAACACGATATGTGAGAGCAAGGTATACTCTTGTATTATTCAATGAAAGAAATGGTATAACATAGGCACATCCCAAGATTATACCCTCGTGATGCTGCACATGTGAGGGTTCATGGATGTAGGGAATCATATGTAGAGTGGAAATCAAGTATAGCTTAGAGTCACTATTACTCCCTATATAGGTGTTTCTGGTTGCAACGCCATGGTATAGCTACAAAGACGTTATATACTCCCCCCTGGCCGAGGCTCAATAGGTGACTATCCAGCCTCAAAACGCAGGTGATAACCTTGCATTTGGTGCATAGCTACTCTCCCTTGCTTGAGGCAACAAGTTTGTGGCCTAGGAGATTGCCTTTTGACTATAGGTGATAAGTCCTTTCCATCAGTCGTCAGCTTTCTAGCTGCAAATACATGTTTTCTCCTTCAAGCGATAGTCTTTTCCATTAGGTGACAGGTTGTTGCAGCAAGTGATAGCATCCATTACATAGATGGTGCATTTACATCTACTGTAGCTGATTTCCTCTTGTGCCCGTTTTGATTGTCAACCAAACACAGCTTTTTTGGGTGTTTGTAGGTTCTCGAAGATGTCTCATTGTTTGAATTTGCCAATTCTATGGGCAATGCTCAACGTTTTAGCTAGTTGGTTTGTAGTGTGAACACAACTATATTAATAAGTTGTGTCACCACTTCTAGAATTAGTTCTAGAGTTAAATGAACTCTAGTTGAGTTAGAGATAGGTCTAACTTACTTAAGACCTACTATACTTTCATTCTAGCACTTGCATTTTTTGAGTGTGGAATTGCTGCCTACTGTTGCTCATTCTCGTGTTGATTTTCTCTCTCTCTCTCTCTCTCTCTCTCTCTCTCTTCCTCCATCTCTCTTCCTCCATTTCCAACACTCATTACCAATTTTTCGGCTTTGATAACTCAGAGGAGGATGTCTCTCATCATTCCTCTAAGAGAGCGAGATTATTGAAGATCCGAGTTCCTTGTTAGGACTCCCTCCATGTTTCCCATAAGGCCTGGTCTACCGGGTTGAAGATGCCTTATGTGGCACTTGTTGTACATGTGCCCGTGCTTCCTTCTTTGCCCAAAGAAAACAAATTGGATGGTTCCAACTATTCTCTATGGTTTGTGTAAAGTGGAGTGTATTCTCGACACCTTTGATCTTTGGGAGTTTCTCTCTCTTTGTGTTTCTTGGCTCGTGGAAGATCCCGCACATGGGATATTGATGGATCGTGTAGCCCTCTCGAATTGGCTCAATTCTCGCCTAATCCTTTCTCTTATGAGTTTACAAGATTCTATCTTGGTTCATATTCGTAGATTGAAGATTGTGGTGCAAATGTGGAAGAAGCTTGCATCTTGTTACCATTAGAAGACATTGCCTATAGGATCTCCTTGGAGAAGAAGCTTTGGATGCTTGGTGTTGATGACTCTCCTTCTATGAAGGATTAGATCAACAAACTGGAGGATATGCGGGATGAGCTTGCGTCTCTCGGAAGGATGATATCTTTAGAGGATATTCGGAAGGATGATATCTTTAGAGGATATGGCCATGATTCTATTGACTTAACTCATCTCTTAGGTACGATATTTTCTACACTAGCCTTTTGACATCGAGGATCTGAGATAAGCTTCTTTGGGAGGAGCTTTCACCACTTATCTTGGAGTATGATGAGCGTCTCAGAGAGGTGGAGCCTAGTGGATCTAGCTCCACGAAGGCCTTAACATTTGGTTTGGGAGGAGGGAGGAAGAAGAAGAAGGAGAAGCCTAAGGGTCCACCACAGGAGGAGAAGAAGGATGAGAAGAAGCAGTAGCCCAAGTACCCCCATTTTTGGAAGGGCACACACATGCTACCACAAAGTTCGTCTTCGTATACTTGTTTGAGGTGGAGGATATGCCACTTGCTTCTTCTTCTGAGAAGAAGCCTTGGCTCCAAGATAGTGGGGCCTCTTCCCACATGACTTTCTACCAGGATTGGCTTCAGTACATGAGATCCATAGGGGGATTTGTCACCATTGGTGACAACTCTTCCGTCCTCGTGCGTGGAGCAGGGAGCATTTCATTATTGCCTGATCGACATTCTTCTTTGGCCAGAGTCCTCTATGTACCGGATTTGGGTTTTAACCTCTTGTCTGTTTACGGTCTTACACAGCTAAGTATCCATGTCATCTTTACCTAGGATGCAGTCACAGTGGAGAATGCATCTTCAGAAGCTGCTCTTTGGACAAATACTCAGAACCCTTGCTACGTGGTCTTCCCATGAGCTTGGATTTCTTTGGCATGCTTGTTATGGACATTTGAACCTTGATGCTATATGACAGGCTTCTCGGAAGAAGATGGTGGAGAGACTTCCAGGTCTCCCTCCTGTTCACACTCTTTGTACTAGTTGCTTGAGGGGCAAGGAGCATAGGTAGCCTCATCCATAGGTTGCTACTCGAAGGGCTTCTACACTGCTTGAGTTGGTACATACCGACCTTTGCGGAGCTATGGGCATGGCCTCTCTTGGGAAGGCCAAGTACCTTATGCTGATTGGCAAAGTACCTTATGTTGATTGTTGACGACTTTAGTTGTTAATGTGTAGCCCTATTTCTTGGAGTATAAGAGCAAGGTGTACTTCCAATTCTGTGATGAGTGGAAGGTGTTTAAGGAGAAGCAAACCTCTTTCAAAGTACGCAGTGTTCGAGTAGACCACGGTGGCGAGTTTTGTTCCAACCTATTTTTTGAGTTTTGCAAGGATCATGGTATTCGGGTGGAGTACTTCCATTCGAATATATGGTCAAAAAATAGTGTGGTGGAGCATGCCAATTGGACCATGCTTGAATTAGCCAGATCAATGTTGGAGCAAAGTAGTCTTCCCCATTCCTTATGGGATGAGGCAGTGGGTACTGCGATCCATATTTGCAACAGGTCCTCTACTTCAGCATTGAAGGATATGACTCCCTACTTGGCTTTCTTTGGGAGGAAGCCTTCAGCGTCCCACTTTCACATCTTTGGGTGTGAGACATATGTCCATGAGGACAAGAAGAAAAGAGGGAGCAAACTCAACCCCAAGTCAAATAAGCTTATCTTCGTTGGTTACAATACGACCACAAAGGGCTATCGACTCTATGACTCGAAGACTCGCAAGATCGAGATGAGCAAGGATGTGATCTTCGATGAGGTTGCGGCCTGCAAAGGTCCGATTGTGATGGTTCTTCTGTTCCACGTGGTTCTTCGTCATCGATTGACCCCTCTTCACCATCAGCTCCTCCCCTACCTTGTAGGTTACCCCTTGGCACCCCTTCTTCATTTGCGACTCCTCCCCCTTCCTCTCCTTCCTCTTCTCCCTCACCTTCTCCCCTTCCACCCTTGAAGGTTCCTTCATCTTCGACTTTGTCAACAAGTATTTCTACCCCTTCCCCATCTCCTCAGGTTTCCTCTAGGGGATTGAGCGGTCCGAGGTGGAGCCTTCTTCATCAGATGAGGAGGAGCTACCTTCCCTTAGTGAGGGTCCAGGGAAAGTCCCTTTCATAGACAAGTGCTTTACATGTACTGGAGGCTTCTTAGTCTCCTTCACAGCAGGCTGGGCCTATCACCATCGCTCTGTGGTATTAGCAGCTCATGTATGATTTAGGGATTACTCACTTCCTTGAGATGCCACTTGGCCCATGCAGATCAGCAATGGCTATAGCTATCACCATTACTCGGTGGTATTAAGCCATTGCTGATCTGCATGGGCCAAGTGGCATCTCAAGGAAGTGAGTAATCCCTAAATCATACATGAGCTACTAATACCACCGAGCAATGGTGATTGGCCCATTGTCATCTCTTGGGTGTAACCTCCTATTAGAGTTTGACGGAGACATGGGAGCTCTGGCAGTTTTAGTGTGGATTTCTGGTTCATTTTCTGTATTTTCCAGCTTGTCATCATTTGCTTGACATTTTTCCATGACATTTTCTGCCTCGTCAGCATGCTTGCGATTGCATTAAATGTTGTCAGTCGCCCAATTTTTGCCACATGGACAGTTCAGCCAGTTTCAGCATTCTTTTGCTATTTATAGCAGTCTTTGGGTGGGGCAGCATTCACTCATCTTTTGCAGGTTGTGCACTCTCCGATTCCGACACTCTCCATCTCCAGTGCTGCCATCTTCATCAGCCTGATCTAGTGCCCTCACTGATACCGTGGGTTGTGTGCAGGGACTGATCAATCCTCCCTTTGTATTCAGCATTCATTCTTAGTCAATGCAGATTTCTTCCTTCTTCCTACTATCTCTCTCTTTTCTTCTCATTGTGGAGAATCGGGAGTTCGATGCTCAACGTTCATTCACTACATAGTGTGTTTGCTACACGAGCACTGTATTTTCAGCAGACATTCACTTTAGTATTCTCTGTGTTTATTGTCTATGAGTTACCCTAATCCTATTTATGTTCTATCGGTTTGTGCTTTGTCATACGATTGGTTTTGTGTTTTTTGTGTTTAGAGCATTTCTTCAAAATCAAGTCCCTTGTAGATAGCGCAGAGTGCGCAAAGCAACTCTCCAGTGAGTCTATATAGAAGTCTTCATGAAAGAAGACAATAAAGCCACCACAAAGGAAATACCCAACCTAGTGTGAATGAGCCAAATCAAAGAGCCAACAAGATATATGTAACAGGTGGCATCTCTAAGGGGATCTCTCCACAAGCACGGACTCTAGGTCCATGGGGCAAGAAATAGGCTGGCACTCCACCATACCAAACTCCAAAAGCAACTCGAAGATGTACCTATGCTGGGAAATAAAGATGCCTTGTGCCATCTGATAAATCTTCAAACCAAGGAAGAAGTGGAGGATATTGAGATCTGTCACGTCTAATTCTTGTCTCAATATCTTCGGAGTCTCGATAATGAGGTCATCAACATACAACATGACCAAGACACACCTATCCTCCTTAACCTTGTAAGAAAGGTTGGGGTCAGGATCTGATCAATGGAAGCCCCTGTCCAAGAAGAATCTATCAATCATCTGATATCAAGCCCTAGGAGCTTGCTTCAAGCCATAGAGGGTTTCTGCAACCTGTAAACATGGTCCTTCCCCTGCACAAGAAAACCAAGAGGTTGTGAAACGTTAATCTTCTTCTCCAAGTCGCCATTCAGAAAGGTGAACTTCACGTCCATTTGAAAAACTGGCCAATGGTGATAAGTGGCTAAAGTCAAGATATCTCGAATAGTGGACATTAGGGCTGTCAGTGTGGAAGTCTCAAAGTAGTCCAAGCTTGCGTGCTAAGAGAATCCCTTGGCAACAAGCCATGCCTTATGCTTGTCCACACCGATTTCACACCAATCACCTTCCACTTCTTCGGATGAGGAACTAATTCCCAAGTCTAGTACTGCTCAATAGAAGCGAGCATAGCCCGCACAGTACTGTGCCAAACATCTTGTGCAAGAGTCTCATCAATTGTAGTAGGCTCATGGTTTTGAAGAATCTGGTACATAAGGGCATAGTTTATGCAAAGTGAACTATCCCACTGGGCCTGTAGCCCGGCTAATCTGCGTGAGCCAAGGGGCGTCTCAAGAAATTGAGTAATCCTTGAATCCTACATAAGTCACTAATACTATCGAGAAATGGTGATAGGTTTAGCCTATTGTGAAGGAGACTAAGAGGCCCCTGATACTTGTAAAGTATCTATTTGTGGAAGGGACTCCCCCACACTAGTGGAAGGTAGATTCTCCTTGTTTGATGAAGAAGACTCTCCCTATTTTAGTCATGTCAGTTTGTCATTATCTAGACATGGTAGTATCCGTTATTTATCACTGAAAGGCAACTCAAAGCTAATGAATCAACTAGTTGAATGGGATCTACAGTGTGAGGGATCCCATTCTATGAATGCACAATCATGCAACCTTGGACATGCTTGAGATTTTTGAGTCCGTGACTTGTCACCTTGTGATATGAGATCTTGAAAGATGTTTTGGGCAGTTCATTGGAATGTACTCCTGGTGTTTGAAAGGCCAAAGTGTGAATTTCTAGTTCATTTTTTGGATTTTCCAGCCTATCATCATCTGCCTAACATTGTCTAGTCAGAATTCGGTATGTAATGCTTATGTTAGCTCAACATTGATCCTACAGGATCATGTATGGAGAGGGGGCTACTCTTTCTGGATAAAGTGACTTTGATTGGGCAGGTGACGTGGATTTGAGACAGTCCACTACAGGTTATGCCTTCTCCCTTGGATCGTGAGCTATCTCTTGGGGTAGTAAGAAGTAGCCTACTGTGGCCCTTTCTTCTACTGAGGTTGAGTATCATGCACTTTGTTCTATAGCTATGGAGGTAGTTTGGCTTCGTCATATGTTGGCATAGATTAGCTTTCCCTAGAGAGGATCTACGGAGTTGTGCGTGGACAACCAAAGTGCCCTCACTCAGGCAAAGAACCCAATGTTCCATGCTCACACGAAGCACATTGAGGTTCAATTCCACTATGTTCGTGAGTGGATCGTGGATTTTGAGTTGGTGGTGGCCTATTGTCCTCTCCCATGGAGGATGATGTGGTGGATCTCTTCATGAAGCCTTTGCCTAAGGCTTCTATGCTTCATGTCATGAGGATGTGTATTTTTGAAACCTCACTTAACATGTGGATTAATTTTCAATCACATGGTTAACTAATTAGTGCAAATTTCTTTCTTCTTCTTCTTTTTGTATCTCTCTTTCCTTTTCTCACTATATTCGTGTTCCTTTTTCCATTGCGTACTCTCACAGAAACAACCCATCATGAACTTGGATGTCAATCCCAACTCGAAGATTTCAAAATGTGCTAGATTTCAGTTGATGCAGAATGGAAGCCCCTCTTGAATCCTTTGCACATGTATTTAGGTATAGATGAGGCTCATTGGCCTGGGCCCCCATCTCACCAGAATTGAGTATCTTTGAAAGTTTCGCCTAGTAAGCAGCTCACTTAGGTTACTTAAGTTATTAAGCAAGCCTTGAGCTTAAGCTTGGTCTAGTAAGCAACTCACTTATGATTAATGATCAATTCATTAAATAGTCCTTTATAAAAAACGTGATTTGATTATGGAATACTAGGTTATTCATTTGGAGACCTGCTCTTGGTTGTTTGGGGTGCTCTTTCTTCCTCATTTTTGGAGGGGCGCAAGTTTGGAGAGCTGAAGTAGCAAGAGGAGATTGCATGCTTGTTGATCTTTCGCTATGAATAGTAAGAGGAGAGTGTTTCGCAGCCATACCAAGGTGTTGGACAGCTGGGAATCAATCTCTTTCTTCTCGTCTCTCTCTCTCTCTCTCTCTCTCTCTGCAAGCTATGTCTACAATAGATCGAAATTATGGTTTGTTATTCACAGTAGATCAGTGGCTAGGGTTTGCAGAAATCAGTCATTTTGGGTATGGAATTGCTTGTTAAAGACATGTTAATCAAAACCCTCAATTTGTCTCTCGTTTTGGGTCGCCAAATCATTGAAGATTGGGGGTAGTCATTAGGGCAAATGTATTCAGATATGCAAGTCTGATTTTCCAGCCATTGAAAGAATTAAATTCATCATCTAAATCTTAGGCCAAATGCATAGTAGATATTAGGATTTATAGATAGTAGGTTTACATGTTTTAATTACTTCAATTTGACAGCGAATTGAAGGTGCATCGGTCAAGGCAAAGCCCTAAGATTGTTGGACAATCAAGGTTGGGTCTCATTTGACGAATTGGATTTGTTTGGGAGGATTGAGACTTGTGCGAATTTATCTTTGATTATATTGTGGCCGCAATGAGAGACCATGGATGTATCTCTCAATTTCATGTTGGTCAACACTGGAGTGATTGCAGCTTTGTATGCTTGAAGACACCTAGGTTGGTGAGAGAAATTGAGGACATAGTAGTTGGAGTGAATATAGTCCATTGAAGAGCCATGCATGTGAGGAATCATTAACAAAAAGATTACTCGCATAGAAACATGGGACAAGGACGAGGGACGGCCAAAAGTAGGCGCAGGGATGGGGGAGGGACGTCATACATAAATAACATTTTAAATTTCATCGTTACCAAAGGTATGCATGTGATGTGGTGGGTGGATATGTGAGTGAATGTTACTAGCAAAGGCAATATGCATGTGCATATACGTATACATGTATTTTCTATTGTAGAAAAATTGTGTATGTAATTGTTGGGATAAAGGCCCTTTATTCACCTCCATGTAGAGTACACCTGTATTATTTAGTTGCACATGTGAATGCACCCTTGCTGTAAGTATAAATACATTTTATTCTTTGTGTACCGACACATTGTTGGTACACCCAAACTCGAATCGTACTTTCGCTCTCTCTGTTACTCTCACTCACCTGTTCACTCCTTCAACTGCGGCTCACCCTTCACAACAGTAATGTGGGATGATTTGTATGACTTCATACAAGAGTATGCCGATTTTGTATGTGTGTATGTGTGACGAAATAGGGAGGAAACACGTTAAACTCCTTGGAAGAAGGCTGAAAGACCCCAAAATACCAAAAATTCCCCCAAATAAAAGTATTAGGAGTCAAAAACACCCCCTGTCATCCATCTCCCTATCCCAGCCATCCCCGATAAGGGGATAGGGGGGTTAGGGATGGGACATGGGACGTCCCCCATCCCATTTTGGTGTCCCCTTTGGCTGATCCATTCGGGATGGCGTTTCTGCCGTTCCCTATTACTAGTGTTGGTCTATGACAGCCGAACTGATCGCTCGAGAGGTCATAGATGGTTTGTATAAAGGGTCATATTCAATATTAAAGAAATACTGTAAGGGGCACTTAACTTTGAGTCAATCTGGAGTCGTCTACCATGCAAGAGTGATAGCTCTTAGGTTCTTTGTGTCATTTATTTTATTTACGGAATTGAATAGTATGCATGTTGTAAGTTTATGTTCATTGTCGTATAGATCAAATCTACAGACTAGTTTCAATGAGTAAGGGTCCTCACCTGCTTGTGGGTCTCCATTGCTATAATATGCCCTAGCTCTCTCTACGTTCAAAGATGTTTGTATAGCTCCTTGTAAATCGTACCATCGGTTTTGGGGTATGGTCCCATGTCATGTGAGTCCCATAGTATGTGTGGAGTGTGGAAAGCTCTAGTAGGCAGCTAAGTGTAGGATGGAGGTGAGCTGGAAGGTTAGTATCCCTCGGAAGCTATGTGCTCGAATTGTGTGAGCCCATTATAGACATGGTGATTGTACATATAAGCTATAGCTTATGTGTAAAATAGAATGTGGACTGTGGTAGGTTGGGTGTGGGCGGTGGCTGAAACTTGTGGGTATGGGGAGGGGCATATGGTGAAGTATAGATAGGGATGGTCCACTCAATCAGGCAAGGGGGATGGTGAAGGATTTGACTAGCTCCATAGTCTCAATAGAGTCTAGGATGTAGTTCAATTTTCTAAAATCAAAATGTTGGAAGCAAGTCAATGTTTTGGATCCGAGCCATTTCTTCATCTTGTTGTAGATAATGAAATGGTGTCGTGACCCTAGCTCTAGTAGTACTAACCATATTGAGTGCTATTTCCTCTAGTGCTAGTTGATATCTTGCCTGTGCTTGCATCCTCTACATCCATCATCTGTAGTCGCTCTAGGTGCTAAAATCATGTGTCATAGTCTACTATGTGTCTTGGCATTAAAGTCTCCCACCAAGACAATCTCTTTTAGTCCAAAGTAGAGTACAATCTCATCTAAGAGGTCTATGACACGTGACTCCCCCTCTGCTCCTCCATCACCCTCTCGCTCTTGCTGTGACTCCTTAGCGATTTATCTCAATCTCCTTGGGAGAAGAGGGCGATATATACCATCCAATCTCAAGAGACCTCCTCCTTGATCCACATGTATCACACGTCAAGTCTTGTGCCATGATGCAAATTTGGTCTTGTCACTCCTATCTAACAAGTACTACCACTCCTCCTAACCCTTGGGTGGTGCTCCGATATCTTGTGCAACCTTTGTATGTGAACTCCTAGGTGTATCGTTAAACTCTAGGTAGGCCCCTCTTAGGGCTTTGGTGTGTTTTTGTGCTCATAATCAAGTCTTGGTTCTCTGCCACCTCCTCCATCCCTCCTAGGTGCGTCTAGAGTGAACCATTAAAGTTCCACATTGCCATCCAGATCTTTGGGGTATTTGTCTCATAGGCTGCGCATTCATATTCAACTATCTTTGGGATATTTGTCTCATAGGCTGCACATTCCTATTCAACTACCTTTCCATCAATGTGAGAGAGAGAGAGAGAGAGAGAGAGAGAGAGAGAGAGAGAGCTTGTACTCTTTTTTCGTAATTAATACAATTACCTTTTACGAAGAGAGAGAGAGAGAGAGAGAGAGAGAGAGAGAGAGAGAGAGGAAACTCTTGTGCAAACCCAGCTGAGTGAATGATTGGTTGATGTGATTGATTGACATGAGACTACTAGATTAGAGCCTCAATAAATTTGCGTAGGTACTTGTCCAAACATTTGGCCCTTATTAAGTGTTGGGTGGTGTAGAATCTGTTGACACATTCTCAGAGTAAAGTGTTCACACACGTAGGTGTCAATAATTAACAAGTTTGAGACAGCAAACGAAGCTTGTCACATGCAGGAAGTAACTCCAGCTGATGGCAACAGCTCTTGGTGGCAACAAGGGCGGCACCTTCAGTAGTGGGTCTATGGCTCTAGATGTGGGGAACGACTCCTAGAGAGGTTGAAGAGGGGAGTGAGAGGGATGGATCAGAGAAAGGTGGGATGAATAGAGTGTTAAGGGATTAAGATGGATGCCCACGTCCTTACACAGAGAGGATGCGGGCGTTTGTCCTATGACTAAAAATAAAATGCATTTTTAATAATTATGCTCTTGCACAAGGAGGCTTTGGGCATGTCCTACAGCTAGAAATAAAATGCCTTTTTGATAAATTATTCTTTTGGGGCTGTTTTTGTGGAGTTAAATAAGACCGGAATGCATGATAATTTGTGTTAATTGAGGCATTTAATTGTAGTTTCTCAACACCTTTCGCCTTAGCTTCCTACTTTGTAGAGGTTCCCTACCTGCCCTCACACCATCACAGGTTACCCCACATGTTTCCCCATAGGTTACCCCTCAGGTTAGCCAACAAGGATTGCTGCAGGTTTCACCACCCTGTCAAGTGAAGCTCCAGGAATTAGAGACATTTGTCTCAATTGCATCTCAAGGGTCATTTGATGTGCAAAGGCCTTCATATGATGGGGTCAAAATCTTGGAGGATTGATGGATATGCTGGATGTGCATGAGAATTGCATCTTTCTTAAGTGAGCAAGAAGAATGATTGAGCATGCAAATTGAGCTGATCCCAAAGAGCTGCCAGATCTACGGAAGAACTTGTCTTGGCTTCCTCAGTGAGCCAAGAAATAGGGAGAGAAACAAACTCCCAAAGGTCGATTGTGTCAAGGATGGCCTTGCAGCTATGAAGTGAAGAATTTGTTCCATCCAGCTTTGTGGGCATTGAGAAGATTGAGTAGGAAAGGCACTTGAATGGAGTGTGCCAGAAGGGAGAGACAAGGGGTAGGTGTCTCTGGAAGGGAAGGGGGACAGGAGGGATGGGGTTAAGGCAGACGAGGCTGACAATCCACCTCCTGATCGTGTTGATCCTGATGGTCCCTGTCCCTGTCATGATGAAGATCTATATGAGAAAAGCATGGGGACATGGGCTGCAGAAGGACATGCATACTGGGGGATAGTCATGGGAGCCTCTAAGCCCAAATAAGGGCAGGCTGGAGAAGACCAGCAGCTGTAAACACTGATGGAGTAGCCTGAATCTTGCTGGAAATGCTGTGTAGGGAGTGTGTTGCTGGCCATAAACCACTGGTGATGTCCCGTAAGAGCCTGGATGCAAAACAAGAGAATGATCAGGCCTTGAAGGGGCAGAAATGGAAAATTCAAAGCACACAAGCAAGATAGGAAAACACAGCAAGCTCTCATAGTCGCAACACACTTGTCTGGGATAGGGAGAGAGGGTTGCTGGCTATGAACCACTGGTTGTGACCTATAGGAGCTTGCATGTAAAGAAAGCATGAACAGGCTTGGAAGGGTGCAAAAAGTGGAAAACACACAAGCAAGACAGGAAATGCAGCCATCTCTCATAGTTGCAACACACTTGGGTCTGATGACATGTGAGTCTGCATGTGGAAACAACATTGTGTGTGTGTGAGAGAGAGAGAGAGAGAGAGAGAGAGAGAGAGAGAGAGAGAACACAAAACCTGAATAATTAGAAGAAACCATGACTGCATGCAATGCTGAAGAAGACACACTGGGTCCCTTCTGCAAACATCAGCTTGCCACAGTGGCAGCTGTCAATTTTTTTGGTGCAACAATTAGAGCCGCTTGGCCTTACCCAAAAACCCATCTCATGCTTGCTCAAAGTACATTGAGGTCTAGCTGCATTATAAATGGTGGGCATCTCTTTCTTGTGAGCCCCATCAAGGAGTCAGTGCTGGACATAAAGAGCTCTCTTCAAAAGGCCTTTGTTGTACAAACACTTCTTTGAGTCAGACCAGCTACTTATTTGAGATGTGGGATTTGAGGTTGGTTGCCTACTTGTCATTAAAGCGAGGTCACTTTGGTCATTTCAACATTTTCCATATCCTTCGTTCCTTATCCCTAGAAGAAACTAATGTTGGCAATTGTAACATCAAAAGACAAAACATGTACTTTTACACATGAACAGACATGAGAGCAAGAGAAGCTTTGGTGTAGAGGAGTATTGATATTTGTGCATTGATCTTTATTAGCAGTATGGATATGTCCTCTGGCGAATTAGTGACGATTGTTTTCCAATTAGGGGATTTTGGCTGAGCTACACGACATTTCAGAAGTTGGTCCCTTTAGTAGCAATTTAGTTAGGGTTTTTGTCGGTCCGATTGATGGTGGCTGTCAGTTATCGCAATTGTGGTAACATTTATTCCCAGTTATAAAAACATTTAGTTAAGCCACAATTATCTAATGTTTGTGTGTCTTGTATCTTGTACAGAGGAATGACTTGCTATTTTAGGTGCTTTGCTGATCTGATAAATTAGCTTGGAATACCTGAAATCTTACCATGCATGGCATGAACCATTGCTTTGAATGCTCCTTTGTGCTAGGATTACTGTGCATCAAAGCTGACTGGCAAGGGACTTTGGTACTCATGTTTAAAGTTAAATTTTTTGATACGCTTTTGTTGTGCAGGCTTACACTTCTTTCAGAGAACTTGGACTTCATGACGTTTAATCACAGGGGAAAAGTTTTTCCATTGGAGATGGATGTAAAGTTGGCTAAGAAGAATTAATCTCCTTGCGATGGCAACGAAGAACTGATCTCCTTTTGATGGTGAAGAACTGACCTCCTTCTGGTGGTGATTGTTCATCTGATTTAAAATGGAAGCTAGACTTGGGAGTACTTTTGAATCTGCTTATGTAAGCCCTATTGTTTTGCTTCTGAAATTCCTTCTGCTTCATATGCTGAGCCTATCTTATGTTCTGCAAATGGCCCTCATGAGGGAAGTTGTAGCAAATCTGATCAAAAGGAAGTAAGGTTTCCAAGGTGATGATTGTGATCCTCATCATTTGGTATAATAAAGTGTAAAAGGGCAGAAATTTTGATAATGTTGAACTGACCACCGTCATCTGGCATGATAATATCAGTTACATTTGCCAGGTTAGAACCGCAGAAACTTAAATCATTCAACCACGCTGACATTTGGGTGCCAGTGTGTCGATCTGTTGGATTGTGTTAAGTCAACATATAGAGCTGATTATGATGCTTTACTTCTAGGTCTTATAAAATGTGAAAGATGGTAACATAATCATAGGGGGCCATAGCAAGGAAATTGTCGTAAAGAAAAATCAGATAGGGGCCGTAGTGGAACAGCTAAGCTTTTGCATGGCGGATTCTTCATTGGAAACACAAAATCCTGATTTAAGCTGATCAGTTGGTGCACACAAATGAGGGAAGGCTCAAAAACAGCAGCATTGCTTGTAATGCTCTTTTGATTGAGATTGAGGGTTGCAACAAAATCTAGTGGAAAAAATCAGGGGGACCAAAAGGTAAACATGGAGCACTAAAAGTTCACATGCTGGCACCAGTAATAGAACCTGCATAGAAGAGAATGAGAAGCAGCCATGGTAGTTTTCAAATCATTGCAAAAATGTAACTGTTCGACATTTGTGTCAGGTTTTCACAAAGCCCCCCACTTATGTTAAGGATGTACGTCAGCACTGGGGGCCAATTGGCCTCTACACGCTAGTGTTATCTTCTTTGAGTGGGTGAGTATAGAAATTGTTTACTCAGAAGTGCAATCTTATTACTATACTGAATACCAATGCAACATGCTATGCAAGGTGAGTAGTTGTAAGTGGGTTTGCATGGCAAGTAGTTTATATTTCAATGCGGTAAAGGTGAGTAGTTGTAAGTGGGTTTGCATGGCAAGTAGTTTATATTTCAATGCGGTAAATACTCATATCTATACGAGTCTAAAGGGGTTGTCTCTAGAGCCTAAAGAGGCTTAGATGAATATAGGGACCAATGGATTTAGCTATCTTCTTTGAAGTTGGATTTTCAAAGGAATTTACAATTGAGTTTGGGCTGAACAGTGGATTTAGGAATGAGAGAGAGAGAAAGAAATTAAGTTATATTAATGTCTACTGAAGGCCAAATCAACCTATGAGATCAAAATGTTATATTTGAAAGATAGGGAAATTTCCAAAGTCATCGAATGCTGTGACTAACTAAATGGAGAATAAACAATACATAGCTGATGAATGCAAAATAATGTCAAAATCGGATACAATTTGGAATTGCTTTGGGGATATTGTCAACGCAAGATATTTCTCATGGCCTATCTAATGTGGAATTGCTTTGGGGATATTGTCAACGCAAGATATTTCTCATGGCCTATCTAATGTAGAGAGGTGAAAGTGGTGAGGTATGCTTCCTCGATGATAGTCATATTCTTTGTATTTGTAGATGATACCTTGTGTGGGGGCATGGATCGGCTCGGCATGGATGACGGGCTTTGCATCTCTTGGTGGTTGTGTCTAGGGTGACTCTCGGGGGTGGACCACTAGTTGGTTCGATGGGGGCTTTTGTGGTAGAGGGAGTGGTCGATGCTTTGTAGAACTTTGTGAGTATACATTGGTGTGTGTTTCCATGTGCTTGCTTTGGAGTCCTGTTACTAGGTGGAGATACTTTTTACAGTTGCTTTTTTTATTTACTTATATAAATATTTTATTTTTCTTTTATTTTGTTGTTGCTTTTTACTCCCAGAGTTCTCTTGAAATAAGCGGGATCTTTGCATGGTCAGAAGAGGCAGCCATCGGGACAAATTGGACTAATGGTTTGTCTGAGCCTTAGGACCAGTTCTATATTAAATGGGCACTGAAGAATAGAATGCCAGTGGTTTGAAAGTGTGTGCTTAGCCACTGGAGATGGTGTAGGATAATGAGCTTGGCCAAGATTGAAGATGCACATGTGAGAATGCTCACGGATTAAGTCACTGTATGAGCCACATTATACTTTTGATGTGGTCGCAATGATAAAAGTTGCACAGAACAACTTGAGAAATGCAGGGGTCACCATCCTTAAAATTTAGGGAGTTACTATTTTTGGACCCCAAAATCTGTTCGCGTCATTGTCTTCGCTTTTACACGAGGATTAATTCTCTGGTTTGTGTCGATATTAAATTTTGCACCGATCATGGAGAATTTTAGGATGGAAGGTTTAAACGGGAAAATTGTTACATGTATGCCATGTGGTACAAATTCCCAAAAGAGAGAGCATAAAAAAAAACGTAATAGGTATAAGGAGCAGATGGAAGAATGAAGTTTGGAGGAGCTGAGGGTAGATTGCTACAAGAAAACCAGCCATGGAGAGTATTTTTACGTCTCTGACTCAAGTATGGAGGTAGAGCTTGCTTCCTTTGATCACCTCTCTCTCTATTCTCAGAAGAAATGCTTTACATGATGGATTGATTCCATCGAAGGTACAATTCTGTGTTTTCTCTGCACATGCTGAATCGTAAGAATAGTGAACTCTGTTCATGCTGAATAAAAACAATGAACTCTGCTCATGCTGAATAAGAACAGTGAACTCTGCACATGCTGAATCGTAAGAACAGTGAACTCTATTCATGCTCAATAAGAACAGTGAACTCTGCACATGATGAATCGTAAGAAGAGTGAACTCCGCACACGCTGAATCGTAAGAAGAGTGAACTCCGCACACGCTGAATCGTAAGAACAGTGAACTCTGTTCATGCTGAATAAGAATAGTGAACTCTGCACATGTTGGATCATAAAAACAGTGAACTTTGCTCATGCTGAATAAGAACAGTAAACTTTGCACATGCTGAACAATAAGAACAATGTGCTGGACAGTAAGAACAATGAATTCTGCACATGTTGGACAGTAAGGGATGTTGATCTGGACATGTACTGTTACTATGCAGCCGGGATTTTACTTAGAAGAGATGAAAACCAACAGTTCACAGGTTATGTATTTTGGAACATTACCATTTTTGTAATTTTCTATCTTTTAATTGATAAAAAAAATATCGAGAGGGGCGTTGGTCTTTGGGGCCAATCTGGTGTTGAGCGAGGGATAGAGGCCTCTGTTTATGTGTGTGTATGTAAAGTTCAGGTGTTAATTGAAGGAACTACCGCTTTATGTGAGTCATAGATCGGTTGCAAGTCCATAAGAGGCGCTCTCTATGATGGCATAGCTCTAGTAAGAATAGCTTGAGACATCTTTGATTTGGGAAATCCATCACCTTAGATAATGGCTTGAGTCCCTCTCTAAATAGGCAATGGAAGTATCCTTTGATCTCATGATACATTGGGCATCTACATATGTAGCGTTTTGCCATCTTTGACTTGAGTTGACAAAGTTGGCAAATCTTGTTCTTCGAGGGGAGGGAGTCTATTGTATTTGCTTGTCTCGATTTGTAGCAAGTGTGAGGATGTATGGAGTTGTCCAATGGTGCATTGTAAACCATGAGATAAGTGTGCATCTATGCATCTTGGATGGATAACAAAGCCATTGAGAGATAGAAGATGTTTTTGATAGAATGTCTTCATCCCTAGATCCTTGGTAGGTGTTACATATGTCCTAGCTTTGTGTAGTTGAATAATGTCCATTTAGCTTCTCGTAGCTGAGCTCGACGTGAGAGCAATCCAAGCTGTATTGTAGGGGTGGAAAGTGATCCATGTGTAATCCATGTAGTTGTCATCATGCCTTTGTTTGAGTGTGCTAGTACTCAATATCCCCTTGTAATGCTAGTTGTCTAGATAACTCTAGTGCGAGCTCAAAGTATCTCTATCTTGGCAAGTTCCAGAGCTTATTTAGGAAAGTCACGGTCTGGAAAAGAGCCTTTTGCCATTATGGGTGGTGCTCCCATCTCTACTTTGATGATTTCATGTGGTATATAGGACTTACTCCAGATCATCTATGAAATCATCAGTACTAGAGATCTCTCCATCTGCTCCCATCCCTTATATATCCTCTCTCCGTTGGGTAGTGGTGATATTGTATGGCTTTCCTCATATGATAAGAGGCTTGATCCCCATATGGGGACCCCATATAGAAGTGCTGGTGTGACCAAAGTGTCAAAGAGCTGGAACTTCATTCAAGGTCCTTGAAACTATATGCGTGCACATTGGCTCTCCATCGACTCTAGGGCCACATAACCTCATGTCAATCAATCCTTTGTTGCCCTCAAAGTGAATCTTGGCCTTGCAAATGTAATCCCCAAGCAAACATATCTCTAAACCATCTCCATTGTCTCCTTCCATATGTGAAAGGGGGTACTAATTGTCAAATCCATTGGGTGGAGGTATGAAACATCATAACCTTGGTTTCCCCAAGGTTCATTGTGAGATCCTTGTGTTGAAACAAAAGTCCTATAGTGCATCTAGGTGGTGTTGCAATTCCTCTACTGTGTAGGAGATTGGGACTATATCATCTACATATATAATAATGTGGATATTATTGCCCCTCCCAAGCCATAGCCCTCCCCTCCAAGTCTATCAATGTAATTGGATATCTCATCAATAGAAAGCATGAACAAAGTACATGAGAGTGGGCATCCTTGTTCCATTCCAATGGTATTGATGATCTCCTTTGATGGCCCTCTTAGTGGTTGTGCCTGACTTACATAGTGCTAATATCCTCCATCTCATTGAAGTTGGGACCTCTAGCTCTTGTAGTCTCTACATGAGCCTAACAAAGGATACTACATCAAAGGGCTTGCAAAAATCCATAAAGTAGCAATATACCCACCTCCCTTATGCCCTGCTCTCCTTGATGATGGCTTAGAGCGTGAGGATATGATGAAGTGTGGAGTATCCTCTCCTGAATATTACATGTCCACTTGCTTGATATTGAGCTTCTCTACCCATTTTCTCAACTCATGCTCTAGGGAAAATCCATAAAGCTTGTTGGCTAGCATGTGGCCAATCATGACTGCTCAGTAGTTTGTAGCAACCATGGGGTCTCCATCCTTTAGGATGGGTACTATAATATTAGTTGACCAAATGATAGGGAAGCCTTCTCATAGGGCCTTGTTGAACATGTGGGCTAGAAGGGGCATGAGTATATCTTCAGGATGTGCTAGGTGCTTTGCTACTAGTCCCTTTGGTCTTGGACCCATCATTCTTGAGTTTGTCAATGGCGTCATGGACCCTCTTCGTATTGAAGAAGGTGGATGATATGGGCCTTTCCTTTGATGGTCGAGGCAAATGGTGTTGCTTGGGTACATGATATAGTGAGGTGGTATGTGTATGCCACATAACTAGAGAAGTAATGGGTATATGGGCTTGGGGCTTTTGAGATGCCTTCCACGTCTCCTTGTTGTCCTGACCCAAGAATATTTGGTAAAACTTGTGCTCCAATATGGATATGTATGCCCTCTTCTTCCTCCACACAAGGCAATGAAAGATCAAGTGTGTTTGGCTATGTGTGTAGGTTCCTCATGCTTTACCTTGCTAGAGACGAAGATGGGTTTCCTTGCACTCCGGGTTGTTTCCCTTGTTTTGTGGGACATTCTTGCTTGAAGGGGTGGAATGGGGACATGCATGGGGAAATTATATGGCAATTGAGGTGTGAAATGTTCCAGCAAGCTATGTTGTGAACTTCTCTAGGGGTATGTGAGGACCCATCTCCTGTAGGCTCCAATAGCAATGATATGAGTAGGCAATCATCAATTTAGTGAAATGATATCTAGGCAATATTTGGTGGTTGCTCATTGGAGGGATTAGATCATGTCTGTAGATGATGGTAAATCATAGGTAAGCATGGCTAGTTGCCATTGCCTATGGATGAGGGGAGACTTTGAAAGACTAAGTGTGGAGGATGAGAGATAAGGGCCCTAGAAGATAGTCCATTGTGCTCACTCCTAACCTCTTTGTCGATCCTTCAGAGGGGCCTCCTCTTGTACGTCTAGATGCATGCTTATGTGGAAGGCATGTGAGAGCATCCAATCTTGGCCATAGCCAAGCCATTAAGGATGGCTAATCTCTGTGTGCCTCCCAAGGCTAGGAGGTGGCCACCATAGTTTGTGCACTCGATTGTTTCTATGATGTTCGGATGAGCCCCATTTCCTCTAGTGCTATTCTCTATACATGTGGTCCTCATCTTGAAGAAGGGAACATGTATTTGTGCTTTACGAGCATTGAAGTCCCTAGCCAATAAGACATCCTCTATGCTAGAATAATACATGATATTCTCATATAGTGGTAAATATAGTGACTCTTCTCCCTACGGTGCATATGGGGAGTTTGTTGGAGGGAAGTAGTGTAGTGCAATGTATATGTCATGGAGGTGATATCTAGTTATCCAATTCCACATGAAGCGAGCCTCCTCCTCCCTCCATGACGTGCACAATATGTTGTAGCTCGTCCTTGTATAGTACAACCACTCCCCCAGGTCCTCTAGTTCCCCCTTCATTATTGGGCTCTAGGGCAGCATGCCATGTCTTATATGTAGCCTCTCACCCCTAGTAAATTTGTGCCCAAGCTTTGGTGTGTTTTTGTGTACAAGATGATGTCTTTGTCAGTGAAGGTCTCCTGGAATAGCCTTGCATCAATCCTCATGGCTCCATTACAATTCTACACTACAAACCTTAGGTGTGTCTCATAGGTCGTGCCTCGTCATTGGCGCCTATTTATGATAATGATATGTTCGTCTCTAAACATTGCCCATTTACCTGCTTTGTGAGTTTCCATAATCGGTGGCATGCATCCCTGATGGTTGGCTACTTACAAGATAGATTTTTTTCCCTTTGAGAGCCTTCCTCTTGGAGGGGAAGACTCGTCATGACTCCAAACAAGGAAATTTGAGTATAAGGGCCTTTTTCTAGGTCCTTCTACTTGCCATGTGTTTTCCACAAAGGAGGGTCCTCTACCAATTTTCGACATATGCTCTTGGCATCTTCTAGAGGGTTTTCTCCCTCTTCGCATCCAACCACTTGAATGTGTGGAGCTCTAGTTTTTCGTCTCTTCTCCTCTTCAAATGTTGTGTTCACAAACTCTTCCTTTGTTGGGGTCTTCTTTGCCACTTTGATCCATTTGGAGTTTCCAGTTGCTTCAGCTTGTGCTTGTTTCACTATGGCACATAGATAGATAGGTAGAGAGAGAGAGAGAGAGAGAGAGAGAGAGAGAGAGAGAGAGAGAGAGAGAGAGAGAGAGAGAGAGAGAGAGAGAGAGAGTTATATTAACGTCTTCTAAAGACCAAAACTGGCCTATGAGACAAACTGTGATACAACTGATGAGGTCCAGCTATCCAAAATAAAAGTGCTGAATGAAAAGCTAAAAACTGGAAACTGAAAATACGGTGTTGTGAGTGTGATAAGTGTCGTGTATGTGTATGTGCGTATGTAGCTCTGGTACTCTAGATAATGGCTACAAAAGGGGAACAAATGTCGGCTGTGATAGGGGAAAAACTGTCGGCTGTGATAAAGTGGTGCGATGTGTATATGTAACAGATGCAGGGAGATATACTATCCTGGGATGTAGTAGCAGTCGTTGAAGTCGCTAATAGCAGGTGATCCCTCCTGGATGCAGGATGTGGTACATCAGCGGTGGAGAAAGAGCAAACTGGAGATCTGAGATCCAATGTGTTGAGTGTCGTCGGATCTCAGTCTGCTGTTGATGTAGATCAAGAATCCTCCGGATCTCCTGTCGGTGTGACTGTGGGGTCCGAAACCCACGGATCCTCGTGCGGCGTCGGGTACGCTGGTCCTCAGCCTACTGTAGTGTGAGCCCGGAGGTCTGGCTGGAGGCTGGTACAGTAGCTCTCACTTTGTCTGTCTGAAAGAACTGCGTAATAGTCGTCTGGGTGGGCCCCTCTCTGACTGGGACCCGCTGTGTGCTCTGCTCTCTGATGTGCCATGCCTCTCCCAGAAAGAGAGAGAGAGAGAGAGAGAGAGAGAGAGAGAGAGAGAGAGAGAGAGAGAGAGAGGCATGGTGGCTTTTGTTTGTTGTCGACCTCATGACCTTGTTGTGTAGCTAAACAATGTGATTGTATGATGCACGTGTGATAGGATAGGGACAATGGATATCTTTTCACCCTAGTGAGAGGCGTTGACAGAAGAAGACTCGCCAATTGTGTTGGGAGCTTTACCTCCTCTTTTGAAATTATTGATGATGTCAAAATTGCCATTAAAGTTGTAGTTTAAGAAGTCATTTAGATAGCCTTTTTTGAGTTGTTTTTGAGGCCTTTTTTACTATCCATCGTAAATAGTTGCATGCACATTGGATTTTTTGCTTCATAGAGGGTTGCAAGTTGGGTCATGTGGTGTATCTGTGATTCATACTTTTGGGGGTATTGATATGGAGTTCCTTGACCAACACATTGGTGATGGTACAAAGGACATTGTGGATTTGGATGTGGAATCCTAGGCTTAAGATCTTTATGTTTATGGAGAAGGGAATGAAGCAAACATTTTGCAGGTTCCTCAACCAACCATTTGTCCTTGTCAAGTTGGACTCCCCTCATTGCCTATATTTGACCATGGACTGAGGTATTGCTTTTGCATCATGATTTGCATGAGGATGGTGATGATGTATAGGTGTGGATTCTGCTTGTTGAGGAGATTTATGGATGGACAAATCATGCAGTACATTCCTTTGTTTTTGGATGGACAATTAGTCCATGTTTCATGGTGGTCCATAGAGACATTGTGCAAGATGTTCTTAGGCAAGCTTGTTCCATTTGGGTGGAATTGATAGACTTCCCTTTATATCTTTGGTTGCTTCTTCCTCTGGTCATGTGCTCATTGAGACAAATTTTGGTGGAACCTGTTGGGCATTCTAAAATGGGATTATAGCTTGCCTACTATGGGATATATGCAAACATCATCCCACCAAAATACGCCTTGCGACTCTTGGTTTGCAAGCCTTGGTTTATGAGTTGAAATGGGAAATACTTGTTGAGCATTGTATCAGGTGTGGGCAAATCAGGTCACTCCATTATAGAATGCAAGGAAGATCTTGAGGCATTGCAACATTGAGTGGGTTTTGAGGTGGATGTGTATATGCAAGTGCATGAGTCTTAGGTTTTGTCTCTACAATAGTATGTATTTGCTCTTAGACCTATTGAGCCAAATGGGTGAATAAATTTGCGTGATGTTAGGCTTGAGGGCTAGCCCTATTTACGTCTGAAGAACAATTTCCAAAGGAACCTCCTTGGGTGTCTATGGTGAAGTGCTATGCGTGTGAAGAATTTTGTTCAATTCCATTGCATCCACCCCCAACCAATGCTACTTGCACTTTTCAAGGACGAGGCAAATGATTTTATTATAAGCCTCAATTGTCTCAAATGCCATAGGTGGCTCTATCTAATAAAAGTACTTCCGATTTTGCATGCTCGGGGAAGATTGCTTGTCTCGAGGGATTGCTTTTGTAATTAGTGATGACAATATCCATCTCGAGCAACAATTGCTAATTTGAAAAGGGCTGATCTTGTGGATGGCATTCGAAGTGAATTGGAGTAGTCTTAGGCAAGTAAGTCTAGAAATAGAAAAGGAAAAACAATGTAGCAATAGTTTATACTTGTTTGGATATTATGAAGCTAACATTATGGAATATATAGGGATTTTTATTTGATAGTAAAGAATATAGCATATGGAGAACTATTTTTGCTACTAATTGGGATGTATTCGAATACAAGCAATGCTCTATGGTTGGTGCCATCTACGTATATAAGGATTATATTGTTTTCTTCAATGGTCATGCTCCTCATAGATTTGGCGTTATGTTGGACGTTTGCTCTTTATTGTGGGCATCATTATTTCTTTGAGGTGTTCGAGGAAAATTCATGATAGTGGAAATTATGTATGAGGGCAAGGTTTTATGGTTGGTGGGAGTGTATGGACCCAATAATGTAGCTCTAGCTTGTCATCAACTTTGGAGGACCTAAGTATCTCTATATAGCCCATTGAGAGTTTGTGATGGGTGACTTGAGTACTTGCAAGCATGGGGCACATGCACCTTTGTCTCATTCTGTGATGGATGGTCCTAGCACTAGGTATGGGAAACTTTGATAGCTTGCTCATTGGAACAAGATATGAGGTCTTGACTCCATCCTTTTGAGCCTAGATTTACATACCATTATCTTTAGCATCTTGACACTTCAGCTAGATTGGGTAGGATGTATGTCTGCCATATTGACTCTTTTCTTTCGATAGTGCTCAATAATTGGGTGGAGAGATATACATTTTTGGATCATTATCCTTTGGTCTTAGAAACAACCTATCAGCCAATAGATGCTTTCAAGGCCTTGCTTAGTTGTTTTCCTTTGTGATTCAATCAATCT
The DNA here is from genome assembly GCF_053477565.2 of Lygodium microphyllum. Taxonomy (NCBI): domain Eukaryota; kingdom Viridiplantae; phylum Streptophyta; class Polypodiopsida; order Schizaeales; family Lygodiaceae; genus Lygodium; species Lygodium microphyllum. Next base: position 107,085,480 of record NC_141149.1, on the reverse strand, counting down.
TTTGTGCATCATGATCATATTTCAAAGTATATGCTGCAATTGATTGCTTCTTTTTGCAAACAAGTCCTCTCTAAGGGCATGGATGCATGCTTCAACACTAGCAATTTTTGTTGGAGCGTTTTTCGACCTTGCAATAGGCTGGGATAATTTTAATGAGTTGAAATGTAGAGTCTAGGCTCTTCAAGATGAACAATACTCAAAATATGAACTAGTGGCCTGATTAGATGCTTTGCATGATAACACTTGCTAGACTCATGGTTTTTTGCTTGCCTTCATAAATATGCACATGAAAATGTTGTACACTTGTTGAATACTCAGGGGGGGGGGGAGGGGGGAGAGGGGCTATGGTTACTAAGTAGCAAAATATCATTTACATATGCCTGAATTACTATAAAACTTTGTTGGGTTAATAAGAAACTCTCATTGATGCTATTTATGCTCCTTGTCATTATATTACGACAAATTGGCATATAGATATCATTGAGGCAGAGTTCCTTTCCCATCTTCCATGTTGGAAAAGCCCTAGATGGCTTGATCAGCCAAATGATTTATTCTCAGCTTATTTTGATAAGCTTAATGAGCCATTGGCTTGATTTTCTAAATAAGTTTGGAGAACAAGCTAAATGCCAACTAATTAGAAGATTGCAATGCTTGGTTGTTACCAAAGGTTCTTCCCCTTGTGGAATGTAATGGTGGAGACTTATTTCAGTTTTTTGGGTTAGTTATGGGTCTCTTCGAAACATGTTACTATGCCCCTTGTGTGCAGCATCATCCTTGCACATCATCCTTTGATAGACATTGCTATGGCTTTTATTGAAGAAATTGGTGTCTCACATGGTTGCACTAGAATCTAGGCCTCCTAATGGCATGTTCTAAATTCAACTCAAGTAGTCAAAACACCATAGTCTTTTCTTATTTCATACTTGATTGTCTCATGGTAGGAAATCCTTCACTTCAATGCTTGATGTCCCTTTGAATTTAGAAAGGAGGCTAAGTCCTTGCAAGTTGAGGTTTGGGCCACATCTAGGTTGCTTGACTAGCCTAATAAGCACATGCAGCATGATAAGTTTAATAGGATGTCATAATTAGGTTTGAGACAATACAAGACAATGCCATTCTTAGTTAGTCTTAGGTTTATTCTTTTCACCATACCCATCAATGTTTTCAAGTACCTTGGGGTTACATGCTTTCCTCTTTGCATGCATTTCAGCCCTCATCCCTGTGGTTGGATTAGGCTTTTGTACAACCAAATGTTTTTTAAAAAGAATAATGCAATTAGGTTTGCCTTAAAATTGGTCTCTTAGGATAGTAAAGCTAAGTGGCATGATTGATTGCTTCAATTGTCGAGGTTTAAGCTTCCATACTAGGGGGGGGAAAGTTTTTATATGGAGGTTTCTTATTAGGATTCTCCCCATAGGGGATATGCTCCATAGTTGCAAGTTCTCCAATGATAGACATGTCTTTCAGAATACATTTGATGAGACAGCTGCTCATCTTTTGTCCGGTTGCTAGAGAGGTTTGGAGTTTCATTTCCCAAGTATGGACTTCAATGACACATCAATGTACAATTATCCATTCTTGGGTTTTGGGTAAGATGCCATCTATGACCATCCATGACACCATGATCTTTTTTATTTTCTAAGTTGGGTTGGTCTTTGGCACATCTACTGGACACACAATGCAATTATTTTTATTTGGCCAGTATTAGTCCATGGTTTTTGGCTAGTGTGATCTATAGAGGGGTGGTTGCTATCCATGGTGGATATCATATGCACCATCTTGGTTGTGCTAGCTTTGTGATCCCCTTCTTCTATTCTTGTATCCTTGTGTTTTTTGTAGCCTTTTGGTTCCATGTGTTGTGTTCTACTTGTCTTTGAGTGTGCTTCGTTGGCTAGAAGGCTTTTTGTAAATATGCATTAATGCTTCTTGGCCTATGGAACCAAAATGTTACATCTAAAAAGTCATAGAATTTCCCAAGTTCCAAAATAGTTGTTATCTAATGCTATGGCTAACTAAATGGAAAGTAAATAGTAAACAATACATAGCTGATGAGTATAAAATGGTGTCTAAGCCATATATAATGTGGAACTGCTTAGGAGGTACTCTCATCCCAAGATATCTTTCATGGGTCTATCTAGCATAGAGAGGCTTAAGCAGTGAGGTAGGGTTCGCCGATGATGGTGTAGTATCCTCTATAATTGTAGATGATGCCTTCAACGAGGGTGTGGACTAGTTGGGCATGGAAGACAAGCTCATATCTCTCTATGGTTGTGTCTAGGATGATCCCCCGTCGTGGGGCCATTGGTCGATTCAAAGGGGACTCTGTGAAAGGGAAGTGGAACTCAGGAGGAAGAAGCTTGGCGGTGAGAGCTATGGTGGATGGAGAGCAAGAGCGCGAGAGAGTGAAACTCAAAGTGGGAACTCCAACAACCACAATGTGTGACCGGGCCTTTCTTTATTCAAACTATCACTAAAAGAATAAAGAATAAGTGACTATGACGGGCACCTACTACCTGTAGTGTGTAGTGGCGGGTACTGTCAGTGTAGTAACACACGGGCGGCTAGGCGGAGGCCCCTTTACCCCCAACAACCTCCCACTTAAAGGCGAATCTTCCCCAGTGAGAGAGAAAAAAGAAAAGACAATACAATATGTACACATGTACAACAGGATGAGGAAAAAGACGCCATCTCATCCAATGCCCATCAATCTCTTGATGAAGGCAAAGCGCTCAGTAGTGAGGCTCTTCGTGAGCAAGTCTACAGGATTCTGCTCAGTCAGAATCTTGACAAGGTCAATAGACCTGTCCTCAACGACCTTGCGAATGAAGTGATACCTCACCTCAATATGTTTCGTCTTTGCATGGAAGACCGGGGATTCTTGGCCAACTGAATGGCACTCATAGAATCCGAATGCAATGTAGGCATAGCATCTATCATACCAAGGTCTACAATCAAACGGCCTAACCAGATAACCTCCTTGCAAGCCTCTATGGCTGCAATAGACTTGGCCTCTGTAGTAGAAAGAGCTGTACACTTCTGCGCCCTGGATATCCAAGAGATAGCCCCTCCAGCATAAGTGAACACATAGCCAGAAGTGGAATTCCTACTATCTGCATGTTCTGCATAATCAGAGTCAGTGTACCCCACGATTCCTGTATCCTGGCTGCCATTGCAAAGGCACATATTTGTTGTGCCCTTCAGGTACCTCATGATATCCTTCACGGGATCCCAATGTTTCTTGCCAGATGTAGCCATATAACATGCCACAACCCCAACTGCAAAAGCTATATCTGGACGGGTGGCTATCATGGTATATATAAGACTGCCCATGGCTGATGCATAGGGAATCTTGGTCATCTCGGCCCTCTGCTTATCTGTCTGCGGACAATCGGCCTGTGAAACCTTCACATGAGAAGATAATGGATAGCCAATAGGCTTAACATTCTACATGTAGAAGCGCTCAAGGACTTTATGAATGTACATCCTCTGTGACAGATAGAGTAGTCCCTAAGATCTATCGCGAGTAATGCGCATACCAAGTATATGAGAGGCCTGTTTCAGATCTTTTATCTCAAAGCTCTTCTTGAGCTAAGCCTTAAGAGCATCTAGCTCCTCATGAGCTGTCCCTACTAAAAGCATGTCATTCACATAGAGTACCAAAATCAGTAAAGAACCGTCACAGGCTTTCTTCGTGTACAAGCATGGATCCATAGCACTGCGACTGTAGCCATGTGACTGCAGGGTCTGCAAAGCCCTTAGGCTGCTCCATGTAAATCTCATCATGCAAGTCCCCATGTAAAAAGGCCGTCTTGACATCCATCTAGTACAAGTCCAAGCCAAGATGTGCAACCAAGGCCAAGACTAAGCGTAGGGTGGTCATCTTGACCACAGGAGAAAAGACTTCATCAAAGTCAACACCATGCTCATGCTTAAAACCCTTAGCAACCAATTGAGCCTTGTATGCCAGCTTGGGGTGTCCAAGGGTACTTTTCATCTTGTACATCCACTTGCATGGCAAAGCCTTCTTACCATGAGTCAAGAAAACGGAATCCCAAGTCTGATTCTTATGCAATGAGTCAAGCTCAGACTGCATAGCTCTCTCCCAAGAGTGACAATTACCCTTGTGCATAGCCTCATCATAAGTGAGAGGCTCTCCTACATTTGTAACCAGTACATAATCCATAGAGGGCGCAAAACCGTCATGAGGTCGTCTATCTCTAGTAGAATGCCTCAACCTAGGCTTTGCTGCCTGACCGACATCTTGTCTAACATCAGTATGTCTAACATCTGGGCCATGAGCATCAGGTGATGCTGCACACTGTCTAGCTGGCCGTGGAATGGGCTGAACGGGAGCAAGTGGCTCCTCCTAAAAGATAACGCTGCGTACCTCGACCACTTTCTCAGGTTGCATATGCATTTTTTCCTCATGAAATATGGCATCATAGCTGTGGATCACTTTCCGCGCCTACGGATCCCATAGACGGTAACCCATCTCTCGTGCATGTCCATAGCCAATGAAAATGCATTTGAAATTGTTAGGATCCAACTTATTGTGTTTGTCCTTGGACACATGGCAGAATGCCTCACATCCAAAGACACGCAAATGATCATAAGAGGGGGGCTTTCCTACCCATATCTCCTCTGCAGCTTGAAAGTTAATGCCATAACTAGCGACCTGTTAATGAGATGCACTGCAGTAGTAACTACCTTAGCCCAAAAGTGCTGTGGTAAGCCAGCCTTGCTAAGCATGCTACGGACCCTTTCTTGAATGGTTCCATTCATGCATTCAACCATACCATTCTGGGGAGGAGTGTAAGGGGCAGTCAACTGACGCATAATACCCTGCTCATGACAAAACTACTCAAAAGCACATGATACATACTCACCCCATTATTTGACCTTCGACATTTTAGCCTTTTCCCAGACTGGTTCTTTGCCAATGCACGACAACGCTGAAATGTGTCTAAGACATAGGATTTTCTCTTTATGGGATAAGCCCAAACCTTACGTGAGTAATCATCTATGAAAGTAACAAAATACTTTGCCCTACCGAGCGACTGATAGGGCATGGGCCCACATACATCTGAGTGCACAAGAGCCAAGGGCTCACCCATACGTTTCTTACCAGACTTTTTATGCGTATTTCTAGTGTGCTTGCCATAAAACAATGATCACAAGAATCAAAATGCGAAGAGTCAAAATGTGAAAGATATTGCAAAGCACTGAGCATTGTTATTCCTTTAAGGGACATATGCCCCAAACAAGCATACCAAAGGGATACATGGGGGATAGAACCCACAAACAAAACATGATCCAAGGTAGCTCCAAATACAAGTAAGGGATAGAGGCTGCCAAACTTGGCACCTTTGCAAGCACAAGCTTGCCATGAGTAATCTTCCATGTAGAGTCTCCAAAGGACACAAAATACCCTGCATCATCAAGCTGTCTAGTTGACATAAGGTTGCGAGTCAACGCAGGTACATGGCTTACATAATGCAAAACAAAAGAATTGCTAGAAGGAAACTGCAGCCTAATATCTCCAACGCCCACAATGCCAAGAGACCTGTCATCACCAAGATGCACAGAACCAAAGATGGTATGATAGGTATGAAACCAATCTCTACAGGGTGTCACATGAAATGACGCACTCGAATACAATAGCCAGCACCACGCATACATAGAACGTATCTTAGAAGCCTGTAAGGCATCGCATGAAGAAGCTGCAAGTATGTAATCTTCATCTGAATCAGTGGCCTGCGTGACATTAACCTCTTGTATCTTCACACTGGACTTTACAGGTACAATGCTGTGCTCAAAAGACTTTTCCTACACTTTCTCTTTTCCCTTTTCCTTGCGCTTATCATCGTGCATCTTATAACACTGCGACCTAATATGTCTTGCTAATGACATGTAAGATTAGACTTTTGTCCACGGGACTTACTGCGACCACATGACTTGGACCTGGACTTCTGAGAGTCCCTGCCCTTATGATCATTATCATGCTTGCCATGTCTGCCACCTCTAACGGTCAATGCATGTGAAGAGTGAGAATCGTCATTATTTCTCTTGTTGATTTCCTTAGTCAATAAAGCACTCTCAACATCTTTGTTTTTCAGTCCATCAAGCTTGTTTGTGCATATGGCAGTACAGAAGATATCCCATGATTCAGACAAGGTGCTAAGCAGAAACAATGGGTGCAAGTTGTCTTTGAACTCAATACCCTTTGACAACAGATTCTTCATGATAGTATGAAATTGACTGAAATGAGATGATAGGGAGGTTCTCTCCTTCACACGAAGGTCCATTAACCGCTTCAGCCAATACATCTGTGACACAGGACTCTGCTGCGCATAGAGCTCCTGAATCTTCTCCCATAAATCCCATGCACTCTGATTCTGATCTTCAACAACATTATGATGGACCTCTTCTGAGAGTGACAAGATAATGGTAGACTTGCATAGCTCATCAACTTCCATCCAAACATCATCATCCATATCTTCGGGTTTAACACCCTTGAAATGCAAGGGTTTAATCTGCAACTTTTGCACCAAAACATGCCATATTTGGGACTTCCAATACCCATAGTTGGTACCATCCAACTTGGCAATGTTAAAGAGACCTGTGTCTTTCAGATGACCAGCCATACTGTCCCAAATCAAAGCAAAAAGGAAAAATTGCAGGTTGCTGTAATTAGCAGAAAATGCACTAAAACCACTGCTAAAACCGGTGAAAGAGTGGATATCACCAAGAGAAGCACCTGTCCACCAAATATGACCAAGATAACATCAAATAGTAAGCATTACCCTCATAGAAGTGCTTGAAATCTGCAGATTTGAACTTGTTGTAATAAATGACAGCAATATGTAAAACTGTTCCAAAGTGAAGCAATCACTGATACATATGTCACTGCAACTGTCAGGTAGCAAGATACATCCAACAGTGAGTGTCAAGGGGCAAGAAGGTACCAAGAACTGTCAAACCAATAACCTGTCAGGCAAGAGACATCTCATAGGTCTAGAAGTCATACATGTAATGGGTCTCGTGGTAAGAGAAGAGACCAAGCACAAGCACAACTGATAGAGCAAGAAGCTCAATGGATAACCATCCAAGATGCATACAAAACTGACAAACCTGTAACGGAGATAAGTGCCTGTCCCAATAGGCGTATCAAATTAGCCCACTACAGACTAACTGCAAACATAAAGCTCTCAAGAGAGCAAATGCATGTAACTGTTCCACAAGCTCAAGCTCAAGTGTAAATAAGACTATGTGTACATCCGAATATACCAAGAGGCTCCCATTGGAAGTAAAGTCAGATGCAAAGAGAGCAAGCAACACTCTAATACATCAAATACATAGCATCAGACATGCCAAATCCCAGTAGGGTACATCCAGAGCATAAATCCCAAGCTATCTCAGACTCATAAAGCATAAGCATGAAAGCATTCAAAGAGCATGTAATTGACAACCAAATGTAATGCCTAGTAGGTCCAAAATGCTCAAATACATCTGAAGACAAAGCTCCAAATGACTGTCAAGCATGGGCAAACCAAGTGACATCCATATCTGACCAAAGCATAAATGCAAGAAGCCTAAATGTCAAGCAGTGACAATAGGCATAATCCAAAGCATGCCAACTGAAGCCAAATGCTAGTGAAGGACGACCAAGTCAAAGCCTAATCCAAGCTCAAAAGCATTCCAGAACCAAAAAGAAGCATTTGATAATCTCTAAATACATCGATATGATCATTCAAACCTTCAGTAAACACCCCGTATCCAAGAACTAATGCATACACCAAGTAAATGAGCTTCAACACACTGTATTACAGCATCATATTTACTGTTAAATGAAGCTCAAATGGTGCCCAAATATGCTCCAAATCAGTAAGAAACCATAGACATAGTGTCCCATAACATCCGGGCATCACCGGGCATCAAACGAGCAATGCCAAGAAGCATCAAACAGTAAATGTCAAGTGCTGCCTTGTCTTGACAGTCCTTGGACAGTGTATATAGCAAGGGCTAAAGGGGAAAGCACTCGAATCGATCACCGGGAGCCAAGCACTAATGCCGCGGAGTCCAACAATGATCGAGAAGGTTGCCAAGAGTGTCAGGAAGCCGGGGAAGAGCAGGGAAATGCAAGGAGCAGATAAGCCTAGCCCCCTAAAAATGCATCGTATTTTGTGCTGGCTGTTCTTGGAAGCTGGGGGGTCTTCAATAGTGCTCGAGGGCACTTGGCAATGTAAAGGGGGCTCCGATGCAACCCTGGAAGATGCCAATGAAGGTCCAGAAGCTCGGGGAGGAGGCGGGAGATCAAAACATACTTGCAAATGAAGGTGCCATGGCTGCCATTGAAGCTCGGGTTGAATCTCTTTAAATCTGGGCTGAAGAGAATGTTGGGCAAGCTCCAATGCCTTTGCCCTAATACGAGTTGAAAGGGAAGTGAAACCCAGGAGGAAGAAGCTTGGCAGTGAGAGCTATGGCGAATGGAGAGCAAGAGCAAGAGAGAGAGTGAAACTCAAAGTAGGAACTCCAACAACCACAATGTGTGGCCGGGCCTTTCTTTATTCAAATTGTCACTAAAAGAATAAAGAATAAGTGATTGTGACGGGTACCCGCCACCTGTAGTGTGCAGTGGCCGGTACTGTCAGTGTAGTAATACGCGGGTGGCTAGGCGGAGACGGAGACTTGATGGGCTGAAAATCAAAGATGTTGAGAGTGCTTTATTGACTGAGGAAATCAACAGGAGAAATAATGATGATTCCCACTCTTCACATGCATTGACTGTTAGAGGTGGCAGACATGGCAAGCATGATAATGATCATAAGGGCAGGGACTCTCAGAAGTCCAGGTCCAAGTCACGTGGTCGCAGTAAGTCTCGTGGACAAAAGTCTGATCTTACTTGTCATTATTGTGAAAAAGCAAGACATATTAGGCTGCAGTGTTATAAGATGCGTGATGATAAGCACCAAGAAAAGGGAAAAGAGAAAGTGTATGAAAAGTCTTTTGAGCGCAGCATTGTACCTGCAAAGTCCAATGTGAAGATACAAGAGGTTAATGTCATGCATGCCACTGATTTAGATGAAGATTACATACTTGCAGCTTCTTCATGCGATGCCTTATAGGCTTCTGAGATACATTCTATGTATGCATGGTGCTGGCTCTTGGATTCGGGCGCGTCATTTCATGTGACACCTTGTAGAGATTGGTTTCATACCTATTGTACCATCTTTGGTTCTGTGCGTCTTGGTGATGACAGGTCTCTTGACATTGTGGGCATTGGAGATATTAGGCTGCAGTTTCCTTCTAGCAATTCTTTTGTTTTGCATGATGTACGCCATGTACCTACGTTGACTCGTAGCCTTATGTCAGCTAGACAGCTTGATGATGTAGGGTATTTTGTGTCCTTTGGAGACTCTACATGGAAGATTACTCGTGGCAAGCTTGTGCTTGCAAGAGGTGCCAAGTTTGGCAGCTTCTATCCCTTATTTGTATTTGGAGCTACCTTGGATCATGTTTTTTTTGTGGGTTCTATCCCCCATGTATCCCTTTGGCATGCTTGTTTGGGGCATATGTCCCTTAAAGGAATAAAAATACTCAGTGCTTTGCAGTATCTTTCACCTTTTGACTCTTCGCATTTTGATTTTTGTGATCATTGTTTGTATGGTAGGCACACTAGAAATACACATAAAAAGTCTGGTAAGAAATGCATGGGTGAGCCCTTGGCTCTTGTGTACTCAGATGTATGTGGGCCCATGCCCTGTCAGTCACTCGGTGGGGCAAAGTATTTTGTTACTTTCATAGATGATTACTCACGTAAGGTTTGGGCTTATCCCATAAAGAGAAAATCCGATGTCTTAGACACATTTTAGCGTTGGCTTGCATTGGCAGAGAACCAGTTTGGGAAAATGATAAAATGCCTAAGGTCAGATAATGGGGCTAGTATGCATGACATGCTTTTGAGCAGTTTTGTGATGAGCGGGGTATTAAGCGTCAGCAGTTGACCGCTCCTTACACCCCTCCCTAGAATGGTATGACTGAACGCATGAATAGGACCATTCAGGAAAGGGTCCGTAGCATGCTTAGCAAGGCTGGCTTACCACAGCACTTTTGGGCTGAGACAGTTACTACTACAGTGCATCTCATTAACAGGTCGCCTAGCAATGGCATCGACTTTCAGGTTGCAGAGGAGGTATGGGCAGGCAAGCCCCCCTCTTATGATCATTTTCGTGTCTTTGGATGTGAGGCATTCTGCCATGTGCCCAAGGACAAACGCAATAAGTTGGATCCTAAAAGTGTCAAATGCATTTTCATTGGCTATGGAAATGCATGAGAGATGGGTTACCGTCTATGGGATCTGCAGGTGCGGAAAGTGATCCGCAGCCATGATGCCATCTTTGATGAGAAAAAAATGCATATGAAGCCTGAGAAAGTGGTTGAGGTACGTAGAGTTATCTTTTAGGAGGAGCCACTTGCTCCCATTCAGCCCACTCCATGGCCAACTAGACAGCATGCATCATCAGCTGATGCTCATGGCCCAAATGTTAGACATGCTGATTTTAGACAGGATGTCGGTTAGGCAGTAGAGCCTGGGTTGAGGCATTTTACTAGAGATAGACGACCTCTTGACGATTTTGTGCCCTCTATGGATTATGTACTGGTTACAGATCCAGGAGAGCCTCTCACTTATGATGAGGCTATGCATAGGGGTGATTGTTACGCTTGGGAGAGGGCTATGCAGTCTGAGCTTGACTCATTGCATAAGAATCAGACTTGGGATTTGGTTTCCTTGCCTCAGGGTAAGAAGGTTTTGCCATGCAAGTGGGTGTACAAGCTGAAAAGTACCCCTGGACACCCCAAGCTAGCATACAAGGCTCAATTGGTTGCTAAGGGTTTTAAGCAGGAGCATGGTGTTGACTTTGATGAAGTCGTTTCTCTTGTGGTCAAGATGACCACTCTATGCTTAGTCTTGGCCTTGGTTGCATAGCTTGACCTGGACTTGTACCATATGGATGTCAAGACGACCTTTTTACATGGGGACTTGCATGATGAGATTCACATGGAGCAGCCTAAGGGCTTTGTAGACCCTGGCAGGGAACACCTAGTGTGCAAGCTAAAGAAGAGTATATATGGATTGAAGTAGTCACCTAGGGAATGGTACCATAAGTTTGATGCATTCATGCAGTCATAGGGCTACAGCCGCAGTGCTATGGATCCGTGCTTGTTACACGAAGAAAGCTCGTGACGGTTCTTTACTGATTTTGGTACTCTATGTGGATGACATGCTTTTAGTAGGGACAGCTCATGAGGAGCTAGATGCTCTTAAGGCTTAGCTCAAGAAGAGCTTTGAGATGAAAGATCTAGGACATGCCTCTCATATACTTGGTATGCGTATTACGCGCGATAGATCTTAGGGACTACTCTATCTGTCACAGAGACAGTATATTCATAAAGTCCTTGAGCGCTTCCACATGCAAGATGTTAAGCCTATTGGCTGTCCATTACCTTCTCATGTGAAGGTTTCATAGGCCAATTGTCCGCAGATAGATGAGCAGAGGTCCGAGATGGCCAAGATTCCCTATGCATCAGCCGTGGGCAGTCTTATGTATGCCATGATAGCCACTCGTTGAGATATAGCTTTTGTAGTTGGGGTTGTGGTACGTTATATGGCTACTCTTGGCAAGAAACATTGGGATGCCGTGAAGGGTATCATGAGGTACTTGAAGGGCACAACAGATATGTGCCTTTGCTATGATAGCCAGGATACAGGAGTCGTGGGGTACACTGACTTTGATTATGTAGGACATGCAGATAGTAGGAAGTCCACTTCTGGCTATGTGTTCACTTATGCTGGAGGGGCTATCTCTTGGATGTCGAGGGCACATAAGTGTATGGCTCTTTCTACTACATAGGCCAAGTATATTGCAGCCACAGAGGCTTGCAAGGAGGTTATCTGGTTAGGCTCTTTGATTGTAGACCTTGGTATGACAGATGCTACGCCTACACTGCATTCAGATTCTATGAGTGCCATTCAGTTGGCCAAGAATCTGGTCTTCCATGCAAAGACGAAACATATTGAGGTGAGGTATCACTTCATTCGCGAGGTCGTTGAGGACAGGTTTGTTGACCTCATCAAGATTCTGACTGAGTAGAATCTTGCTGACTTACTCACGAAGAGCCTCACTATCAAGCGCTTTGCCCTCCTCAGGAGATTGATGGGCATTGGATGAGATGATGTCTTTTTCCTCATCCTGTTGTACATGTATACATGTTGTACTGTCTTTTCTTTTTTTCTCTCTCACTGGGGTATATTCGCCTTTAAGTGGGAGGTTGTTGGGCATAAAGGCGCCTCCGCCTAGTCGCCCGTGTATTACTACACTGACAGTACCCGCCACTGCACACTGCAGGTGGCGGGCGCCCGTCACAGTCACTTATTCTTTATTCTTTGAGGGACAGTTTGAATAAAGGAAGGCCTGCCACACATTGTGGTTGTTTGAGTTCCCACTTTGAGTTTCACTCTCTCTCTTGCTCTTGCTCTCCATCCACCATAGCTCTCACCGCCAAGCTTCTTCCTCCTCAGTTGCACTTCCCTTTCAAAGGCAAGGAACATATGTGCACATGGTGTGCCATAAGAGTGAGATGTTGGAAGAGAACAACAGGAGGGTGACTAGTCATGATTTACATCATGCTTTGCATAACTATCATGTTGGTCTTATCATGATCCTCACAATCATGGTGGTCTTTGTGATGATCCTTGCAATATCATTGGTCCTTGTGATGATCCTCACAATCTTGGCATTCCTCTAGATCCCAACTATCTTGCTTGTCATAGTAGGTATGACATGTTGATCCTTCAAATCGACAAGGAATGATGCATGAGAGAGGAGGCAAACCACCAAAATTGTATCCTTATTAAGAGAGCATCTAGGAGAGAGGGACTCCGAGAGAGAGAGAGAGAGAGAGAGAGAGAGAGAGAGAGAGAGAGAGAGAGAGAGAGAGAGAGAGAGAGAGAGAGAGAGAGAGAGATGCCTCAAAGACACATAGGACAAAACAACATAACTCAATTCATATACAATCCACTTTGGGGTACCGTTGACATGAATGAACATGAACTACTAAAGTACTAGGATGCTTAGGCTTTTTGAACTCTTCTATGATGGCATTGCCACCTTGATAAATTTTCCACTTTCCCCTATTTCTAGCTACCTTTATCTTGGCAATCTCACTTTGTTATGTGCATCGGCAAGCCAGGCTCTGCAGTATTAGCATGGGTAATGTGAGTTATGCTAGTTTGAGCTCATATGTGATCCATAGTTTGTTTCACGCGAAACATTTTCACTTTTGTAGTAGTGCTTCAATTTTATCTCATATGTCTCCAAAATCCAAAGTTGCTTGTTTATTTCCTTGTTTGGTGATGCACCATGGTGTGAACAAGTTGAACCCTTGGTCTAATATTGACCCTAGTTTCATTTCTAACCTATATGACTCCAAATGTTCTTGGCAATCTTCTTCATCTAATTCATGTCGTTTTTCTTCATGCCACCCATTAGAAAGTTCTAGTCATGCATGAGATTCAATCTTCTTTTTCCATGTAGCTTCATTAGCTATTATTGAAAATATAGTGTCTGTCATACCTTATTCATCTTATTTCTTATTATTGAAAATATAGTGTCTGTCATACCTTGTTCATCTTATTTCTTTGTTTAATTCCTTTTGTGCTTGCTCTTGCACCTTTGTCATATTCTTTTTACTTCTTCATAAATATTCTCATTAGTTATAGTCGCCTCCATAGGCAACTTCTGCTGCAATTGAGTTGAGCATATATGAACCTTGGAAAGTGAGTCCTTTAAGGGTAGATTATCTACTTTGAGTTGTAAACTTGTTGACATAGATATTCCTCCCATGGGCTTAGCTCTTGGGTTAGCTTGGATGGTGTTGCCAAGACTTATGCATATGAACAAGGTCTTAAATGGAATTTAGAGAAAGGGTTCCAAGAAACGAGTTGTTGGCGTTGTGAATGATATGGACTACCTATATGTGTGAAACATTGGGGATAGCGAGGAGAGCAATAATCTATCAAGTTGGTGCTCTAAAGGGGGAGAGAGAGGGGGCCTAATAATGAGGGTGATTATAGATGTACTATGAGAGAGAGAGAGAGAGAGAGAGAGAGAGAGAGAGAGAGAGAGAGAGAGAGAGAGAGAGAGAGAGAGAGAGAGAGAGAGAGAGAGAGAGAGAGAGAGAGAGAGAGAGAGAGAGAGAGAGAGATGAACGCAATGAATGATGAAGCAACATAGTCATTGAATAGGAGGGCTGGATACAAAGAAAAGTCCTCATAGTTTGGGTCCAACTCACATCACTAAGGGCATCAACTTGGGGAGAGAGTAGAGTGCAAAATACAAATGTGGATAGAGAGAGGAGATGATTACATAGAGTAAAAACCTAGTGGAGTGAGTAATCATGATTAGTTGGAGTTGAGAAAGGGACTAAAAAGCATGATGCTAGGCAAAGGTTACATGCCCACTCTATATAAGGGAAGAAAATCAAAACTAGATGACCAATTGTAGTCAAACCATTATAAATGCTACCATCTGGATGGCTGACTTGCTTGAAGACTTTTGCCTTGCCTGAAATTTGGATGCACTATCCAATTGAGGTTTAATTAGTCTAGAAATGTGTTGCCTAACCAAAAAATGTTCTTAACTATAGAAAAGAGATGAATGCTATTGGGTTGTTATTGGAGTGCCAGATGGTATGCCATGGGAGATTTAGAAGAGGAGAGGACAAATATGAGAAACCCTAGTCTACATCTAATATGCCTGGGGTAAATCCTAGTTTAATAATCAATGGACTTACATACACATTCAATGTCAACACTCCAAATGTCCTCCCCAATTTTGGCAAATGTTTAGAATCAAGACGTGGCCACATAAAAAGCTAGTAGATGATATGTCTACTAACACTCAAGCACTGCCTATGAAGATGCATTAAAGAGCTTGAGTCTAGTGAGGTTGGGGATGATTCTCTCAATTAAGTATCCTAACATGACAACAATATTACCAACTAGAGAGCAAGTCAACTTTTTAAAATCATGGAAAACAATATACTTCTAATGATTTCCCATATAGATAAGAAAATTCTTTCTTGTGCACTACAATAGGCTTAAGAATCATGGCATAGTTGGATATCATTGTGAGAGTGACCATTGGGTTAATAATGGCTTGATTGATAGAGGATAACACATAAGAAACCTCTAGCCTTGATATCACCATAGTAAAGCCAACCCATGCTGTACATTGTCAACCTACAAATAAATGTGAGAGTGACCATTGGGTCAGTAATGGCTTGATTGATAGAGGATAACACATAAGAAACCTTTGGCCTTGATATCACCATAGTAAAGCCAACCCATGTTGTACGTTGTCAACCTACAAATAGTCGACTTGTAATTGTGAACTAGAATAGATTAAAGAGATGCCTAGGAGGTAATTTTGTTGTCCCACCTATGATACTTACCGATTGGGGTTAGATGATGGCATAGATAGCAATGGGCCTAGAAATCTTTATCATTGTTACATAGTGTATAATGGTATCCCCTTATAATGTACTAAATGAGGTCACAACAATAATGTGGAGAATATCATAAAGGGACCAACCATGAAAAATGTGAGGCAAGAATACAAGGGAAGGGAAAATTAGAAGTAATGCATAGTTAAGAGTAGAAATATAGTATCTTGATAAAATGGATACATGTGTTGTTTAGGTTATGTCATATTGCACATGTTCATGGATGGATTGAGACATGAAATGTTGGCGATGGGACCCCGCACAAGAAACATGGCCCGCGGGCACCCAGCACCGCGTCGCGTCTTGAAAATGCAGCAGAAGCCAACTCGTAAGACATGTCAAGGAAACACGCCGTCGTGTCACAGCATGACCCCGTCGCATCGCGTCGCGTTACGGGCCGTTACGCCCCATGATATCCCTCCCGCGTCGCGGTTTGCTCACAACATGCGTAACATGTTTTTCTAACTCGCACAAGGGTAACTTGGCGCTTGGAGATGCCGGATCGCGCCACGGAAGAGTTCCGGGCTCACAAGGATCCACACTCAACCATCTTGGAACACGGCGCCACGGGGGCAACACGGTTCATATCCCACCTTTCCTCATAAGAAGTCATGGCGACTCAAACTCGGAACAGGGGGCCCAGCTGCCTCGCTCAAAATGAGAACCTTGCACGCCGGGAGGCTAAAACGATGGTTGCTTCACGAGGCACGGCCTACATGGAGGAGGTGGGGAGACATGGGTTGCCCAAGCCTCACACTCCCTTCCCTCAAGTGAAGGAAGAATACAAAGAAGTCCATGCTTAGGTAGCACTTCAAGAGAAATAGAAGAAAGGAATGTGTGAGCCAAGATAGATGTAGTTAGCTTGAATAACAAAACTTGGATCAAGACTAGTACTAATATCGCTCTGACTTCCCCAAAAGTATTACTCAAGGAGTTGGTAATGCCACTTATTTCCACCACTTATGTCCATCACTCCCAAGTCACCCATCATCAAGGAATACTTAGAATTCAATTGAGATAGAGAACATATAAAGTTCACAACAATGTTGCCTCATGCATGTACTTAGATGCAACAAAATTGTAAGGTATGATTGTGAGGGAATAGCTACAATTTGTGTCAAGGTGAACCCAACAAAAGAAGTTGGGTAAGATTCACCCTTACATCCAAGGTTAACAATGCATAGTTGGGGCATCAGGTATCATTAATACTGGAGCTATGGCCACTTACAAGCCTTTCAAACTTTTAGAAATAGGGATTTCAATAGGGTGCTGCTTTGTGTTTCCTTAGAGAAACTTTAAAATCATATTAACCAAGATAAAATGATTTTATCTCTCAAGAAATTTCAAACTCAACACTATCTCTTATTTTAGGGGAACCTAATTTTCCTTATCCAATGCTTGGTTAAACAAGCCTAAACATTGGATTTGATCATGAAGTTCAATAAGTTATGCTTGATTTAGCATCTTATCATTAAGTATGGTGCATTGTTGAAAAGAAGCACAAGATGCATCCATCTTCCTAATAAGATTTAAAATGTATAACACATGTCCAATGGTGCCAATTTGGCATGGCACTCCTATAGATGAATTCACATTTTTGAATTCATAGGGTGATTGGCCACATGAATTTGATAGCACTAATATTACGCTTGCAAGGATCTAGAAAAAATAGATATATTTTTATATGTTGCATAGAGTCAAGGGCCCTAAGGTGAATAACCATAAATACAAGATTTGGGGGGGGGGGGGGGGGTAGTAAGAAGGAGAAAAGGTTCCCCAATGATGCTAAGTGTGTTCACACACATCAATATTGAAATATGGTAACAATTAGGTTTAAATATGTGACTCTATGTGGTTTCAATGGTTGAACCTACATAGGTAGGCCGAAGGTAGATTGGGTCCATAAGTAAATTGACTCTAAGTAGATGGATTTGGGTCCATGAATGGACAATGAGATTGGACCTATATGTAGGTGATTAGTTAATGAATTGATGCAAGATGCAGCTTGCCCTATTTCTTATATTCTCAATAGTCAAGCAATCTTGATAGTATCAACGAATCAACCAAAGATCACAAAGAAGAAAAAGAGAAAATATTATCTTTGGAGCTTGATGACAATGAACCTCTTCAACTTTGAGACTGATGGGCTTCCAAGACCTTGAACCCAATCTCCTCTTCTCTTGTTACAGTTCATTTCTCCTCCTTAGCCCTAACTAGTTCCCACAAGCATGTGTGTCTTCTTTTTCGGCCATGATGTTCACAAGTTGACTAGGTCCTCTCAATCATGAGCCCAAATGATGACGGTTCCAAGGTTGAGTCACAAGGCTATAACTTAGTCGTGTTAGTAGGCTCATGATGATAGGTGTGTTGAAAGCTTGTGCTTATAAGCATGATGATGGCTTGCCAATAGTGATAAAATGCACAGACACACAATTGTGACACCTTTGATGATGGTCAAGTTTGGTGTGACAATAATGGCTACTAATTGTGATGGAGAAGGTATGCTATGCAATTCTAGTGGCTATCTTCCACCATATAGTGAGAATACAAACACCTTGATGAGTTGATTTTTTTCCTAGGCCTCAACAAAGGAACCAAAACATCGATCACAATGAGAGCTCAATAATGGGACATTAGATAGCACATTAATTCTTTTAAGAGCTCATTCTTTAGACAGCATACTCATTCTTTGAAGAGCTCCAGTCTACCATGGCTCAACTACCTATCACTTATTTGGCTCATACTCTAGCTCCAAACTAACTAAGCTTCTCTCTCTCTCTCTCTCTCTCTCTCTCTCTAGGTTAGGTCTCCACTTGAAGTTGGCTTTTGTACCCTTCTTTGTGGCTCTTGACTAGTCCTTCTCTATGCATGTAACAAAGCTTAATTTGTCCTAGCCTAAGTGAAAGGGCTAGAGGATGGTCACAACACTTATAAGTCTTCAAACCATCGCTCAAAAAATGATTATAGCTTGCACACACAAGTGAACTTCGCTCAAAATTACAACCTTGAATTATGACTTTAGAAGTTCTACATAATTGGAAGCCATTAGTATTAAACATTAAGCTCATTGAATTCCCATTGTGGTCAAAAAGAGTTTGGAATTTGGCACCATCCAGTTTCCACTCTAGTTTCACTTCAGTAGCCTTTTCATTTCTTTTCCTTTGGCTCCATTAAGTATTCTTTTGTTTCTACTCCAACTTCACTTCAGTAGCATTTTCACTTCGTCTCTTGAGAGTTAACAATTATTCTCATGCACATTTGATTTTCATAAAGACCATATTTTGTACCATGCACAATATCATAACTGTACTTTCTTATTAATGATAGGATCCTTCCAAGCCAAATTCTATTACCTAACAATATCCTTTCAAAACTAAGAGATGAAGCCAAAAAGATGACAACAAACCTAGGACTTCATTATAAAACAATTCTTACACTCAAGAACGATTATATTGGATATCAAAGCGAGCATAACATGCTATTGTCTTGGATGGCTAGGAGGTCAACCAAACTGTCTTGACTTTTGTATTCATGGAGGCCTCAACAAAGGAACCAAAACATCAATCGCAACGAGAGCTCAACAATGGGACATTAGACACCACACTCATTCTTTTAAGAGCTCCACTCTACCATGGCTCAACTACCTATCACTTATTTGGCTCATACTCTAGCTTCAAACAAACTAAGCTTCTCTCTCTCTCTCTATATATATATATATATATATATATATATATATATATATATATATATATATATATATATATATATATATATATATATATATATTCCACAAAAGCAAGAATGCATGAAGGATTTGAGATGTAGTGGACTTACCTACCTATCTTCATAGAGTCATTACTCCCACTCCTTCGTATCCACCTTAGGTAGATCCACTACACAAGAGGAAGGTAGAGAAGATGATGAAGAAGAAGAGAGAAGAGCTCTCTCTCTCTCTCTCTCTCTCTCTCTCTCTCTCTCTCTCTCTCTCTCTCTCTCTCTCTCTCTCTCTCTCTCTCTCTCTCTCTCTCTCTCTCTCTCTCTCTCTCTCTCTCTCTGCTAGGTCTCCACGTAAATTTGGGTACCCTAACCTTCTTTGTGGCTCTTGACACTGGTCCTTCTCTATGCATCTAACAAAGCTTAATTATTGGACCTAGCCTAAGTGAAAGGGCTAGAGGATGTAAGCCTTCAAACTGTGGCTCAAAAAATGATTACAACTTGCATACACAAGTGAACTTCGCTCAAAATTACAACCTTGAATTATGATTTTAGAAGCTCTACATAATTGGAAGCCATTAGAATTAAACATCAAGCTCATTGAATTCCCATTGTGGTAAAAAAGAGTTTGGAATTTGGCACCATCCAGTTTTCTTTTGTTTCCACTTCAATTTCACTTCAGTAGCCTTTTCACTTCTTTTTCTTTGGCACCATCAAGTCTTCTTTTGTTTCTACTCCAACGTCACTTCAGTAGCCTTTTCACTTCCTCTCTTGAGGGTTAACAATTATTCTCATGCACATTTGATTTTCATAAAGACCATATTTTGTACCATACATAATATCATAAGTATACTTTCTTATTAATGATAGGATCCTTCCAAGCCAAATTCTATCACCTAACAATATCCTTTCAAAACTAAGAGATGAAGCCAAAAAGATGACAACAAACCTAGGACTTCATTATAAAACAATTCTTGCACTCGAACGATTATATTGTATGTCAAAGTGTGTATAATATGCTATTGTCTTGAATGGCTAGGAGGTAAACTAAACTGTGTTGACTTCTACATTCATGGAGGGTATGGCCGCTATGCATAAAGGCGAAGCACACATGTATGTGTAGAAAACTAGTATATACATATATTTTGGCATTAAATGGATGTATGTAAGGAAAATGCTGTACATGATCATACATTTTACTAAGGCAAAGTCTACACTTTCATACTTCTCTTAAGGTCAAATATAACTCAAGAAAGTATATATGTATGTATGTATGCATATATACATATGTGCATGTGTGCATGCGTGTGTGTGTGTGTGTGTGTGCGTGTGTGTGTAAAGCCACTCGCATGACATCTCCTTAACACTCAAATACATTACATGTGCTTACATTACTTAGTTAATTTCATTACTTTTTTCAATTTCAAACATCTTCTCAATGAAAGTTTTGCTTGATTATTTATGTATCTTCAAAACACTAACATAGCATTCAATTTTAAGTTACTCACATAAGATCTCCATTCAAGTACATCACATGCTTACATCAATTAGATCATTTTTTTATTTTCTTTTATTTCCAACATTTTCTCAAGGTAATACTAGCTCAATTATCTTGTATCTTGGAAGCATCACAACACAATGGTGTAGCTAGTTATTTTGTATCTTGAAAGCACTACAGCAAAATGGTGTAGTTGAGAGAAAGAACATGTCTCTTATTGAGATGGCATGATGCATGATTGAAAGTCAAGCTTTGTCGCATAGCTTTTGGCTTGAGGCTATTTTGTGTGTAGCTTACATAACATTTGTTTCACCAAGGAATTGTAGTCTATCACTCCCCATATGAGGCTTGACATGCTAAAAGGCAATTTGTCTGTCACTTGCATACATCATAAGTTACATAATCTAGACTAACCGTATTTTGGCAAATTGTGAAGTGGTCTTTATGGAAGATTTTGTCCAAACTTTACTTTTCTATATGAAAGGCATAAATATATACTCATAAGTTATTTACAACACTTTTTGCCACTTTCCAATGGTGCACAATCAAACGTAGCACCAAATGAGGTAGTTTTACAAACTACACAATCTTCTCATGATTCCATAGATCAACCTATTTTTGATGCAGATGTGAGTGATGAATTTCTGGATGAGAGAGTAGAGATTGAGCAGTCTAAGACTATGCCAAAATGGCTAGTGCAAATACCAAAGTGACAATAAATTGGATGTATCTTTGTCTAGTTGCACTTCCTTTAACTCTCATGGTGCCTCTTATTCGTCAAATTATTATACTATGGCTATTTCTAGACTATGTGATGAGAATAAGCATGTTTCTTTTGAAGAGGCACAAAATTAAAAAATTGGATTGTTGTTATGCAATCTAAATATGATGTCATCATCAAAAATGGTACTTGGTACTTATATGACTTGCCTCCTAGAAAAAGGGCCATTAGTGTTAAGTGGATTTAGAAGTTGAAGCAAAGTGCATTGACTTTGATGAGAACTTTGCTCCGACTTTTCATATGATAATATTTCTAGCTTTGATGAGACCTTTGCTCCCACTTTTCATATTATAATACTTCGTAGCTTTTATATGTTACGACCCATAATGGTTGGCATGTACATGAGTTTGACATCAAAGTTGTATTTTTGAATGGTGATTTACATGAGGAATTATATGTTTTTCAATCTCATGGTTTTGTTCCCAAGGGTCATGAGAACAAAGCATGTAGATTTAAAAATGCATTATATAGTCTAAAGTAAGAACCTTAGGCTTAGTACATACATACTTGACTACATGTGGTTTAGTATAGTCCACCAATCAAAAGAGCCTTATATGTCAAACATTAGGGTGGTATGCCTCTAATCATTGTGGTTTATATCGATGACATTGCTATTCACTGATCTTAATGAGATATATATTGTTGATTTTAAGGTTGATTTGAATTTAGCTTTTTTATGTGTCAAATCTGGGCCTACTACATCATTATTTGTGCATTACATTGAAGTAGTGTGATATACACATTTCTTTGTGTCAAACAAAGTATGTTGTAATGTTATTGTTGAGATGTGGTCTTGAGGACTACAATCCTATTGCTACTCCCATGAAGAACAAGTTTAAAATTGAGCCATCATG
The DNA here is from genome assembly GCF_053477565.2 of Lygodium microphyllum. NCBI lineage: Eukaryota > Viridiplantae > Streptophyta > Polypodiopsida > Schizaeales > Lygodiaceae > Lygodium > Lygodium microphyllum. Next base: position 107,063,069 of record NC_141149.1, on the reverse strand, counting down.
GTGTCCAAGTCTGCTTTGATATCTTTCTTTATCAACATGCCATTGGATGCTTAATTTATATATGCATTATGAGGCTTGACATTCAATTTGTTGTCTCACAAATGAGTGGATTTATGCATAGCAAAGGACCAAGCATTAGTAGGTACGAGAGCATATTTTTGCTACTTGAGTGGTACTCAAAAGCTTGGGCTATTTTATCCCAAGGGAGATCTTACCATCAAAATGCTTTTAGAACTAGAGTGGTGTTATGTTACTCATATATCCACAAATTATTTTTGCCTCGTGATTGGCAACGCTTGCATATCGTGGCTAAGAGTAGTTTATTGTGGGGCCACTTCTAGTTACGAAGTAGAGTACATAAAAGCTTTCATAGATATGTTGAGTGTGTCTGGCTCAAATGCCGTTTGGCTAAATTGGATGTCAATTAGTCAACTGCTACCACTACTATATTCATTGATAGTTTGAGTGCACTAGAAGTTCCATGGAGTCAATATTCCATGCTTATACTTAGCACATTGAGGTGCATTATCATTATGTCAAGGAGAGACATTTTTGTAGAATAGATTGGCTTGGCCTGTGTGGCAACATAGGACAACCTTGCTTATATTTTCATTCACAAAGTTTTGGGCTTGTTTCCCTTTGTGGAGTAATCGTATTTCATTGGGTTTGGCACTTCCCTATACTAAGTGCAAGCTCTTGTTCACCACATCACTCTGAAGGGGGATTTGTTACCATATTTTGATAGTGATGTGCATGTATACACTTAGGACCACTATGGTACTTTTTCCCACTCTAGGAAGTTCTTTGTCCTCGTCCTTGTATAAATGCCTATTCACTTTTAGGCCATAGACTTGTAAACCTTCTCTATTAATATCTCTAAATATACTTTATATTGTGATATTTCAAGCTTCTTCTACTCCAAGCTCTATGTGTACATTCTTGCGAAGCTAAAATCCAATATAAAATGATGGGTGGAATAAGAGAAAAATAACAGGAAAAGAGAAATCCTAATTTGCTTCTAGGAAAATAGAGAAAGAGTGAGAAATAGTTAACTTTTTTGGAAGGAACAAATAACAAAGCTAAAAGCAAATTATCTTTGCAATTTTTGAAGAAAAAATATTAAAAAGACTCTTTCCCCTTTCCCCAAACTTCTATTAACTTCCCTTGCTACATGTAAAAGGAGACTAGGTTTTATAGCCCTAAAGTGACATAGAGAGATCATGCACGAACCCCTCAATAATGAGCCTTTGATTGAAGTTTGACAATGTGAAGTTGAAGCACAACCTAAGGAAGCTATGGAAGCTCCACAATCCAAAATTACGATGGTCACCCTAGGTTTCTAAAGATAATTGGCCACAAAATCATAACCAAGTAGGCGTAAATTTAAGGATTAACACTTTTATTTAGATTTAGCTTCTAAATCATCATTTCTCTCACTTAAAATTCATGGTGTTGGCCATGCACATGCTAAACATGTGCAAAAAAAGAAACCCGAGTATTAGAAAAGCACACTAAAAATCTAACCATGCTTATGAAAATTTTTATCGATAGAGAATCAAATCAAATCAAATAAAGGCCCCTACACCTTGAAACCAACTTTATAAGTCACATTGCCTTTTTAGGAATTAAAAAATGTGTAAAAAGTAAGGGTACATTCATGCACGACATGGTTATTTAATAAGAAAATGATGCTTTATGGTTATGATATGACTGCTTTTGATTTTTATTATAATTGAGGTTATCTTACCCTAAATTTGTTCTTATAAAATCCATACAAAAAGGAGGAAATATTGATTAAGGACCATTGGGATCTCCACATCAAGTAGTCTTGAACATCTTGCGGGATGCTAGAAAAACTCATCTTATGAGATGAGGGTTCTACACTCTTGCAAGATTGGTAGGTGTTTTGTTTATTCTTAATTGTTCAACTGCTTGTTAGTGCCCCTATGGTATAGGATGGCTCTAGAGGGATACAAGAGATTAGTAGGTCTATGAGCTCATAAATCTCTTATGATCATGGAAGAAGTGCGATCACATACAATGTGACAATGTGGGTTTAGAATGTCCCATCCTAGGTGGGGTAGTTTTGGCCACTCTTGTGGAAGTGATAATTTTATAATAAAATTATTTGATTAATATATTATTAATTTTTAAAGTGTCTATTCAAGTGCTTAAAGGTCATGTTAATGAACTAAGCTTATGTGATGGATTAATGAAAGAAAGCTTCTTTTATATGTCACAAAATGTTTATATATGCCTTAAAGGTTATGTTAGTGAACCTTATGAAAGATAAAAAGGAATCTTCTTTTATATGCCAGACAATGTCCTAACATCCCTTGCTAATTAGATAACTAAAACAAACCCATCAAAACAAGTGGAATATCTCAATCCTCACGACTAAGAGTCTATGGATAGGTGAACCTGATAAGTCGAGTAACTCTCCTCACACTAGATAGATCTACCAAAACATGACCCCCCTTTATCTCGAATTTTAGTTAGAAAGAACTAGCTTAACATCATTTTAGAGGATAGGAGTGTGGTTGAGTACTAATCCTAATTGCCATAAAAGTTTAAAGACATCGAGTCTCTTTAAACCAAGTGCAATGTCAACCTATTCTCACCTTTGATTAATTGCAAAGTTACTCTCTTATGTGGGTGTGAAACTGTTGTTAGGGGTGTTTGTTCCATACTTTCCATGTGAAGTAGAATTGAAACTCCCATGTCCAACATAGTCTATCATTTCCTAAGGGGAGACTAGATGGTGATGTGCATGGACTTAGAGTTTTGATTAACTACTAGAGGACTCCTTGAATTTTAAATGAGGCACCTCACAACAAACAATCAAGGATGCCATCAACATGATCGATTAATCTTTTGAACTCCCTCTTAATTTTGAGGAAATGCCACATAGACAAAGAGCCCATTGTTATCTCTAGATGCTTCAAGGTACAACCACACACTTGTCACTTTCCTTCTTAATTTTATGTGCTTGTTATCTCTATAGCTCTTTTGATGCTTCAATGTATAAGCACACACTTGTCACTTTCCTTCTTAATTTTGTGTGCTTGTATGCTAGGCCTTGTTCCATCATCACAACTACCTTGGCACTGGAAAGGGAAAAAATAACAACTTTAAGAAGGGAAACAACGTGAAGTATTGGAAAGTGCATGCTATGTTCAAAGAAAGCTATGAAAATAAGCACAAACATGCTTAAACCAAGATTTCGACACTATAGTATTGATTAAAAATTTGAAATCACAAAAAATGAGAATTATTACCAAGGCAATATAATAAGCAAAGAACAAAATCATATTGATCATTATAAAACTTCATGGCATACTATATTTATGGTGATATGCAAGTTTGCATTCTTGTTTGCTAATGAAAGTTTTATAGAATTAGGAGACTTTAGCCAATGTAACTTATAATTAGCCATGAGACAAGACTAGTCTCATAAGATACAAACCCCGATAGACCAATGTTGTTCTTGAGACTTGTTAATAGTCATAAAAAAAGTAAATTGAATGGGAAATTGTCTTTTTTCTATAACAAATAGCAACCCCTTCAAGACATTTCAACTTTCAGGACTTTTCTATGGAACCATTGGTAGCTATAGGCCTTACATAGTTCCATAATAAAAATAAAAATTTCTTAAGAGTACGACATGGTTTTTTTAAAAAGCACCAAGTAATGAAAGGAAAAACCACCTCCAAGATCAATAGAGTTACGATACTTGGTCGAGTAAAGAAATGAATTAGCATCTTTCTATGACAAGGGTTTTTTCTTTTGCACCAAGAAATGCAAGACAAAACCACCTCCAGGATCAACACATTTAAGATACTTAATTAGTGGATTAAAGAAAATGAATTCGCATTATTCTCTATTATGAAATCAACACTATAATATAGATGCACCTCTCTAGGCATTTTGCAGAAGGTAACAATATTCAAGATACACCACTTTCTTCCATGAGGCCAAAATACCCAACCATTGAAAAAGAAGAGAATTATACACAAAAAGGATATCGGCATAAATATGTATATGAGATCATCCATTTTACCATTGTGCAAAATCATGTGTGATTAAAGGGCCAAATAGTCTCCAGAGAATTTGACCATTTCTAAGTGACAAAATCCACTTTCTTCCATGAGGCCAAAATACCCAACCATTGAAAAAGAAGAGAATTATACACAAAAAGGATATTGACATAAATATGCATATGAGATCATCCATTTTAGCATTATGCAAAATCATGTGTGATGGAAGGGCCAAATAGTCTCCATAGAAATTTGACCATTTCTAAGTGACAAAATCCAATTAATGAAACATTGATTCTTAGTGTTGATACCTTGCATTGTCATTTCCATGTTTTGAAACAACTACAAAGCATCCATATGATTGATATGGATAGATTGTCTCTTCACCACCACCCTTTGGAATAACCAATAGAATTGATTAAAACCACCACCATTGAAAGTCCAAATGGCATACCACTTCACATAAGGTTCTACCTAGTGCCTCAAGTATAACAATGCATCATTGGTGCCTCATCCTATCACACTCTATGAAAGCATATTTTTGAAGCCAATTTAAAGCATAAAAAGACCCCGAGAGGCATAAAAGAGTAAATTTTCATGAAAAATGAAATCGTTGTAGATCAAGTAGCTAGAGTTTTCCTAGATGCATTTCGACGCCAAGAACCCAATGTAAGTCTTTGTTCGTCAATCGGAGGTTATTTGACCCCCCATTTAATCCCCACAAGGTTTGGCGCTACGAAGTAATTATTAGATTCAGGAGCAAGAAAGTGCATGACAGAGGCCAAGTTGATAGATTTTGATGCCACAAAGCTAGCCATCCAATCCCTTCATGAGTCTGAGCTCGTTTGGTCCTTCGTCTAAGTTGGAACCACTTTCAGGAAGTGTAAACCAGTTAATTTGAAATTTTAAGGATTAAGCGTAGGGGGTGTTTTTTTAAACATTTTTTTCACATGAAGGGGGGGGGGGGGCACATAATTTTTTGTGCTCCCTCAAATCCATAGATTCCTTGATTTTCTATTGTTGGAGGATGAGAGGGATGGTCTGGGGACTGAGATAGAGAATTTCTTCACTCTACATTACCACAGACCGCGTGCACAAAATGGTAAAATGAATCAAAATCTCTAATTTCAGTATTTCTCTCTCCACTTTCTCTCTCCTCTCTACACATTGTTCCCATGGCTCAATCTATGTGAGAGGGGGTGGTCTGAAGTGATAGATTTTGGACATGTAATGATATTGAAGTGTTATAGAGCGTAAATCGAAGGTTGAGGATGCGTCAGCTACCATGCTAAAGCGTTAGCATCTTTTGGACTTTGAAATACATGTGGATTCATATTAAATTAATTGTACAAGTGCTAAATTTTGATGTTTTATGATGATTCTTTCACACATATAATGGAAAATTGTTTCAAATGTTTGAATAGGGTTTCTAGTGCTTGAAAAATCAAAATTCTCAATTAACACCATATTAGAGAAATTGAAAATTTTCCAAGTTCCAATTTCAAATAGTGGTAAATATTTGACCACGTGACTAAATCTCGATCCATATTTGAAAGTGGGATTTGGGAAGGTAGCTTATATAGTATTTAATGTAGAATCCACCTTTAAGTAAAACAACAAGATTTGACCATGTGGTCAAATAATAAAGGTATGAGGGATTCCCAAAGTGCATAGAAATTCCCAGGTTCCCTAATATAGTGTTAATTGGTTTTTATTACTATTTGCATGATTAAAATGGAAACTGAGAAAACTTGCAATGCTATAATTGCAAAATTTTGGAAAATTTGAGGATTTTATATGTTTTCATGGTTCTTTGATGTTCATATGGGGTCATATGAAGTACAATGTTGGTTAATCAAAAAATAGAAAAAAATAAGTTTTATGCATGAAAAATTTACAAAAAATTATGAACGTGTTAGTGAATGTATTGTGGGGCTAGGGCATGAGGTTTAGCCTCAATTTGTCTCCATTTTTAATATTAAAGTGTGTATTTATCACTTTTTATACATGAAAAATACATAAAAATACTCTCTATACCTACCAACGAATGCAAAACCTTAAGAAATAGGGGAAAGGGCTATGGAAAGATGAATATCATGTGGAATGTTGATTTTATGCATATCTTAACATATAGGACTTTTTCAAGTTTTTAAAGAAAGAGAGTAGCATGAATTACTTTGGTGTTGCATTGCATTAGGGTGAGGTCATTAAAAAAATTGTTTGCACACAATCCACGATGTTTGATCTATAAGGTTACTTATTTGTGTAGTTAAGGGCATTCACTTTGCATTGCATTTTATACATGGTATTATGAAAATTATCTCATGTGGATGCATACCACTTGTTTGCGAATATTTGGCCCATGTTGAGTGTGAGATTCCCTAAGCCATAGGTCTAGATGATCGTTTCCTTTGGGGCATGATTTGGTAAGGATTGAAATTATATCTTGGAACAAATATCAAAAGATAGGACTATGTTTCACATGTACATTATGTTGGAATAAAACATCCTAGGGCTAATCCTTTTGGGATGTAGAAGAGCCATAGTGGGGCCACAGTAATCAGCTGGGAGATGCTCCCTGTGTATGCAATATGAGGTGCTAGACACCATAATGTTTGGGTACTCCAATTGCTTGGAGTTAGGAAGGGCAACATGTTAGACTACGTTTTAGAAGTAGTATCTACAAATGCATTCTTTGGTTAATCAGTTCAGAGTGTCTATATGCTTGTGGCTGCAAGGCTATGGGGTTGTTTAGGTGGGTTTAGGAGGCCCGGCTAGAGTCCTAGAGTAGTATTGGGCCCATTTTTGGTCCATCTCTCCTGACACTCTATAGTTGCATCACAACAACATCCATATCCTTGGGCATTAAAGGATTTTCATAAGAGGAAGCCAATGATCTAACTATCTCAAGTATTCCATCAAACTAGTCCAAGATTTGCCCTTGTCATTATAATATGTCTTCCAAATAAATGGGCATTATAAGTGCTCAAGAGAGAATTATTGATCACAATTGAAAAAGGATAGATGGTATCCAACTCTACATGAAACCCTAACATATGCATCAAAATGAATCAAGGGTTCATTCTTCTATGTGCATACTTTGAGTCTACCACTTCTCCATCTTCTTGTCTACAAGCTTCTTGATCCCATAGCCTGAGGGAGAAAGAGAGAGCAAGAGTGTGAGGTAGAGTGAGGGATTAGTAGGGTTGAAGCTCCATCTTTACCCCTTGATTCTATCTCTTCTTCTCTTCTTATTTCCATAGCTTGAGAAGGTAAGAGGTTGAGCAAGAGAAAGTGTGAGAGAGTAAGGGACTGATTGGGGAGAAGCTCTATTCCATCTTCTTCTCCTTTACATGGATGCACCCTTCTCTCAACCCCTCTCTCTTCCACTCTCATTTTCTCTCAATGTGAGACAAGAATTATGATTTTTAGGTGTGTGCAATATGCAGAGGAGTGTCTTCTAACAACCATGCCAATTTGGGGCAACACTCTCAATTGTGGTCATGTAGTCGTGGATTCATGGAGTAATAGTCATGGTCATCTTAAGCATTCATGGACACCTTGATTGTGGCAATCGTAGTCACCATGAGGAGCATCTGAGTCAAGGAGTTATGGTCATCTTGAGGTGAGGTAGTCATGGTCACATTCAATATGGAACTTGTGGTCATCATAGGGAGTATCACTCATGGTCATCATTGAGAGTAGGAATCATGGGAAAGCTTAGATATTTTTAGCAAGTACAATTTCTAGGAGTTCTTGAATTTGGAAACTTCCTTCACGCCTTTGGACTCCTGTAATTGCTACTTTAAGTGGTTATTATTTTTTACAATGCCTGAATTATGTTAACAAGAATCCTATCCACTAGTTGCTTTCAAGAAGCAAATAATTATTTGCAAATAGCGTAGGACAAGAGCATCCAAAGACTAAAACTTACAAGCAAACCAAGAGGGTCCTATCAAGCCATTGAGGGCTAAGAGGTGTTTGTTTCCCATCACATAGAGCATTACAATTCTCCAAAAACATAGAAATGGATTTTTAAAACGAGTCTAAGAAGAGGGAACTAAAGTACCTAAGATGCCAAGATTGTGGCATAATGTATATGTTTGTAGATTGCCATATGAGCAAAATATTACCAAGTGAGGCAATCACAAATCAAGACTAGTACATTCATTTGAAGTTTCAAGTTCACCATCTCAAGATTCAAAAGATTAGTAACATTGTGTGACAGGGAGTGCAAGGCTGCCAAGAACTCTAACCAAAACTGTATCAAAAGAAGAAGAAGAAGAGATCCAAGAGAGAAGAAAAGGGCAAGAAGGACGACGTGACCATGAGTAAAACTAGTAGTGGAAAGACATCAAGATGGCTAAGCCCTAATCAAGCACCCATTGTGATAATCAAGGGCCAACCAAGAGGTAGCAATAAAGGCCAATGCAAAGTAAAATAAAGACCATAGGAGCACAAGAATACTATGAAAAGCCTATTGAGAAAATGTCTAGAAGTATTTATGGGTGGAATGAGCCACAAAACAAACTTCAACCTCTAGGAGTCCAAAACTTGCTAGATATTGTAGACACTTCCATCCAAATTAAGGAATATGTCTAGAATCTCTAGCAATAGGCATAAAGGTTTATGAAGCAAGTGACATGAAGCCACATTGCAAAGGGAGAAAGTGAAAGAAGCAACCTTGAAAATGGTGCAAAACATATTGGAGGAATCCTAAGAGGTTGAGCACTAAGCAACAATGGATACCATAGTATTGAATGCTCAAGGGTGCCACAAGGAAACCACTCCATTTGGCTTCCAAAGAACACAAATGATACTAACAGTGGAAAAAGTTTCAAGAAAGGCACTTTTGAACCGAAGACTAGAAAAAAATTGATTCCTTATCACTACTTATTCTACATCTATGGATCTTAAGAGTAAAGCTATTCCAACATATGGACCCTGACATCAATAGCCCTTGACCATTGCAAGCCCTTTCACAAAAGGACAACAATTTCTACTATTTTCAACTCATCCAAGGATCCAAGTAACTAGTCATCCTTGATTCCTAACATTCCCAAACCTATTAAACCAATAGCTAATGCTTCCAAATGAAAAGTGAAATTTAAACATTTGTATCTTCTAAATACAATTAACCTTATCAAGTCCACAAGGAATATGCTTTTATTGCTTCAACAAAAACATATACAAACTCAAAGTTAGTTAGTGCAACCAACACAACAAAAGAATGTACCCTTCTTGACAAAATCCTTCAATAGGCTTGAAGTCTAAATTAATCATGAAATCTCAAATAGAAATGGAAAAGGTACAAAAACAAAAGTTAACCTATAACTACATGCCTCAATGAAATCGATGACATGATGACATGCTTGCTCCATTTTTAATTTGAGCAAGATGTGTTACCGAAGGAGCACAAAAATTTTTAAGTGGTGCCAGTGATATAGGAGGAGCAAGAATGCATGTACACCCATCATCCATTAATCATGGAGGAGCTCTCATAGCATCCCCAAAGGTGTAGTCATGAGTTTTAGGTTGATTCCCTTGTTTCATACAAAGCACTCCAAGAATATGTTAGAGGAGGTATAAGTTATAGAATATTCATGGACCCTAACATATAATAGCTGCTAAAGGGGTCTAAAAGTATGGAGGAAGTTGTCTAGGGTATCAAGAGTTACTAAAAGAATCAATTTCACAAGTTGTTGTAAATAACAACATTTATGAATAGCGACTTCTAAAAATAATAAGTGATTTTTAACAATTGGACTTACCAATAAGAGATCAAGAAGGGTGTAGAAAAATAGCAAAGTAATTTTTAGAGATCTTTGAGTCCTCAACATCTCTTAAATTTTTATCACTATTCATTTTTGGTGTTCATAACTAGTCCGCTATATTTTAGGGTTAGTTGAACCACAACACACAAAAGAATAGTCATTGTAAAATCTACGCACAATGCTCACTCCATGCATATTGTACGTACTTACATGTAAATCTAAAATGTCTAGTATGTTAGTGCACACTAAATATCCAACATGTTACACAAGAAAATCCAATGTATGTAGTTGAATATCCCACCAGCAAGCCACGAAGGCCTAGTCTAAAAGGCTGGGTAGTATAAGTGGACAAGAGAGGAGGACTAGTGACAAATGGGAAAGGATAGAGAGTGCCCAACCCTAAATGAGACCCTAATGCAATGTGATGTGTATAGATGAATAGAGATCTCATTCTATGTGTGCATACTTTGAGTCTACCACCTCTCCATCTTCTTATTTACAAGTTTATTTCTTCCATAGCTTGAGAGTGCAGGAGAGTAGCATTGAGTGTGTGGGGTAGAGTGAGGACCTATATAGAAAACTCATTTTTATGCAACATTGACTTGTTAGTGACTATTTATACCCCTTGACCCCACACATATGACCCAAAGGGACTTTTGTAGATATGTAGCCTCATATATAGATTAATTTGAGCTTGGGGGTGGGGGTTCTAATCTAGATGCACCCAATGTTTGTGGGCCACATAATTGCATGTCATGCAAGTGACATACAGGAGTATTGACATGCGTGCATGCATTTGAAAAGTTTAGAAGCCTAGGAGAAACATGAGGCAAACTAGTGCTCAAATCTTAGACGATGTTTCTATTTATTATGTACAATTTTTTTGAAGGCATATTAGGAAATATTTAAGGTCTTCTTCTTACCTTTGGAGCTTTTATGGCTATGGTGAGTGTTGTTGTAGCTACCACTAAGGCTCTTTGATGTGTTTATGCAGCTCCAACTTGAGAACTTTACACATCCTTTACTTGGTTGGTGAACTATACCTTATTCCTGTTCTTCATTTCCCTTAAATACGTCATTTTAGAAATATTATATTCAAGAACAAATATCAAGCTTGATTAAAAATGTTACAAATATGCACTAATGATCACGATGTTAGCTAAAATGACCTGATGCTAATCAAGGATAACCCAAGGCTAATTAATAATGCTAATTAGAACATAAGCATTTGACTTTCCTCGACCCAAAGAAATTGTCATGCAAAACATGGTTTAGCATATATGAATGTAGATTTGAAAGGCTTAATAGGGTGGATGACTACATCAATGACTATGTTAGAATAAAACATGACTAATGTTGATTATAAATTAAAAAAATTAGCACTTTGATGACCCAAAATACATGGTTTAATGTTCATATGAAAAGAGTCTGAGAGAAAATATATTTTAAGTGTTTTCATGTATTGATAAAGACAAGTTGAGATGAAAGAAAGGAAGAGGTTGAGACCTCAAAGTATGCCTAACATCTAGAGTCATGAGGAGGTAGGCTTTAGCTTTGCACAACATAAATGCACTAGTCTACAAGCAAAGAG